>NW_028317897.1:2852500-3222500 GCF_062004578.1 Staurois parvus | reverse complement strand
ATTAAAAATGTAATATATTGCAGCCTACCAGTTGTTAAATAGGGTGGCTGCATTTGTTTTCTGTTTGGTCTAGGGTGACAATGGTCATTCACTGTACTGTATCTATGAAAAAACAGTTTTATCACCCTAGGAATACAAACATCCCCTCCTTTTATCTCTATTACTTAGGGGGAGGTGTCCTGTAGTCAAGCTGATAACTGGCCAGGGCTGATAAAGCTTAATATAGTGCTGCAGAATGTACAGGAATTTACATGCTCAGATTTCTGGCAGGAGCTACAGGTATTTTTGCACTTATATAACAGGTAACAAAATGCTTTCAATCACATATAACAGACCAAAAGTGAGCAAACCGTTCATTGTAGGGTTTACATACACCTGAAAGTGTACTTCCACTAAATGCTTGGTATATTTTCCTATACACACAGCATGCCTTTTTAAAAAAAATCTTACCTTTTGAGTTTAATCACTTTAGCCCCCTTCCTGACCAGGCCATTTTTTTGCTATATGGCACTGCTTTACTTCAACTGACTAATGTGCGGTCATGCAATACTGCACCATAAATTAAATTTATGTATTTTTTTCCCCCACAAATAGAGCTTTCTTTTAGTGGTATTTGATCACCACTGGGTTTTTTATTTTTTGCGCTATAAAAAAAAAAAAGCCTAACAATTTGGGAAAAAACCCCCCCCAAAAAACTATTTTTTACTTTTTGCTATAAAACACATCCAGTAAAAATCAAATTTCTTTATACATTTAGGCCAATATGTATTCTGCCACTTATTTTTGGTAAATAAAATCCCAATAAGCGTATACTGATTGGTTTGCACAAAAGTTATAGTGTCTATAAACTATGGGAGAGATACTGGAATTTTTATTTATTTTTTTAAACTAGTAATGGTGGCGATCAGTGACTTATAGCAGGACTGCGATATTGCGGCAGACAATCTGTATATTTTAAGCACTGATCACTGTATTCGTGTCACTGATTCCCAGAAAGTGTCACTGTCACTGTACTAATAACGTCCATCTAGTTCAACCATAAAAAGAAAAAAGTTATAATCCTATACCCACAGTTGATCCAGAGGAAGGCAAAAAAAAAAAAACAGCAAAGCACAATCCAATTTGCAGCCGCAGAGGAAAAAAATCCTGCCTGATCCCCCAAGAGGCAATCAGACATTCACTGGATCAACTGTACCTATAAATATTAGTACCCAGTTATATTCTGTGTATCAAGGAAAGAATCCAGGCAATCTACAGAATTAAAGCAATCTACTGAGTTGGTCAAAACCAACTCTTGAGGGAGTCTATTCCACATTTTCACAGCTCTTACTGTGAAGAAACCTTTCTCTATTTGGAGATTAAATCTCTTTTCCTTCAGACGTAAAGAGTGCCCCCTTGTCTTCTGTGATGACCTCAGGGTGAATAACTCTACACCGGAGTTCACTATATGAACCACTGATGTATTTATACATGTTGATCATATCCCCCCTTAATCTCCTCAATAGAAAACATTTTTAATTCTTTTAATCTTTCCTCATAGCGGAGCTCCTCCAAGCCTCTTATCAGTTTGGTTGCCCTTCTCTGTACTTTCTCCAGTTCTCCAATGTTCTTTTTGTGAATTGGTGCCCAAAATTGAACTGCATATTCCAGATGAGGTGTTACTAATGATTTGTACCGGGGTAATATGATATCTCTCTCTCTGGAGTCTATACCTCTTTTAATACAAGAGAGGATTTTGCTCGCTTTAGAAACCGCAGCTTGGCATTGCATGCCATTATTAAGCTTGTGATCAACCAGAACCCCCAGATCCTTCTCCACCATTGATTCCCCCAGTTGTACCCCCCTAGTATGTATGATGCATGCATATTCTTAGCCCCCAAGTGCAAAACCTTACATTTATCAACATTAAACCTCATTTGCCACATATTTGCCCAACTGAATAGTGCATTGAGGTCGGCTTGTAAATTGTCATCTGCATAGACTGAAATGGTATTTTTAATCCCATACATTATATTGTTTATAAATATGTTGAAAAGTAAGGGTCCCAACACTGAACCTTGGGGTACACACTAACAACCCTAGACCATCCCACTACACTCTGAATACAATCTTTTAGCCAGTTTTCTATCCATTTACATACAGATTTTTTCCAAGCCCGTAGACTTTACCTTACACATTAGCCGTGTCTGGGGAACTGTGTCAAACGCTTTTGCAAAAGCCAAGTATACCACGTCCACCGCCACCCCTCTGTCCAAGTATACCACATCCACCGCCACCCCTCTGTCCAAGTATACCACGTAAAGATTTTGACTTCATTTTAAATATAGGCACCACATTGGCCTTATGCCAATCCAGTGGTACTATGCCAGTCATTAAAAAGTCCCTAAAAATTAGAAACAATGGCATTGAAACAATCAGGGTTCAATTGTTTAAGGACCCGTGGGTGTATGCCATCCAGTCCAGGTGCTTTATTCACCTTTATTCTGTCTAAATATTTCTGGACCATATCAATTGTGAGCCAATGTGGATCATCTGGAGCTGTGTCAATACCATGCCCATTATGGAAAAGAGCTCCCCCATGCTCCTGTGTATACACAGAGCTGAAGAAGGTATATAATAAATTTGCCTTCTCTTTGTCCCCAGTCTCCCACTCTAGATTATTTTGTAAAGGGCCTACATGCTCGGACCGGACCTTTTCACTATTAATATATTTGAAGAATTTTTGGGGGTTGGTCCTGCTATTTTTTGCAATCTGTTGTTCGTTTTCAATTTTTGCGGCCTTGATTTCCTTTTTACATATTTTGTTATATTCTTTGTGAGGTTTAAACGATGATAGCGTTCCTTCATGTTTATATTTTAGAAAAGTTCTTTTCTTATTATTTATAGCTTTTTTAACTTTGGCCGTAAGCCACACAGGTTTTATTTTTAGTCTTTTAAACTGGTTGTCCATGGGAATATATTTTGCAGTGTGTTCACATACAGTCTTTTTGAAGAACTCCCATTTATGTGTTGTGTTCACCGATGCCAATAATACCTCCCAGTCCAAGTCTTGAAGAGCAGCTCTCAGCCTTGGAAAATTAGCTCTCTTAAAGTTGAGTGTTTTTATTTTTATGTGCTTGTTGTTTACAGCTAACAATAAATGAAATCATGTTATGGTCACTACTACCCAGATGTTCTTTTATATGGGCATTAGTAATAAGCTCTGCATGGTATGAGATTACCAGGTCTAGCAAAGCATCATTTCTAGTTGGGGCCTCTATGAACTGTACCATAAAACTGTCCTGTAGTAGGTTTATACATTTTTGCCCTTTAACTCTTCCTGCAGTGCCATTACTCCAGTTAATTTCCGGGTAGTTAAAATCCACCATTATTATCACTGTCCCAGTCCTTGCAGCCCTAGGCTGGAAAACAAAATCCAGCACATCCTCGCTGACAGGACGGAGCTCTGCATTGTTTACCTATTCAGGAGCTTCGTCCTGTGGGTCTCCTCGCCAATCAGCGGGTGCTGCCGGTCATCCATTGGACGGCACCCCTCGATTGGCTTCTGCTGTGACACATTACAGCAGAAACAGCATGCCCCCTACCTGGAAGTGCAGAAGCACGTATATATACGTGCTTCTGCACAGAGCAGCCGCCCTGTAGCAGTAAAACTGTGGTTATAAAAGGCAAAAACTTTTTTTTCCTTAATGCATTCTCTGCATTAGGTTAAAAAAAAAAAAAAACACTTTCACAAGCAATAATACAGAAATGCAAAAATGTAAGAATGTGAGAATCACAAAAAAGAACTTTCAGATAAACACTGTAAAAATACCTCAAAATATGTGCTCACTGAAAACACACAGTTTCCCTTGTATAGCGTACATCTCCTAAGTCTTTCATGAGACCGTCAGCTCCATATCTGTTACTGTAAATGTGATCCCAAGGGAAAACAGCTGCTACACTAAAACTACAAATGACCAATCAGACACATGTAAAAGCACAATCAGCATGGTTGGTGTGATGAAGCATATTGCATTTTTAATTTGAACTGAATGGAGGGCATGGTGTCCATACTCAATGGCTCTAAGTTTTCTTTACTTTATTTCACAAGGTGCAGACACACATACATACTTACGGTATCTTTTAGGGTGACATAAGCATCATCCTCGTTGCAGCAGTATACAGTAAGACCAGCCAGACTGTCTCCAAGGTTCACAACATCTAGTAAGACATAAGATTTAATACCATTTATCCCTTAATGTTTGAAACAGCAGTCCAAGAATTCAGCCACTTTTTAAAAAGTGCTGACTTACAACAGGACTTGACAAACTTGCCTTGAATCTAGGAGCCAGCTATAAAGTTAGGAGCCAGGTTTTTTTAGCGTAGTGTGGGTTGTCAACGCTCTGGGCAAGGTAACTTTTGGGCGACAAGCTTCACATGATGAAATATGCTGTGCGATAATCACGGAAAAACCGCACCATGTTTTAGGTGCCATTGAAAATGGCACCTGACCGTGCATATTGTGATCACAGCAATGCTGCCCTGATCCCAAAACGCCCATGTGTGAATGGAGACTCCCTAGTTCACACACATGCGATCCTGAATGCGTTTTCAAACTCACAGATTCGCATGACAGGCCAGATATATGTTCCTATTGAGGTGGGCCACACAGATGTGATCCTCACACAATGTGTTTTGAGTGCCATTACAAAAAGGGTCCTGTGCGAGTGTGTAGCAGAGCGTTCCAGACTTGCATGTGATAGAGTACAGTGGATGCAGAGATAGGTGTTTACTTAGGATTGCTATTGACAGGTGTTTTGGAAAGCGATTTTGCATTGAAGTCAATGGGAGGCGATTTTGCATTGAAGTCAATGGGAGGCAGTGTGCGAACCCAGGTGCCAGGATGCAATTTGTAGTCGCTATGGCAATTTGGTGCCTTGGATTTGTCAAGCCCTGGCTTACAATGTGTTAAGTCCATTAAAAAAAGTGTTGCTAAACCCAGGACCCTGCATTCACTCTATCTGGTCTCCCACAGTACACAGGAAGTGAAATTATTTTAGTAAATATAAACTGCTTTTCTCATCAGCAGTTAGAGAAGTCTTGTGACTTCTATCAGTGTCCAGCAGAGCACTGGTTAAAGCTTGTAGGAGTTTTCTTTATGCTCTAGGAGGTGCAGAACCCCTGACCTCTGTCTGGGCAGTGCTGATTGGCCCTGTGCTGATCACATGCACCCTCCAAAGAGGAAGAGAAGAAAAGAAAAAAAAAAAAAACACCTATATAGCAATACACACCAAACTGAGCATGTACAGAGTTTCTAGATATGTCTAGATTTCTAGATATGTCTTAATCAGGTGACAAAAGGGGGACACTGGAAGAAGGGGAGGACCAGAGAAGACAGGATCAAAGAGGTTTTTTTACACAATGCAGAGTATTAACCCCTTAGGTTCCACAGTGAGTATATCAAGCATGCTTTACTGCATATACAGACTGACTTTACGTTGCGGGTTTAGTAACACTTTAACGTGTATGCCACTTCACGGACTTACAGTATCTTGTGTATTTAAAATTAAAATTTTACTGAGCGCCAGGAGTACAGCTATCACTATGATCCAGGCGCTCAGTAAAATGTACATTTTACTTAGCGAAGGAGTACAGCTATCACTATGATCCAGGCGTTCTGCCAGGAGCGCTGCTGCCTTCTCACACAGCAGCTGCTCTGCCCGCCTCTACTGACCAAGGGAATCACATATTACAAAGTGCTCGGTAATTGGGCAAGAAGAGAAAAGAACCAGGGAAAACGCCTGCATACGACTCTGCAGATTCTGAATCTGAGACCTGAAGGTCCAGAGGTCGGGTGCCAGAAGCATAGAGATAGCGGTATCCCCATCACTCAGTAAAAATGGAAATTATAGAAACTTAGAAATAAGTGCATGCCTGTGACCCACAGGAGAAGTAGGGCCAAAAGAGCTTTGGCCCAATTTCTCCTCTAAAAAAAAAATGCAATGCTCTCGTCAATGTTGGCTTACACGATATTTCTTCCATTTCTAAAACTGCATCAAGCTCATATTATGTGGTCAGTTTAGAAGCAAACTGTGCTTAGGGTTCTTCTTTAGTTTCTTAAGTTCTCCATCCAGTCTTTTAAAAAGAGATTTCAGCCTTTTGCCTTCTCTGGTCCATGTATCATGTCCCAATCAATTCTTTCTAATCAATTCTAAACAAAATTGTCTCATCTTACCAGCTGATGTGGCAAATGTAAATTGATTAAGCTGTAATTACTACTGCAGTGACCTCGCTCCTACAAATCTGTTATCTTGTATTACTTTCATTGATTCAGAAAGGGGTTTTAAAGTAAATTGTCACTTGTACAACACGGGGGACGACATTTTCAAAATAAACACATATTAAATTAAGCATGGATTATGTACAGAACATCAGAACTATAAAATAAAGATAATCTTTAGAACAGTTAGGTTGATGTCTGAGGGATGACTATGCCACTAGCAATTGTGCCACTGATGATTTGTCGAAATCGTCAGTGACATGTTTAACAAGACTGTTCTTGTTCTGTTCCTATTGAATCACTACCTCTGTAGCTGAGGTAAGGGGATATAACCCCCATCGCTAGCGATCAAGACTCAGCAGCATTTGGTCCATTGACGAATGACATCATGCTGCATCTGGCCATAGCAGCAAGCAGGCAGCCTATTTAGAGATCCTGCTACTGACAATTTGTAAAATTGCCCATCTGACATCAGTCTGACATGTCCACTTGAACTTAAAATTTTCAAAACAGCTAAATGTATTTTAGATGCATCAAAATAAAATAGGCAAAACGCCATAGAAAAGCCTAACCCCCGCCAGCATGCTGCTGAAAGGCCCTCTGCTCTCTGTGTGGAAGCAGTGGTTTCTATGCATAGGTCCGACATGCCCGTTGAGCCATACCTACAGTTTTGCAATCAGCAAAGCTTATGCATCCTGCTGACTGGAGAGTTCTAGCTCTGGCCCAGTAGGGGGTGAGAGAGACCACTGCTTCCATGCAGAAAGAGAGAAGGTCCATCTCTACAGTATGCTGACAGGGGACATGCTTTTCTACTGTGTTGTGGCTGCTTTCTAAAAAAATGAACTGTATGATGTTGCAAAACGTTTGCTATGATGCATCTGAAATCTATTTAGCGGATTTAAACTTATAGTTCATTAACCTTTACACTTTGAATACAGTACAAATTAATGTATGAACTAGTTTTCATTTACTCTTCACAATACAGGGCCACACTATAAGCTATAATAGGAGAGATCTTCCAAAGAAACTACTTTGGATGGTGCCACAATATTTAAATACGAGCCAGTACACCATGTAGCTAGCCAAACAGGCCAGCAGGTGGACCAGCACATATACACTGAGTGTATATGACCAAATTTCTCAGTCCATAACTATTCCAGTTTCCTCCCACACCCGATGCTCACTGTCCCAACTTACAGATTTACCCAACAATTTAAACTGTAACACAAGGCAGGTCTCTTTGCATTCTTACTGCACAGTATAGGAAAACTAAAAAACACATTGATGTTTACATTGCCCCTGAGCCATACCATAAAGCAGTTTGTTCATATGAAGGTATGGATGAACATAAGTTAGCAAGAAAAGGCAGTTTATTAAATGATACTTGTGGAAATAAATACTGTATATAAAACCAAACTTTTCCTTAAAGGGAACCTCAGGGCTGAAATATGGTTGCTGCTATTGCAGTTTCATTTTTAAAGTGACATGCCATTCCTTTTGCTATCTAATCAGTGCATACTCCCTCTCTGTCTCACAACCTAGCAAAACCTAAAAAAAATCTGCTGTGAAAATATGTATAAATTGACTTTGCCCCATCTTATTTTCCTCATCCCTGCTTTTGCAATTGGCTAAAATAGTTTAAAGTCAGCCAACCAAAAAATAAAAATAATTTCAGCCAATTGGAAATGGAGGGATGATGTCACTTTATGAAGGCAAACTGAACACAGACATAATTCTAAAGGTAAAGTCAATTTTTACACTTTTCCAAAACAAAGCTGCTATCTAATAATTGCTAGAGAGTTGTGACACACTTATACTAAAGATGTAGGTTAGAGGTGGTGGATCCCAGATTTTGACAGGTAATACATGATTGGTTGCTAGTAAGGGCTCATTCCCACTTGTGGAAGCCCTTGCTTCCCTTCTGAAAAGCGATCCACAATAAATTAGTTCAGCGGTTGGTTAACAGGGCACTGGGAGGAGATATGTTGCTTTTTCCCCTGCCTGTATTAACCCTGAAAAGCCTGCACCACCATGCCACAGGCATTACACACGGTCTGAAGACAGATCCAGAGCAACTCCAGTGACATGAATGAGCAGCAGTAATGAGACACTGTGGCCATTTATGCTGCGGCTTTTGTAAAACCTTGTTCAGCGTCCTGTGCAGCTTAAGGGAGGAAGTGGAGGGTGGTAAAACTGTGTCTCACTTAATTATTTTTACCACCCTTCACACTGCCTAGGGTGAATAAGCAATGTCTCTAATCAGGGAGGGGTCCCTGGGTGTACCATAGACCATAGGACTTTTAGAAAAAGAGGAGAACCATGTTAAAATGTATAGAATCCACAGTGCAAGGCATTTTCGGGGTGTAAATGCAACCCCTTTCATCAGGGCTCCAAGAATTTTTTTTATTTGGGGGCACAGCTTTTGCAAATGGTTCAGGCATCCTGACCCTGGCTTCCCACCAAATGTAAATCACTGACCTTGAGTACGGTGTCATACAAATTTGAACTCCCTTCCTGTTTAGCGTGAAACACATTTGCTGGAATTCTGTATACCTGTCATATTTGTGGAATATGGAATAGGAAACAAAGGTGATTTTACTGGATGTGCAGCTATCGGATGTTTGGTTGTATATTGGGCTCTGCTGCGGACAGAGAGAGCACCTGGGATTTAGTGTGCGCACAGTAGTGGAAGAGGGAACCAACCTGGCTGAAGTGGTGTTTTTTGTTTTTTTCCCCGTTTACTTGTTCCAGGCCAACAACTCATTAGGTAGTGAGGACAAAATCAGGGTGGTAGCCCTGCAGATTGCACCACTGAAAAAAATGCATCGCCTTAATTGCCTCTAACTCAGCTTTAACAATTCAGCCTAACAATTCTCAACCAACTTTCAAGTTACAAACATATTTAAAGATCTTATACCGGTTTTTCCTTCCTCATCATAATTGTCCAAGTCATATTCCGCAAGCTCATCCTCTTTCAGATTGGATATGCTTTCCTCCTGGTTCTCATCTGGTTGGGAGGACTCGTCCTCATCTTCAGGTTTCTCTGCATTCACCAAGCTATCTTCTGTTTCCTCACCAGCTTCATCTTCGTTATCCTCGAGTTCTCCTCTGGAGGAGCAATTAACACACATCAGGAAATGTTGATGTAACAAATGGATACCCCCTTTATATTTATATAGAACGGTCCTGCTCATAAGAGCTTACAATCTAAAAGATTATACTTCTAATGAACTGTGCTTTCACAGGTTACAGCAGGAAACAAACAGTTAATATGAATCACTTAGGCTTATCCACAAAACAAGCTGCAGATCAAAATATCAATATAAAAATACATACGTGCCAAAAACACACCTCCCACCTCCCCAAATCCCCCACACATACATTTCTCATCAGGTTTGTCTGAAAACTGCATTTCATTCTAAATAAAGCAAACTTGGAAGAGCAGAGCAATTGACGTGTTAGGATTACAATGCAAAGATACGGGGCCCCGTAACAGCATACCTGACAGCCCCCTACCCCCAGATAAAATATCCAAATTATATTTATGGTATAAATACACTAAAAACATTATTAATTGACATAATCCCAACCATATTCCTGTGAAATCTAATAGATAAAACTGTACTGAGTTCATAAATAAAGCTGTGTGTAATTGAGGTCTTGGGGCTCATTCACATTGGTGCTGTGGCCTGTAGAGTGGGAATCAGTGGTTTGTTTTTGTGCCTATCGCCGTTTGCAGGCAACCTATGTCACACAATGGAAATGCTGCAGGTCATAATTTGACAAGCATATGGGTGCAGGTGTACAGCCCTGAACACAGACAGTGAGCATTCAGGGCCACTTCCCCACACCTTCACACCTGTCAGATTAAAACCTGTGTCCATACAGCTGCTGTGTGAGATCTGAGCTGTAGGTGATAGGAAATGAGACACATTAACTTGATCAGTAAATAAATAGTTAAAAAAAAAAGAGTGGGGCGGGGATACATAGATTTGCAGATGGAACAGGTGATGACAGGGGGGGTGGGGGAGGGGGTCAAGTTGTATAAGGAGAGAGGTTTAAGAGCTCGTTCACACTTGACTTTATTTCTAACTCTTGCCAAACGCCCCTATAGTGTTTGACAGGCGTTTGGGAAGCGTTTTTAACGCTCCTCAAATGCTCCCCAAATGCCCTATGTGCGGTTTTGAGGCATGTGATAAGCATTTACCAAGCGTTAAAACTGCACCACAAATGCCTGTAATGAAGTTAAATGGTATTGACGCTCTGAAATTGCCTCGCAACCACACCGCAAACGTCTGCCAGGCATTTGAGGAGCGGTACCATAGACTTGAATGGGAGGCTTCAACTCCTCCTGACTGGACATGAGGCGCCAGTTTTGCCGTGACGCAATGCTAATGCTTCAGTGTGAACAGCACTGTGTGCTGCCATGTGCAAAATTTTCATAGGCATTTGAGAAGCGTAAAAAAATACTTCCCAAATGCAAAAAAGTTGTAATTAAATATAAACAGAAGGAAAATTGAAAGTTTCAAACTTGTCAGAAGAACAGGACACAGGTAAGATTCACTCCCTTTCCACTTTCTAGTCAGTAGCCAAAATCTTAATTGATTGATCGATATTCCTGGCACTGACAGAACCCTGGAAATTGATCTCCATATTTTGCGTATTCACAAATGTCAAGAAGCTTACAATCTAATGCAGGCCATAGATGGGTCGAAAATCGGCCGGAAAAAAAAAAAACATTAGTGGGTTAATTGGTCGGCCATTTTTTGGGGTTTTGGCACTTTTTTTATATCGGTAAAGTTGGAAAATTTGCGGCTGATTTTGACGATCGGCCGATTATCCCGGCAAAGATGGGCAAATCAGCCGATCGTTTTACCAATTAAAATCTGCGCATGGGTCGTGACCTGCAAGAAGAAGAAGAAGAATTCCAGTCTGCTATTATATTTTACATGAAAAGTATTGCGGTTGCAACAATGTATCTATTTGTATCCTAATAAAAACATCTGTATCTGAAATGGATACAAATGGATACATTGTTGCAACCGCAATACTTTTCATGTAAAATATAATAGCAGAGCTCTCTGCAAGGGACAGAAGTAAAAATGCCAGCCGTAGACGGGACGAAAATCGGTCGATTTTTTTACTGTTGGTAACGTCAGCCGATTGAACGACCGATTTTTTGTTTTTTTTGTTTTAGAAAACGGCTGGTTTTTGACATATACTAGGTCCAATTAACCTAACAGCATGTCTTTGGAGTGTTGGCAGAAACACACCCGTGCAGAGAAAGCATGCAAACTGAGATGCAGACAGGTGCAGCCATGACTGGGATTAGAACCCATGACCAGTAAATTCTGAGTTCTAGCCACTAAGCCACCGTAGGAGACAGAGTTTAATGCACATATGGGGGTGCAGCGGTATGCTGGCAGCTATGGGTTAGTTATCCAACTCCATCCATCAGGGTGGGTGCCAAAATGGTCCTGGAGGAATTAGCTCAGCCACAGGAGCCAGAAAGGTGCCTAATAGTGTAGTACTTTATTATAATGGTCACGAGTAACAATTTAAAATATCCAAGTGGAGTAATAAAAAGAATAGCAAAGTGAGTACCAAGATGGCAGACGCTCCTCAATGGCAGCGGCGTGGCGTCAGCAATAGGGATCCACCCAATGCATTTTGTGTACCAACACGTCTTACTGGTGTGCCCGAGTGCGTGTTGGTACACGAAATGCATTAAGTGGCGCACTAGTGCTGACGCCACACCGCCGCCATTGAGGAGCGTCTGCCATACTGTCCGTCACAGATAAACCGTCTGCACTACTGTCCGTCACGGATAAACCACACGTGACATTCATAGGCACTCCCTGAGTTGGTACTCTCACACGAAGGACATTCCATTATTCAGGAATGATTATATGAACTTTTTATAGCACCATTTACCAGTCGACATTATCGCACTTATTTGCACTTTTACATACGTTTATAATTGATCACATGCATTTATAGCGCTGCACTATTACTTTAACATAGAATAGTTACATAATTAAAGAGAATGAAGATATATAATTATATTGGGAAATTAGAACAAGACATTCCCAATTATTTGAGATATAAGTGTGAAAATGTTTGACATTTGAAAATAGAATGTATGACATTCATTAGGAAATGCATTAGTTAAAGAAACAGCAACCAAAAAACAAAAAAAAAAGTGTACTTTTTACTTTAAATTATAAGTATTCTCATATGCAAACAGAAAACTGCCAACAGGACAAAGCCTGCGGTTGTGCGCCACCTAGCGAACATATCCGGCATTGCACCTAAAGATGTGCCAGACGCGATTCCGCATTTACTAACAGGAAAGAGTCTACGAAGTAGACGCTTTTCAATGAATTTGCTAGACGCCTTTCAGAAGACTGACAGGTCTAGAGTGTTTGAATTGAGTCTGCCTAAATGTTCAGCATTTGCTGGTAGACTCAATTCTTAGTAAATCAGGGCCTATATGACACTTGGTTTTGATTCTTTACTGAAACATTTTTGATATTGTTGGAATTTTTATTATGATTAATTTCATTGTTTATTTATGGTGATGAGTTTCATTGCACAGTTTATACACTTATCACAGGGAGGTGCAACATCACACTTTTTGGATTAATAGGAAAACCTTAGATGGCCAGGTAGGATGGACGCTCACGTGGACAGGGTGACTTTCTCAACAGGAAATACTGGTCAGTACACATGTCAGCATCCTTCAGCCCATTAAACACTCTCTGGCGTAGCACACTTAAGGCACCGCTATTAGCCCAGGCCCTGTGCTCTATTCTGCCATCTTAGCAGTTTGTTACTTACTCCAACTGTTCTTTAGCTTCTGTTATAAGTTTATTAAGCTCCTCCTTACTCAGATGCACCTGCAGAAAACAAGCAAAAGACATCATTACAATGACATCACAGAACTGTGTCCAACCCACTCACTAAATTCTCATATACAGAGCTTAGACAAAAAATGGAAACTGTGAAAGTGACAACATATTTCATGTTGAAAGCAGAAGTGATGTAACATTGTTTTGCTTCCGTTGTGTGATGAGACACCTAGCTAACAAAAGTGACTGCAGAGCTCAATCTCAGTCTTCACAGGACTGAGATTGAGCTCTGCAGTCACTTTTGCAGCAGTTGTTTTCTTGTTGCAGGTCACAATCCTGCGCAATGTCCTTTTGTCTCTTTCAGTCAGTTGACCATGTGGACTGCACTTATGCTTCTCAGACGATGTTTTTCTGGAAACTGTATATGCCGTCATAACCTTTGATACTGTACCTCACGACATGGCAAAGAAATTGGCAACTTCTGCCTAGAGGCACCAGCTAAGCGGGCATCAGGACTTTGCCCTCTATGAAGCTCAGTAAGCTCTGACACGACTCTGTATTACTAGCAGTGCAGGCAGTGAATGACGAAAGTGAGGCTTCCCACCTTTTAGCTAGGTGTCTCATCACACAGTGAAAGCAAAAGAAAGTTACATCACTTTCGCTTTCAGCGCAAAATAGGTTGTCACTTTCACACCTGCAAATCACGTAGTGTTTCCACTTTTTTGTCTAACCTCTGTACGTGCTAACATACACTCACTGGCCAATTTGTTAGGTACACCTGTTCAATTGATTGGTAACACAAATTACTAATCAGCCAATCTCATGGTAGCAAGTCAATGCATTTAGGCATCTAGACGTCGTGAAAACAACTTACTGAAGTTCAAATTGAGCATCAGAATGGGGAAGAAAGGGGATTTAAGTGACTTTGAATGTGGCATGGTTGTTGGTGCCAGTTTCGCTGGTCTTAGTATTTAAAAAAAACTGCTGATCTACTGCGATTTTCACGCACAGCCATCTCTAAGGTTTACAGAGAATGATCCAAAAAAGAGAAAATATCCAGTGAGCAGCAGTTGTGTGGACGAAAATGCCTTGTTGATGTCAGAGGAAAACGGGCAGACTGGTTTGTGATGATAGAAAGGCAACAGTAACTCATGTCAATATGGACCAAAATCTCTGAGGAATGTTTCCAACACCTTGTTGAATCTATGCCACGAAGAATTAAGGCAGTTGTGACAGCAAAAAGGGGTCCAAGCCGGTACTAGCAAGGTGTACCTAGTAAAGTGGCCGGCGAGTGTATATAAATAATCCCAGGCTGCTGCACTCCTCCTTTCAAAGCTTACATTCTTTATTTCATAGAAAACTCTATCCTTTAAAGTAATAATCCAAAGTTTGCCTTCAGCTGAGGGAGGACACTTTTATGAAATCTAGAATGTAAGCTTTGAAAGAGAGTGCAGCAGCCCTGGAATATTATTTATATATGATGGATTGTTGGGGTCAGTCTTGCTGCATGCACCCAAGTGAAAATCATAAAGCAGCTCACCTGTTTGGATATTGAAAAAAACATTATATATATTTATATTACATACACATTAGAATAGTGAGCCTGCTACAAAGATTATTGCTCGGGCTCTTCCTGTTATAGGGTGACAACACTGTCCCTTGTTTCTGTATTCACAATTGTATTTGTGTTTCTGTATTGTCACCCTGTCCCATGACCTTCAAACAAAAGGTCCTTTTAACCACTTGCAGCAGTACAATGTGGGAGGGCAGCAGCTACAGGCAGAGCAACATACACAGCGGGGTGCTGTGCAACCACTTGGGCACACAGAGCCCCGCTGTGTTACTGCAGCTAGTGTACCCCCCGCGACAGCGGATCCCCGTAATCGGGACCAATGATCATGTGATCGCATGGCCTGTTACAAATCAATCTGATTCATAACCACTTTGCTTCCCTTCCCGGTAAGCTGTGATTAGCCCACAGCTCTCACATGGTACATGAGCCAACTACAGCACTCTGTACCATGTGATTAGCTGTAACCAATCATAGATGACTAGTGTTTTGAACTGTTATGAACCTAACCCATTCATGACAGTTCAAAGCAAGCACTGCAAAACAGGTGTGATGATCTTTATTGCACCTGCAATGCAAAGTGAAAGAAAAAAAAATGGTAATCACCCCCCCTAGAGTAGTACATTGTTACTATGGCAACACAGAACTACTCTGATGAAATTTTTATTTATTTATATTTTTTAATAGTAAAAATAAATTACATAAGAAGGTTTATTTTCTATTTCCGGGTGTGCTGACCCCCCCCCCCCCCCCCATAGGTCTAGGGAGAGAAGAGAAGACACCACACTGAGTAAAAGCACTACATCTTACATACACGTTAAATTACCACATTTAATCCTTTGACTGCCCCTATTAACCCTTTGATCACCCCTGTCACCCAGCTAGTGCCATTAGTACAGTGTCACTAGACTTTTTTTACTGATCACTGTACTACTGCCACTAGCGACATCAGATAGTGTCAGAGTCAGTTAGCGCCCATCCCAGCCAGGGTCAGCTAGCGTTAGATTGCCCGCACACTATATGTTGCTGATCACCGCCATTACTTGTATAGTGTTTGTCTGCATCGATATATTGATCTTGAACAGAACTATATTAGTGCCCCCTTAGTATAGTGTCCCCAAAAACGCAGTGTTAGCAGGAACAGCCCTGTTAGCTGCCAGCACTAGCGCTTAGCCCCACTGTGTTTCACTGAAGATTTGTATCAATTGATTGTGGACCAAAGCAATTTATACGCGCAATAATACATCACCACCCACCCAAATTCAGCTCTTGCCAGACGCACGGTTTCTGAATTTAAAACTTTTTTGGGCTTAACCCTCAACATGGGCATAACAAAAAAAGAATTAATTGTGTTCATATTGGTCCAGAGACCCGATTCATCATATGCCCATGTTCTCTGTTGCCATGGCCAGGCATAGATATGAGACGACAATGCGCTTTCAGTGATAACACTCTCAAGAAAAAAAAAAAACATTTCATATATGCCCAACAAGGACCAGCAATGTACTGATACTTCACTGGATTTCGAGTGGTTATACCAAGATGATGCCTGCAGCTACAGGCATCATCCTGGTATCGTTTTTTTAGCTGGTGGTCAGCTTTCATATAAAAGCAGTCCTAGCGGCTTTTGCAAGCAGCGGGAAGGGACGTTTCCCCATTTCCCCACCAATACACACCATGCCTCTTATTAAATTCCTTGGGGTGTCTGCTTTTCAAAAAGGTTGTCATTTGGGGAAGGGGGGGGGGGTTACACTATCTTGGCATTTTAGGGCCACCGAAACTGATAGGTAGAGAGGAAGTGACATGAGAAAATATGAACGTCTAAAGGTGGTCATTGGATTTTGGGAGCCTGTATGTGACTAGGCTGCCAAAAACTTTCACATGTGGCATCCCCATACTCGGGAGAGGTAGCATAATGTGTTTTGCGGTGTTATTTCACATATATCCATAGCATGTGTGAGCAATATATCATTTAAGTGACAGCTTTGTGTAAAAAAAAAAAAAACATTTGTCATTTACCAAAAATATGGGGCAAAAAATAAAATCTTCCATGGACTCACCATGCCACTCAGCAAAATCCTTGGGGTGTCTACTTTCCAAAAAGTGGTCATTTGGTGGAGGGGGAATTGTACTACCCTGGCATTTTAGCACCTCAAGAAATGTGGTAGGGGGGTCAGAAAGTAAAAGGTGCGTGAATTCCAATATATATATATATATATATATATATATATATATATATATATACACACACACACATATATATATATATATATATATATATATATATATATACTGTATACACACACACACACACCATAGTTTAGTTTGTAGAGGCTAGAACTTTCACATAAACCAATTAATATACACGTAATGGAAGAAGAAAAGGAACACACATTTGTTTTCTCGTATTCTCTCCACTTGCACTCCAAGCATACCACGAATAAAACAAGCAGACACACCCTCATGACATCACCAATTCCCTAGTATTTTTTCCCTAGTCCCTGTGTACGGACCGCTCATGCTAATACATTTCCACTCATTAGGTGAAGCTACATAGATAACTGAAAAATTTGTGTCAACCCTGCAATAAAGGGTAAGCATGGTATTGTGATGTTTTCAGGAAGTTATGTACAGCACCATGCCAACCCCTCCTACTAGCCATGAACTGCCTGCACTGCATAAAGAAGCACAGTGACCCAGTGGTTATATTACTGGATCTAAAATAACATGTTATGAGAACAAAAAGGTATTTTATTAAAAATGTCATTAGCATGTTGATGAGGGGGAAAAAAAAGAGGAAAAGGGAAGGCAAGATAGAAGCAGAATAAATTTCACCATTAACAGATCTGGGAAATATAACTGCACCACTTAAAATAGCATTAAATCCCACACCAAAAATGTAATATGGTGCAGCTTACCAATCCTTAGGTGTGGGGGCTGCATTAGTTTTCTTTTTTTTCCCCTCTGTTTTCACCTGGTGATCTAGTCAACAACACACCTCCGCTATTAGACTCCATGTAAGCTCAAGAAATGTCAGATAAAAAACCCTGGTAATAGCGTTTTTTAGTAGCACTTTGGAGTGTTTAGGAGCATTAGCGTTTTACAGTACATGTAAAAAAAAAGCTGTTAGTAGCATTTTAGGAGCATTCAGCGTTTGTTTTTTTCTGCTGGAAAAATGCACCAAAAGACTCTACAAAATGTTTTTTTTCTGCTCCTAGACACTGAAGCTCAAAAAATGCTACTAGCCCGAAATAGTGTGCATGGACTGATAGGATAAAACTTTGATTTTCTAAGAGCAGAAAACAAAATGCTGATAACCACTTCTAGTAACTTAAAAAAAAAAAACTGCTAGTGTGCATTACAAAATTAGGGAAGACTGTGCAGTTACAATACAATTCAATACAGGAGGAGTCAAAGGGCTCTGCTTGTTAGCGCTTACAATCTAAAAAGGGGAGTGTCAAGTGATACAAAGGGTAATAACTGTGGGGGATGAGCTGATGGAGAAAGTGGAGATACAGTTGTTGAGTGGAAGTGGGATAGGCTTCTCTGAAGAGAAAGGTTCCAGGGATCACCTAAAAGTGGAGAAAGAAGGAGATAGTCGGACAGATTGGGATAGGGAGTTCCATAGGATTGGAAAGGCTTGGGAGAAGTCCTGGAGGTGATAATGGGAGGTGGTGACAAGGGAAACAGAGAGCAGGAGATCTTGCGATGAACGAAGAGAATGATTAGGCCGGTATTTTGAGACTGGGGTAATAGTGACGTAGCTGGGGGCTGAGTTTCAGATGGCTTTGTAAGTTATGGTTAGTATTCTGAATTTGTTGGGTGAGTAGCAGCCAATGGAGGGATTGGCAGAGAGGGGTAGCAGACACTGAGTCTGGGTTCACACTGATGCAGTGCGGAATTCGCAGCGGTTTCTGTGCAAATTCCGCACTGCATCATAGTCGCACCCTGTTCATACAAATCGCTGCGGGTGTGTATGTTAACACCCCGAAATTGGTCCACAAAAAAGGGTCCTGCACCTTTTTGGTGCAGATACGGTGCGATTTGAGCCATACAAAATGTATGGCTCAAATCGCACCACACAGAATTCGCATGTGATTTGCACAGGAATGTGGTGCGGTTCCTGTGAGAATCACATGCAATATGCCGCACCGCACAAGTGTGAACCCAGGCTAAGCAGTTGGTAAGGTGGATGAGCCTGGCAGCAATATTCATGATGGACTGGAGGGGGGATAGCCTATGTAAAGGTAAGCCAATGAGGAAGGAGTTGCAGTAGTCAAGGTGAGAAATAACCAGGGAGTGAATTATTAGCTTTGTGCTGTCATTGGCTAGGAAGGGGTGTATTTTGGAGATGTTGCGGAGGGTGAAATGACAAGCTCTGGAAAGTGACTGGATGAGCAGGCCGATAGGAACGTTCAGAGTCCAGGGTACACTAACAAACTGAAACCAAACTCAAGCTAACACTGCATTTACAGCAACAGGATTTCTCTTCTAGAGTAAAGGTTTTACATAAATAAAAGCTGATCACTGTAAGAACCCTGTCAGTGGTAAATGGTTTGCCTCAACACTATTAACAGATACATTTCCAAGAGAGCTTGTCCTTTTGAAAAACAGATTAAAAAAAATGAAGCTAAGGTCGTCATCACACCTAAGAATTGGTAAGCTGCAATATACAGGTGTACCACGGATTACAAACGCCTTGGTTAACTAGTTGCCGACCGCAGATAGCCAAATGACGGCTGCACTGCGGCCGGCCAGTTCTGGGTGGACGTCATATGACGTCCTCCCAGAACGCGCTCTCCTGCGCGCCCCAGGGGGCGCGCACCCGGCGATCTCCATGATCGCTGTGTCCTACGGACACAGCTGATCACGTGATGTGGTAAACATGATGTGGTAAAAGGCCAATCACAGCGGCCTTTTACCACGTGATCAGCAGTGTCCAATGACACGCTGATCACAGGGAAATGCAAGTGCCGGTTCTCGGCTGCACTTTCCTCACGCTGTCACATCGTGAGGAAAGTACTGCCGAGAACCGGCAGTTGTCAGAGCGGGGATCGGCACCGATCATCAGGGCACTGATGATCAGTGCCCTGAGATCGGTGCCCAGCAGTGCCACCCACAAGCTCCGCCCACCTGTGCCCAGCAGTGCGCCCACTAGCTCCGCCCACCTGTGCCCAGCAGATCACCCACCTGTGCCCAGCAGTGCACCCACCTGTGCCACTCTGCAGTGTCACACACCTGTGCCCAGAAGTGCCACCCACCTGTGCCCACCAGTGCCACCCACCTGTGCCCACCAGTGCTGCCCACCAGTGCCACCCACCAGTGCAGCCCAGCAGTGCTGCCAGTCAGTGCCACCAGTCAGTGCCCAGTGGTTGTGCCAGTCAGTGCCCAGCAGTGATGCCAGTCAGTGCCATCTATCAGTACCCATCATCAGTGCCGCCTATCAGTGCTGCATATTAGTGCCGCCTATCCGTGACACCTCATTTGTGCTGCCTATCAGTGCCGCCTATCCGTGCCACCTCATTAGTACTGCCTATCAGTGCCCTTTAGTGCTGCCTATCAGTGCCCATCAGTGCTGCCTCATCAACGCACATCAGTGAAGGAGAAAAATTACCTGTTTGAAAAATTTTATAATAGAAACAAAGAAACTTTTTTTTTTTTCAAATTTTTTGCACTTTTTTATTTATAACGCAAAAACTAAAGTGCCCAGTGGCGATTAAATACCACCAAAAGAAAGCTCTATTTGTGAGCAAAAAATGATCAAAATTTCATATGGGTACAATGTTGCATGACCGCGCAATTGTCAATCAAAATGCGGCAGCGCTGAAAGCTGAAAATTGGCCTGGTAAATAAGGGGGTATAAGTGCCTGGTAGGCAAGTGGTTAACAAATGAAAATCCATTGAAAATAATGCCTCGGTTTACGAACTTTTTTTTAGCAATAAGAAGTGTATGTCGGCGCCGATTTTTAAATGCAATTGCCGGCTTTTATTTTTTTCTTCACTATAGCTCACAGAATTAGCTGTCACTTTCACTGGAGTTAATGGAAACTTTGTTTCTTTTAACTCAGGGAAATAAACTAAAAGGAAATGTTCTTTTTGGAGGGGGGGAGTGACAGCTGAATCTCTGTGTTATAGTGAAGAAAAAAAAGCAGTAATTACATTTAAAAACCAGCACCATAATAGAACAACGTTGTGGGGTCCCCCTTCCATTCATACCAAGCCCTTTGGGTCTGGTATGAGTTTTGAGGGGAACCCCCACGCCAAGTTTAAAAAAAAAAAAAAAAACATTGTGATTGACATTGGATCTACTACGGAGACATTCTTTTAGTTGTTTCTTTTAACAAAGGACTTGTCAAAGACCATGTCCTGTCTTTTTTCACACTACATTTTTTGTTTTTTTGAGAGTGAGTAGCGGGACCATGTACCTCATACTCATTCACATAGGGAGGGCCGAGATCTGGGGGCCCCCTTGTTAAAGGGGCTTCCAGATTCCAATAAGCCCCCTACCCGCAGACCCCCACAACCACCAGCCAGGGTTGAGGGGAAGAGGCCCTTTTCCCCCATCAACATAGGGACAAGGTGCTTTTGGGCGGGGAGCCCCCCAGCCCCCCCATGTTGAGGGCATGTGGCATGGTATGGTACAGAAGGGGGGGCGCTTGCTCATCTCACCCCCCCCTTTCCTGACCTGCTGGGCTGCATGATCGGATAAAGGTCTGGTACGGATTTTGGGGGGGACCCCACGCCATTTTTTTTTTAATTTTGGCATGGGAGTGCCCATCAAAATCCATAACAGACCCAAAGGGCTTGGTATGGATGGGAGGGGGGAGCCCACATAATTTTTTTAATTAATTTTTCAATTAATTTTAGTAGTGAGAACACATGGTTCTCACTACTAAAATACCAAATTACTTGATAAATTAACTCATGCAGTATTTTAGTAGCGTTTACTTTTTTCTGACCTCCGGAACAGATTCATTTTCAATGCATTCCTATGGGAAACGGCATTTTGGTTTATGAATATTTCCACTATACGAAAAGTCCCACAGAACGAACTAAATTCGTAAACCGAGGTATGCCTGTAACACATGTTTGCTCTTCGGTTTAAAACCACTTTCAATAATTCTGTCTTGGCCCAAAAGTTTCCTGTGGTCCGGCAAGACAATCCAGACACAATGGGATCAGATCTGGTATATGGAAATGAGTAATTCTGAAAATCCCACCTTATCGGGCACCTCCTTGGCTATCCCCCGCTGTACCCAGGACACACAGGTGATCTGACAGCTCATGGTGTACACCGGGCACCGATCACACACACTTCCGCCTCACAATGGCAGCCCCCTGTCGTCACACGTGGGTTCCTGTGTGATGCGGCTTCCGATCACATGACCAGAGAGGTGGGGGCGTGTCTGTGCGCTGCTTCTGCTGTACTGTGTGTGAGGTGTGATGTCCGCTCCTCTCCTCAGAGACTGTGCCGTCTGTGTGTGGGATGGAGCCGGCCTCCCTGTTGCAGCACAGCAGCCCGTTCCTCCTCTCCTAGCCTGCCATAGAAACCTTCTGCATTGTGGTTGCAGTGACTGTTATGGGTCTCTTTTCCTCCACAATAAAAAGCACATTGTGTACTAGTAGTGTGTGGCTGAACAGGGACGTCCTGCTCGTCCGTATATCTGCTGGAACTCTCACTGTGGTGTCAGCTATGGTGCAGACCTGCCCACACCAGTCTGTGTTTCCCTATCGCCCTGTCATAGCAGTGTTTTCTCAGAGCCTCATGTAATGTATATTCAGTCATGGACTCACCTGAAGCATGTCCTCAGTCTCCAACAATTCCTATATAGCATGTTCATAATCTGATTATCTCTTGTATCATGTATGCAGTCTCTGACCAGTTCCTATACTATATTTGCAGTCTCTGACTATCTCCCGTGGTAGGTCTGTAGTCTCTGATCATCTCTTGTATTATGTCTGCAGCCTCTGACCATCTCCTGTACCACGTTCAGTCTCTGACCATCTTCCGTACCATGCTCACAGTCTCTGACCATCTCCCGTACCATGCTCACAGTCTCTGACCATCTCCCGTACCATGCTCACAGTCTCTGACCATCTCCCGTACCACGCTCACAGTCTCTGACCATCTCCCGTACCACGCTCACAGTCTCTGACCATCTTCCGTACCACGTTCGCAGTCTGACCATCTCCCGTACCACGCTCACAGTCTCTGACCATCTTCCGTACCACGCTCACAGTCTCTGACCATCTTCCGTACCACGTTCGCAGTCTGACCATCTCCCGTACCACGCTCACAGTCTCTGACCATCTTCCGTACCACGTTCGCAGTCTGACCATCTCCCGTACCACGCTCACAGTCTCTGACCATCTTCCGTACCACGTTCGCAGTCTGACCATCTTCCGTACCACGTTCGCAGTCTGACCATCTCCCGTACCACGCTCACAGTCTCTGACCATCTCCCGTACCACGCTCACAGTCTCTGACCATCTTCCATACCACGTTCGCAGTCTCTGACCATCTCCCGTACCACGTTCGCAGTCTCTGACCATCTACCATACCATGTTCGCAGTCTCTGATCATCTCCAGTAGTAGGTCTGCAGTCTCTGATCATCTCTTGTATTATGTCTGCAGCCTCTGACCATCTCCTGTACCATGTTCACAGTCTCTGACCGTCTCCTGTACCATGTTCACAGTCTCTGACCGTCTCCTGTACCATGTTCACAGTCTCTGACCATCTCCTGTACCATGTTCACAGTCTCCGACCGTCTCCTGTACCATGTTCACAGTCTCTGACCGTCTCCTGTACCATGCTCACAGTCTCTGACCGTCTCCTGAACCATGTTCACAGTCTCTGACCGTCTCCTGTACCATGTTCACAGTCTCTGGCCATTTCCCGTACCATGTTCGCAGTCTCTGATCATCTCTTGTACCATGTTTGCAGTCTCTGACCATATCCTGTATCATGTCTGCAGTTTCTGAACACCTCCTGTACCATGTCTGCAGTCTCTGACCATCTCTTGTATCATGTCTGCAGTTTCTGACCAACTTCTGTACCATGTCTGCAGTCTCTCACCATCTTTAGTACTATGTCTACAGTCTCTGACCACCTTCTGTGCCATGTCTACAGTCTGACCATCTCCTGTTACATGTTTGCAGTCTTTGACCATCTCTTGTATCATATCTTTAGTCTCACTATCTCTTGTATCATGTCTGCAGTCTCTCACCATCTTGTGTACCATGTCTGCAGTCTCTCACCATCTACTGTACCATGTCCAAAGTCTCTGACCATCTCCTGTACCATGTTCACAGTCTGACTATCTCCTGTTCCATGTTTGCAGTCTTTGACCATCTCTTGTATCATATCTTCAGTCTCACTATCTCTTGTATCATGTCTGCAGTCTCTCACCATCTTCTGTACCATGTCTGCAGTCTCTGACCATCTCTTGTATCATGCCCGCAGTCTCTGACAACCTTTTGTACCATGTCTGCAGTCTCTGACCATCTCTCATACCATGTTCACAGTTTCTGACCACCTCCTGTGTCATGTCTGCAGTCTCTCACCATCTCCTGTATCATGTCTGCAGTCTCTCACCATCTCCTCTATCATGGCTGCAGTCTCTCACCATCTCCTCTATCATGGCTGCAGTCTCTCACCATCTCCTGTATTATGGCTGCAGTCTCTGACCATCTTCTGTATCATGTCTGCAGTCTCTGACCATCTTCTCTATCATGTCTGCAGTCCCTGACCATCTTCTGTACCATGTCTGCAGTCTCTCACCATCTCCTGTATCATGTCTGCAGTCTCTCACCATCTTCTGTACCATGTCTGCAGTCTCTCACCATCTCCTGTATCATGGCTGCAGTCTCTCACCATCTCCTGTATCATGGCTGCAGTCTCCTACTATCTCCTGTACCATTAGTACAAATGGCAACAGCCCCGACCTATAACTGGCCTTTGCAGCAAGGAGCATATGGAAGGGTGACGCATGTCAACTTACCAGCGAACCCGCAACCAACCGAATCATCCTAACAGTTCACGTTGAAAACAGGATTCATTTGCACACATTTTCAAATCCATGCGTAAGCTGCAGAGCCACTTCACGGCACCCTGGTATCTGCAGTTCCTAACACTATAAATTATGAGAGCCTCCATAGCATTTCAGTTGGTTGCAGGCAAGTTGGTAAGTTAGGCTGGGAATTTGCCTCTGGTGTTTGATATATGTCACCCTTCCATGTGTTCCTTGCAGCAAAGGCCAGTTCTAGGTTGGGGCAGTTGCCGTTGGTTCTGTTGATATATTGGTGAGGGGCGCCCTGGACACCTTAGCTGCCATTGTGCTGTATGCTGGGTGTCCAGTGCCTTTAAGGAGGGGTGGGCTTCTTCCAGGCTTACCTGCCCTCAATCTATCCATTGTTATACATGTGCTTCTGCTATGGATGCTCTCAAAATTTAGTTAGGAACTACAGATACTGGGGTGTCGGGAAGAGGCTCTGCGGCTTATGAATGTATTAGCAAATGTGCGCAAACTAAAGCCATGTTTTTAACGTTAACTGTTAGGCAGGATAATTTGGTTGATTGCAGGCTGGTTGGTAAGTTGGGCTGGAATTTTTTGCTGTTTGACATGCACCACCCTTTCATGTGCTTGTTGCCACAAAGGCCAGTTATAGGTTGTGGAAATTGCCATTTGTTCTGTTGATATAGTGGTGAGGGGTGCACTGGACATCTTAGCTGTCATTGTGCTGTATGCTGGGTTTCCAGTACACCCCTGTGCCTTTTTAGATGGGGTGGGCTCCATCCTGGCTTACCTTCCCTCAGTCTATCCATTATCTCTTGTTTCAGGCCTGCAGTCTCTGACGAGCTCTTGCATCATTTATTTTATTTATTACAGGTACTTATACAGCTGCATCAATTTATGTAGTGCTATACATATTATTATTATTATACAGTATTTATATAGTGCCAAAAGGTTTGCTCAGCGCTGTACATTATAGTGGGGACAGTACATGAGACAATACAATAACAAGACAAAACACGAGGGGTTCGAGGGCCCTGCTCTTTCGAGCTTACAATCTTATACATTAACATTAGTCCTTGCCCTCAAGGAGCTTACAATCCAAGGTCCTTAACTCATATTCATCCAATTTACCTACCAGCATATCTTTTTAGTGTGGGAAGAAACCAAAGTTTACAGAGGAAACCCACGCAGGCACAGGGAGAACATGCAAACTCCAGGCAGGAAATTCTGTGGTTGGGATTCAGACTGATGACCCTAGTGCTGCTAGTAGGTATTATGTCTGCTGACTTTAACCCATATCCTGTATCATTTATTATAAGCACATATGTAGTGCTACCATTTATGCAGCACTTTACGTAGATATTATACATTAACAGCAGTCCCTGCCTTCCAGGAGCTTACAATCTAGGGTCCCTAGCTCACATTCATACACATAGTAGGGCAATTTAGACAAGAACCAGATTAACCTACCAGCATGTTTTTGGAGTGTGGTAGGAAACCCAAACAATTGAGTACTGTCCATGATACTTTTTTTATTTGCACTAACAAGCAATTTTAAGGACAAGCTTTTGGGGAGTGTCCCCTTCTTCAGGACAAAGCAGTACTGATTACAAAGGGTTAGAAGAGATGTTTTGGAGTTGGAATAAAAAAAAAAAAAGGAAAACAGAGATAAGATAAGACACAGCAAAAGCAAAGTCTGGGGAGGGGGGAGACAACACTCACAGAGGCAGTGATGCTTGAGGTGATAGTCATAAAACTGTTGGATAATAATTGAGCAATCCCATGTCCAAATTAAGGCCCTTATCTCTTGTGTCAAATAGAATTATCATTCTTAGTTCAAAAGTTTATCTTTCCTGAATGGATTTGAAATTTCCTTTAAGAACTAAAATATTGAGGTCTCCCAAAGTGTGGTCTGGTTGTGCGAAATGGTGTCCCACAGGTGTGCAAAAGTCATCTTCTTTATGTTCCTTGATGGTATGTCTGTGCAAATTCATCCTTGTTTGCAACTTCTGTCCTGTTTCGCCAACATAGGATCCTTTGTTACATTTTCTGCACTGGATAAGGTACACAACATTACTGGAGGTGCAGCTGTATGATCTGGAGATATTGAAGATCCCTTTCGAGTGTCTGACACTTTTTGATGGATTGATTTGGTTGCACAGCTTGCAGCGTTTCTTATTGCAGGGTTTGCTTCCATTATTTGTGGCATCATAATCAGAAGGAAGTTTCCTACTGATTAGTTTATTTCTGAGGTTGGGGGGTTGTCTGAAGGCCAGTTTTGGGGGTTGCTGGAATATTTCTTTCAGAGTTCCATCCTCTGTTATGATGGGTTGTAAATCTTTGATTATTTTTCTTATTCCCTCTAGTGCTGGGTTGTATGTAGTTACTAGAGGTACACGGTTGTTTGTTTTTTTTCTCTTTGTACTGAAGTAGATTTTCTCTTTGGGTTCTCAAGGCTGTGTTTATGCTGGTGTTGATAGTTTTGTCCTTGTAACCTTTCTTATGGAAGACGTCTGCTAGTGTCCTGAGATGTTTATCTCTGTCTCTTGGGTCAGAACATATTTGGTGGTATCTAATGGCCTGTGTATGATGGCACGTTTCCTGTGTTGGGGGTGGAAGCTAGAACTGTGGAGGTAGTTGCATCTGTCAGTGGGTTTCCTGTATATTGAGGTGTGAAGCGTATCATCCCTGATGTATACTGCGGTGTCTAGGAAGTTGCCATGTGTGTTTGAGTATTCCATTTTTCGTTTGATTGATGAAAAGTGTTGATCAATGAGTAAAATTGTTTTAGGTATTCTTCACCTTCTGTCCATATGATGAAAATATCAATATAGCGATAGTATCTGTATGGTTTTTGTTCCATGCTGTTCAGGAATTTTTCCTCCAGGTCAGCCATAAATAAAATGGCATATTGGGGTTCCATTTTACTTCCCATCGCAGTACCCATACATTGAAGATAGATGTCTTTATTGAGGGCAAAGTAGTTGTGTGTAAGTATGAATTCAATGAGTGTGTAACATCCTCAGCAGTGTATTTATGGTTTGGTGAGGATGATAAGGATCTGTGACATACAGCTAATCCATCCTTGTGAGGGATATTACATCCATAGTCACTAGAAGTGTGTTAGATGGTAATTGCTGTATGTTGATGATCTTGTTCAGAAAGTCAGTTGTGTCTTGCAGAAGCTAGCTGTATTCTTGACTAATGGTTTTAAAATTTCTTCTACAAAGTCTGAGATTTGTTCGGTGAGTGTACTACACAAATAAATATATGTTCAGTGCCCCATCTAGCACACTGGAGTCATCCACCAATGTGTATCACTGCCATTCTGAGGAGCGTGGGACCTGGCCTGCATTCCCAAGAGTGGAAGTAGCCCATGAACCAGAAGTTCCTGCCCCTATGCATTTAATCACATCCAGGATGTGATCAGGAGGCATGTTGGTACTTTGTTTTTCATGTGCAGAAAGCTGAATCAGTGATGGAGCCAGGTGGGTAGAGCCATGTTTTTCTTTAAACTTGACAGCTAGCTTGTTATGAAAAAGAATTTCTCCTTTAATGTCCTTCCTTGGTCTTTAAGGCCAGATGGTACTGGGCAGTGGTCTCTTTAGTGGAGAAGATGACCATAGCAGTCAAAGTTCCTAGATCTCTGTTAAGTTTATTAACAATGTCCAATAGTACATCAACTAATGTGCAGTGGATGGAAGTCCCATGGCCACAACTAAAATTTCAGTTTACAATTATAATTGTAGTAAAAGTGGGAGAAGATGCATTATATTGCCAAATGTACTGGGACGCCTGCCTTTCACACATTAACTTTAATGGCATCCCAGTCTTAGCCCATAGGGTTCATTATTGAGTTGGCCCACCCTTTGCAGCTTCAACTCTTCTGGGAAGGCTGTCCACGGGAATGTTTGACCATTCTTCGAGAAGAGCAATTATAAGGTCAGTCAATGATATCGGACAAGGCCTGGTGTGCAGTCTGCTTTAAAATCCCCCCCCCAAAAAAAAAAAAAAGTGGTGTTCCATCGGGTTGAGGTCAGGACTCCGCAGGCCAGTCAAGTTCCTCCACCCCAAACTCACTCATCCTTGTGTCTTTACAAACCTTGCTTTGTGCACTGGTGTCAGTCATATTGGAACAAGAAGGGGACATCCCCAAACAAACAGTTCCCACAATTTGGGAGCATGGAATTGTCCAAAATGTCTTGGTATGCTGATGCCTTCACTGGAATTAAGGGACACCCCATAATCCCCCCCAACCAAACATTACATGATGCAGTCAGGCAAGTACAGTTCTGGCAATTGTCAAACCCAGATGTGTCCATTGGATGGCCTGACAGAAGTGGATTCATCACTCGAGTCCAGTGGTGACATGTTCTACATCACTGCATCCAATGTTTTGCATTGCATAAACCTTAGATGCAGCAGCTCTGCCATAGAAACGTATTCCATGAACTCTACACACTGTAGTGCTAATCTGAAGGCCACTGTCAGGAATGGACTTGCCAGTAATGGTGGGACTCACTGCCTTGTTGGCTGCAGTACCAGGACTGGCCAGCGGGTGCTCTCAGCAATCAGACTCAACCCTGCAGTCAGCCAAACGCCTGAAGCTGATTACAGAGGTGTATGTAAGGGATGGCCAGACCTGCAGTCTGGGCCTTTGTGTGTTTTTCCATGGGCCCCTGTATCTTGTTACCTGCGTTCCTGTTCCTGTGACTGATTTGTTGCCGACCCTGCCTGATCCGGACCTCTGCTGACTTCTCCTGTTTGATCCCTGGCTTGTGACCCCGACCATTCTCTGCCTGACCCCCTGTACCTACCTGCCCGTTAGTTGCTGTACCCGGCTCGTGACCTGACTACTCTCTGCCTGCCCGATTGTTATTGACCCGGCCTGCCTGACTATGCTTGCATCGTATGTATTGTTATCTGTGGGTGGTTTGGTTAGTTTGCACTGTGTTATGTTTCAGTATTGCACTGCGTTTGTTAGTATTAATAAATTATATTGTTTATAACATATTTGAAGCCTGCGTTTCCCTGCATCAGTTCACATACCTCTGGTCATACCTGGAGCTCTGACAGCCACACAAATTTGGCAGGTCTTTAGCCACTGACTCTGCAGACAGTTGGTGACTGTGCTTTAGCATGTGCTGATCCGCTCTGTCATTTTATGTGGCCTACCACTTTGTTGCTATTCTCAGCTACTTCCACTGTTATAAATACCACTAATAGTTGGCCATGGAATATTCAGCAGTAATGAAGGGTCACAGATGGACTTATTGCACAGGTGGCAACCTATCACAGTACCACACTTGAATTCACCAAGCTCATGAGAACAACCCATTCTTTCACAAATGTTTGTAGAATCAGGGCACATGCCTAGATGCTTGATTTTATACACCTGTGGCCATGGAGGCAATTGGAACACCAGAATCTAATGATTTGGAGGGGTTTCCCAATACTTCTGCCAATGTAGTGTATATATTGGTACTGGACTTAACAGTGCCATCTTATTTGATAGCATTTTGGTACCAATGCTTAGCCAGTGAATCAAAAACACCAAATGAGATACAGAATGACCAGTTACAATCAGGAGAAGGAGGAGAAGAAGAAACCCCCACACAGGAGTACAAAGGTTTGTTAAAATACAAAACTAGATTCTGGTGACAGCTGGGTGAAGTTATTCAAGGTTCTCATTAAGCTGGATTAGTTCTATTAATACAAGTGGCCATGTTGTGACACTAATGTGCTTTGCCAATTTGTAATGAGATTCAAGCACACCAAGCAGTTCAGTTCCATCAGATTTTATTCTGACAACTATTGTTACTCTATAAACCTGTGTACATAAACCTAAGATTCTTGGAAAGGCAAAGTGTGTGTGGACAGTAATGACATTTTGCTAGGACTTCAGAGGTCTTTGAGATCTTTCTGGATGTTCCACAGAGTCTCTGCGCTTTTCTGCAGCTGAGCCTTCTCGTCATCTGTCAGTTTCTGGTTCACAACTTGAACTAGACCTTGTGAATTCAGGACACATGGGAGACTCAGAAACACTTCATTCTCAATGCCATAAAAGCCCTGAAAAGGAGATGAAAGCCAGGTTAATAACCTACCCACAAATCCCCTTGATACGAAAAAGAATTGAGAGTTCTGTATTGTGTGCATGTTACTTTCCAGTAAGAAATTTAATGACTACCCCCCACCAATCCCATATAGCAGCAGTTTACTATGTGCCAGTTAATTGATACAGCATTGAGATAGTGAGCCATCACCTGCATCACAAGTAGACAGATTACAGCCAAGGATGTGATCAAAATGGTTACAATTTTCCAAGATTGATCACTAAAGTTTGACACCACATTTTGCTTACCTTTACCATGGTTGAAACAGGATGGACTTTGCTCAGGTTCTTGAGAATGGACTCTGCCAGGTCAGCCACGCTCATGCCAATAGCCCAGTTGGTGTATCCCTTTAGTCTGATCACATCATAAGCACTACAATGACAGAATTAAACCTTAGAGGATGCAAGAGTATCTTGCTCTTCTCCCCCACCCCTTCAAAAACAGGATCATTTTTGGCATGATTTTAACCAAGAGGTTTAATCAGAATTGCTGTGAAGACTGCAAGAAGAGATTTCTTGGCTGTTGTGCCAGCACAAGGTCTTTTGGACAACAGTCTCAATCATAAGATGGTGGTACTACTGAAGTAGTATCAATGCAGCCTCAAGCAATATTGTGCTGTATTGAGGCCGCTAGAGGTCCGTTTTGTTTTTTTTAACATGCCAAGTGCCACAACACTTACTAAATCAGGGCAAAAAAAAAAAAAAAAATTTAAATCAGTTTAGCAGTATTGCATGTGCGGAAACTGCAAGTGGGGCCCCCCCAAACATTTTTAGCAGAGATCCCAGAGAAGGAAATGGTGATTCTTGCAATTTTTTTTTATGTCGCATGGTATTTGCATAGCAGTTTTTCAAACAATTTTGGGGAGAAAAAAAAAAACCCCCACACACTATACCCAGGTTTTTGTAAACTAGGACATTGGTAAAATTGCGTATGGTTGTGGAATGTTGACAAACTACAGTCCTTAACCTTTATAGCAGACACTTTAAAATGTGTAACACGTTACAGAGGTCTAGTGCTGGCATTATCGCTGTTGTAATGTTCATGGCAATACCTCACATGCATGCGTGACTTTTATGTGGTCACTTGTGTGTGCGCACAGAGGGATGGGGCGCTATAAGTTTATACTACACTGTCCCTATAGGGTTTTTCACCATAAACTGCAGTTGGCAACTGAATATACCAACATTCTTAAATAAGGGAAAAAAAAATAATTTTAGGGCTGTCACAAGGACAGGAAAAACAGGCCATTGAGCTGTGGCTTACCACCCCAAACACATGCTGTGGTGTTGGCATTCAGGGCCTCTAATCTTTCTGTTGAGGTGCAACTTTTGGGCAAAGCTTCAAAAAAAAAAAAAAAAAAAAAAAAAACAAAAACACACAAACACAAACAAAAAACACAAAACAAAACGAAGGACTAGTAGGACTCAGTATTGCCTGTAGTACTGATCTCCTCCCCCTCTCGTACTGGTGATCTGATGGTTGGTAGAATATTCACAAAGCAGCATAACGACAGGTTCACAATGCACAAATACTGAATGGATGAAGCAAGATTTATGCAGCGCAGATTCCCCTTCAGCAATCAGCACTGTAGCTGCAACAGTGCAGCTATATGGCTATGAGGCTGTAAGCACATTCACATGCCAGCAGTGCACGACCATTAAGTTGTGCTCAACTCTGCTATGTGTTCCTTAACAGATTATTTTCAGGATAGGTGTACTTTGAAAAGTGTACCAGAGCTCAAAAGTAATCTACCATCAATGGAAAAGCCCCACAAACACTCCCCTACTTCAAAATACACATTTTCCTTACCAGTGCAGATCTCGGAATTCAGGAAGACTTACCTGGCAACCACCTCTTTGTGGACGTTTTTCCAGTTCTCTGGATCCTTGTCAGTTCCAATAGCAGGATTGAGTGACTGAAGGGTGACTCCGGCAACATTTACTCCACTCCAAATGGGAACTGTTAAAAGTTGAAACATTAAGGAAATTGCCACAATGTTAGAGTGCATGATGTCTTCCCTTTAGCTTGGTTTTTACTGCCCTCACCCTCCCTTTACCCATTATGTAGCAAGCTACCCTTATCTGAGCTACTGTGCTTACATGCCAAATCCGCAAGAGGACCTGCCCCTAATATAGCATCATTGTCTAACAGAAGTTGCTTGGTCTGTATTGCTTCAGGCTTCACATTGCTATGACTGGACCCAATATGTTAGGTAAATCAGCATTTTGACACTTACCACTGGAATCCCCATGTTCACCCAAAACGTAGCCATGGCAGCTTGAAGTGTTGATATCAAGTTTCTGGGAAATCATGTAGCGAAACCTTGCAGAGTCCAAGTTAGTTCCACTTCCAATGACTTTGTTCTGTGGCAAGCCACTTAGCTTCCATGTTACATATGTCATGATATCAACTACAAGAGGGGGGGAAAAAAAAAAAAAAAAAAAAAATTGGTTCAAGTGATCAGCTTACAACTTGTAAGTCACCAGTGAGTTTAAAACTGAACAGTCAACTACCAGTGTGCTGCCACCCCCCCAAAAAAAAAAAAAATTCCCCCAGGGACTCGCCCAATATTTTTACTTCTACACATGCAATAGAACAGGAATGCAACACCATGTGCCATCCTTTTCTGCATAGTGCTAGTGCAGAATGCAATTAGCACCGCTACTCAAATATATGCTGCTTTCTTGAAAGTAAAGTACAACTAAAGTAGCAAAGAAAGTAGCATTTTGTAATTATCACACAAGTGCTCAAACAAACCTGCCATTCAATTTTACCACATTTTGCCCAATACAAGATAGAACTGTACACTGTATTTATGGCAACATCCATTTACCTGGATTGGATACCACAAGGATTGTGGCATCAGGGCTGTATTTCACCACCTGAGGGATAATGAACTTGAAGACATTGACATTTCTCTGTACAAGGTTCAGACGGCTCTCTCCCTCCTGTTGACGGACTCCACCAGTGACCACAACAAGTTTAGAGTCAGCTGTTACTGAGTAGTCTGCAGACAGAAACAGGAAGTGAGACCAATTTTAATCTTCACAGCTCTACCAGTTGATAATGGTTCCTCCAACAAGCAGTATTGCACTTTATTATGGTCTTAGCATACTCGAGTTATTGGCCTAGAGTAGAGCAGCTTCTCTTGTATAGGATTTCAGCAAAGTCATGAGTATTTTGGAATCCCACATTATGGTGGAAACAGTCAAGTTACATGTATGCAAGTGTACCACAAAATATTCTAAGATGTGAGTTACTACCTCTTTCTATTAAATACCTTCATAGTACACAGTTAGAGGCGCGGTGTTTCTTCACAGACCCCCAGACTGGGCTGACTGTTTGAACTGCTGTGCCTATCGGGGAATGGAAACCAAGACCAAAGTCACTCAGAAGACAGACCATGCATGTCTTTGATGGGGTGAGACTCAGGATACTCCAAAAAGGAACTAGCAGAAATTCTACAGAGAAGCTGTCTGCTCTTTTGAGGGTGTAACCACCATTGCAGGAACCCCTCTGGAGTATAGTTCAGAGTCAAGTTAATGAGCGCTCCCAGAGGTGGCAAGGAAAGTCTCTGGGATCCTTAAGGCTAGCATTTCCAGTGCCCTGGTACTGGAATGCCCCTGTAGTATTGCTAAAGGATCTGATCAATTTATCCGCTGTTGTGGATAGAGGGAAAAAGATGACATGTGAAGAGCAGCCACAGCTAGTAACAAAACCTAGGAGGGAGACTTCAATATAAAGTACTCTACATAGATTGAACTAAACATTTTGCACATGCGTGTTAGCTTGTCAGCCAGCTGTCCTGTTGGTGCTGAGCAGTATAGCTGGAGAAGGTAAAGAACGTCACATAATTTATTAACAGTTTAGAATAGGGGGTGTACTAATGGGCTTTTTTTGGCCTATCCTGGTGGTTGCAACAGTTTGTCCTCTGTTTTCACCTGGTGATTTTAACACTTCCAGTCTTAGGGTAACATCACTGCATAGATTCTATGGAGGAGCAGCAGCATTGTAACCCCAGGCCAAATACTTCTGATCTTAAGCTACAGAACATCTTCTCTTCATAGCCTAGGGGGGTAGGTATACTGTAGTATAGATAAACTATTTTTTGTAACGAGACAAAAATATGGCAAACGAACAAGTATTGAACACTCTAAAGTGGTTACAAGAAGTCTTTGGTGAAAAACCTACCTTTGTTTGCTACAATTGTTGGAGTTTTAAGAAACAGGCTTCCATGTTGCAAGTCCAGCTTCTCTCCCTCCAGTTTATCTTCCAAGATATCAACCAAGGCAAGCACATCAGCCAGTTCCTAATCAAGATTCAGGTTTAATCCACTGGTCTCACATTGTCAATGACAAACTTAAAAAGGCACTGGAGAAAAATTTACCAATACTTGAGCAAACAGAATCTGGAGCATCTCTGCATGACAACCATCCAGCTTTTCTTTTTAGAGCTTAACTGAACAAGCTGAAGATAAAAACATTTGTTACTATGCAGAGCTGTGCCAGGTTTTAGCAAGTCCTTTAAAAATATCAGATCATAGGCACTTGATGCTGCCTCTTCCAGCATGAAGCAGGGTTAGAATCTGCACATTTTGCAGGGTCTACCACTGAGGGAAGGGTGCAGTTCCATCATATGTAATGACATTTTAAGGTAGGATTCACAGGGACAAACACTGTACCTGGTTTTTTTTAATCACTCTTAAGCCAACAAATGTTTGCTGCTCAGGTCTGTACATATTAGCATTGTGCTTCACACTGCTGCACGTTTACCACAGTATATCATGCTGACAGGCAGTGCGGTTTGCAAGACGCAACCACTGTAGTAGAACCATGCAGCAACTGTGTGCCAGCTGGTTGCACCATGGGTTTGTCTTGCAAAACCTGCACATAGGCAGAATCCCCTGCAAAATTGAAGCAAAGCCTTATTGTAGGTTTTTTTTTTTTTGTTTTTTTTTTTTAAAACACATGCATGTTAAAATGTGCAGGGCCTCCAACAAAGCAGTTCTACACAGGATCCAGTTGGAGTGCCGTTAGACCAGTTTCCACTACAGTCTACAAAACCCTGAATGTACGTCAGCATCCAAGGAATTCAGCAGCCTAGCAACAGTTAAAGCTCTGCAAAGTCCGATATGGCTAGATGAAGGTCACTTCTCTGTAGGACACAAACATGTTTGACAATAGCTGAGCTATGTTTAGCACGTACCTTCAGAAGGACACTGACTGCACAGGCCATGCCAACTTGGCCAACTCCTACAATTGTTACTTTGTTTTTGGGAGTACTTTTCTTCTCTTTTGCAACGCAAGAAAGGAGTTTCTCTTGTACATTTGCCATGGTGACTAAGAAAAAAAAATAAAAATAGTAAGGTACATAGACAAATAAGATTCAATGTGGTTGATTTTACTAAAAACACAGATAACTGCACTTTGCAAAGTGCAGATGTGCTCCACAATTGCTCCAGAGCTTCTGCTCATTTAACATCCAATCATGTGCAAGCTAACACTTTATTTCCTTGCACGCGATTGGGCACTCTTTGTAGAGTGGACCTTTACCTCCTTTACCAAGGTCTGGAGCAACTGCACTTGCAGAGTGCAACTGTACAGTATTTGCCTTTAGAAATAAACCCCAATGAGACCTAAAAACCGGACACTCGGCTTCAGGTTTTTAGCTCAGAAGTATTAGCCAATGTGAATAATATGTGCAAGCCCTTTCAGAGCACAACCCCAGACAAGCAAGACTTTTTTGCTAGTTTGGGGAAAGGATAAATGATTTTTATGGTCTCCAACTGAGGGCTTTTCTGCTGACACCTGGGACATGAAATGGAAGTGCCCCCAAGAAAGCAGTAGTACATATTCCAATGCTATAGAGACAGATTTAAAAACCACACTAGTTTAGGTATAAAATATGCCTTTTATATGCAAAAAAAAAAAAACCCACTAAAAAGTATATTTGAAACTGGGATCACCTACTAAACTGTTTCCAGAAGGGGTAACAGTCTTTACAGGTCATCACCTGCATTTTATTTATTGGACCATCATTTCTCCAATGGTGATGTCCTTGTAAGCAAGGTCCTGAAAAAACTTCAGGCAAGAGTGTTTTCCCAAGTGCAGAAGAAAATTAAACCCATTTTCTCCAGTTGACTATCCCAGTATAAAAGACTTCACCATTTAATATCGGTGACAAATCTCAACTCAAAAGTAGGGGGGGGGGCAGGGTCTTTTAAAATGTGCCTGTATCTCAAGTTCATTAATGGCACCACCACACTGAAGACCAGTGCATTCTGCCATGCTGGACACACAGCACACTGCCATCACCTTGTAGCTGAGATTTTAGAAAAGGTGCAGGGACTGTGCAAATGAAATGTAGCCACAGGGAAACTAGTGTGAACTTTGCCTCAGTCTTGCTGCCTCCCCTCCTTATGAGGCAATAATGCAGAATAGAGAACCTGTTTGTTTAAAGCCACTAACACTTTGGCCCATTTACATGCTGCATTACCATGCATTAAGGCAGGCCATTCATTTTTAAAGGGAGCATAAGTGCTGTTGACTTGAGCACTGCGAAGTGTGCACACAACTGCTGAGACCTGGACTGTGCTGCATTGAGCAGCAGGCCAGCTCCCCAGTGTACCCAACAACATGGGGCATTTTAACCTCTAGCCAAGGCCCTCCATAGAAAGATTCTTTGCAGTCGGCTTCTATTGACACACAGACTTGGCCCCCCACCTCCTTATCACAGTCTTCCAACAGCAGGAGCCAATAACTCCTGCTGCCTCAAAACCAGTGAGACCAGAGAAATGGGGGAGAAGAGCTGAAGACGGGGCACAGCACTTGATTGAATGCGGGTAGAATGATGCCTAAACATTTTAGACTAATGCAAACACATTAAAGTACTTGTAAAGGCTCAAGGTTTATTTTAACTTTTGTGCATTCTATGCATGAAGGTAAAAAGCCCTTCTATGTGCAGGGCCCAGGGCCTCCCCCCCCCCCCTTCCCTATACTTACCTGAGCCCCACTGTGATCCAGCAATTGGCACAGGGGTCTCCCCCTCCCCATTGGCTCAGGCAACAGCAGGAGCCATTGGCTCCATCCTGAGGAGGCGGGGCTGAGCCACAGCTGTGTGAGCAAGCCGCTTGGAGGGAGGAGCTATGAGTGCCGGCAGGGAACTGGAGATGAGGATTGGTGCTGCTCTGTGCAAAACCACTGCACAGAGCAAGTTTTAGAGAAAAAAAAAAAAAGCCTTTAATATCACTTTAGGCTTTAAGACGTCATACACTAAATTTGTTTAACATTTGTATGAAAATTCTTCCAGTACAATAATTTGCCAAAATGTTATTCAAAAGTGCTTAAACAAATTGTTACAAATGGATATCTTGAATGAAAGAGTCACCATTAGAAATGTTCTGGTCACCTTTAATGAACATACTAGCATACAGTCAGTTTGAGCCTAGGTGCACACTACAGCGGTGTGGTAAATCCCATGTCACTGCATACAAAATCGCATGTGATTTGTACAGGAATGCAGTGCAGTTATTGGAGGAAAAAAAAAAAAAAATCATATGCGATTTGTATGCAGTGTGATTAGAGCCACACATTTTGTATGTCTATTCGCACCGCACCAAAAACATGCAGGACCTCTTTTTGGTCTGTACTAGAATCGAATCATAGGTATTCACACCTATGCAATCCAATTCTGTACATAGCACTGTGTTTTACAGTCCGATGTCAGGATGTTAACACACCCACAGTGGTTCGTATGAACGGGGTGCGATTGTGATGCGGTGAATTCACACTGAAAACGCTGCAAATTCCACACCGCTTCAGTGTGAACCAGGTCTAAGTTGCAGAACAGCAGTCAGCCTAGATCAGTGGTTGTCAACATTGATGGCCACAAGTGCAACCTCTGACACCAGTGAACCACGAAGTATACAGTGAATGTAATGCAATAGAAAGCTACAGGAGAGGTCAGCAGGCATGCTAAAGAGTGGATCAGACTGGTCATATCTGATGAGACCAGAGACAGTTATGAGACTGCTGGACATCACTGTTACAGCTCTGTCTGTGCTTGGTGCAGCAACCCCCCTTAAATTGGTGCACCACATTTAAACCTTTAAAAGGTCTTAAAAAAAAAAGTTAATAAATAAAATTCCAACCACCACATCACCCTGCGTCTAGGGGCTGAAGGGTGTCTAGATATTAATCGAGAGAGATCCTCTTTCCCTAAACTAAGACCGTGAAGTGCCTCCGAGTTACTAACTAGAAGTCCAATTTCCTGTATAGTAAAAACTTCCATGTCCGTTACGAAATACTTGTTTTAGAACTGGCTGCTCCGTCATCCTCATCTCCTTTTACAAAGAGCAGATGTATACAGAGGTTTTACAGAGCGGCGGCCATTATGGCTGTACTTGCTAGCACATACTGATGAATCATAACCACCCCCCTCATCTGACGCTCGAGATGAAAGAACCCCCTATAGATCCTATAGGGACCACATGTTGCCTGCAGCACTTTTGCTTGCATTTGTAGTTGAAGTTGGAAGCAGAACACCTGGCTGTATTGAACAACTAATCCTACACAACTATGTATGGACAGCGATACAGCAAGACTTAGATTTGTGTACAGGCTGTATAATGTTAAGGGTGGCCATATGCTACAATATTGACCAAAACCATGCCATTCTATTTGTATGGGAGTCAGGTAGGCCCTTACACTAGATTAAAGGACATTGTACAATCAGATTGTCTAGTGTATGGTCAGCCTAATAGTTGGTCACTTTTAGCGATTGTAGACTCAGGAAACAGTAAAATAACTGACAGCAGGGATCTTTGAGTCAGTAAAAAGATGAATTTAAGGATTCTAGAATCCAGAAGAGAATGGAAATCTGGCAGCAAGGACCTGTGTGTCAATGGAGAACATCAGCAATTCCTTCATACGTAGAAATGGTCGTCAAGCGGGGCCTTTAAATGCAGGCGTGGAGATCTGGCAAGCCTCCAACTCTCGTCCTACACAGGCCTGCACAGGATTCCATTGTCAAGACGAGGAAAGCCATTTAAAAATGCAAAACGTTACACAAGAAAACGACCAACATAAAAAGAACAGAAAGACGGTTTAACGAAGGAGCCCAATACAGAATACTACAGTCATATCTATAAATTAGAGTCGAGATCAGAAACGTCAGCAATGAAAGAATCATTGGAGCTGCAGCCAAGTCTTAGGAGATGCCAGGGTATCATAGGACAGGGAGCACTGCCAGGACACTGGTCCTCCAACAAAGACAGACGTGGAACCAAGCAAGGCTGTGCCCTGATGATGCTACCGGAGGGACACAAAGCATTGATTTAACCCCTACACTGCTGACAGGAGAAAGACAACAAAAGCCTGCACAGAGCAGAACACAAAGAGCAGCATATACATACATGATCTAAGGCTGGAGGGAGATGTCAATGTGGCTTCGGCTTCCTTCTGAATGAGCTAGAGGAGTGGCTAGAGCCTTGGTTTAGGTCTGTAGCTGTGACTACATCATTACATGGCAGACACACCCCATCACCTCACTCAATCCCCTCCAAGGACAGAGCTGCAAGGGTATCCTAGGCCCAGCCCTTCTGCTCACATACTTCCTAGCCTAAAAAATGTCAAGGCCACACAGGAGCCCCATTGTCACGGCTGCACACCTCAGAAAGCCAATACATACATATATGGCCATCTTTATTGTTCCTGTGTGCTGACAGACAGAAGACATAAACTGCTTACAGATAAGGAACTCGTTCTGCTAGCTCCTGTTAACCCATTCTGTGCCACAGACTTCAGAAAATATTTCTAGGCTTTTTTTTTACATATTCGCAGACAACTAAGATTTTATATTTACTACACACCTCTTTTTGCCAATGTGAGGGCTTCATTGGGGGGGAAAAAAAAAAAAAAAAAAAAAGTGCATTTTCCTGAAAGTGCATACTGCATATTTGGGGCTCTTGCACACAGGCACCCTGAGCATTTGCAATGCAAGTTCAATATTTTTGCCATAAGGCAAGACCAGACGCTGCACACAGCCACCCAGACATGAATATCTGTGCACAACTTTACTCTGTTCTACACAGGTATTTGCACAAGGACAAGGCCTCGTGTACACAAAGCCCTCCCACACCCCCCAGATGCATTGTGGTCTGTGTGCATAACTGCATGAAAAGAAGTAATGGGAGAAGTCTACATCAGAGTGCAGAATCTAGCTTATACAAACCATCAGTAAATGATCATACGCACCATTTGGCCACAGAAGTTCCATAGAGTCAATGACAGGCTGACCCAATGCAGAAGCTGTACAGACTGCATCCAGGCCTATCTCTCCATGTACCATTGTACAGTCATTGCCCAAGAAAAATAAATAAATCTAGATCAGCACCCCCTGCATTTCTGTCTTCCATTTAAATTCCCCCCCCCCCCCCCAAAAAATATGGACTTATCAAAATGGTCAGTCTCAAAATTGAGAGAAGTAATTACATTCTAAGTTTGTGATGCTCCTGTAATTTGCAATTAAACTCCCCTGCATCAATTGACAGGTGCTGACAATATAGAAATCACTCTGGGAACAGATTATATATATATATATATAAAAAAAAAAAAAAAAAAGTATTCAACCTGTTGCATGTGCCACATGGAGCATGGAGAAGAGAGCAACAAATTGTCTGAGGATTTCAGCACAAAAGTTGTGGAAAAGCATGGACAATCTCAAGGTTGCAAGTCAATCTCCAGAGATTGAAACGTTCCTGTGTCCACTGTGCGCAACATTGTCAAGAAGTTAACAGCCCATGGCACTGTAGCTAAGCTCCCTGGACAAAAGCAAAACTTGATCAAATATTGCAACAAAGGATTGGTCACATGGTGGATAAAGAATCTCAACTTCCAGGCGACACACAGACACACACAGACACACACAGACACACACAGACACACACAGACACACACAGACACACACAGACACACACAGACACACACAGACACACACAGACACACACAGACACACACAGACACACACAGACACACACAGACACACACAGACACACACAGACACACACAGACACACACAGACACACACAGACACACACAGACACACACAGACACACAGACACACAGACACACACAACAGTAAAATCAGTCTGTATATACAGTAAGGCATGCTTGTTATGCTCACTGTGGAACCTAAGGGGTTAATCCTCTGCATTGTGTAAAAAGGCTGTTTGATCCTGACTTCTCTGATCCTCCCCTTCCAGTGTCTCCCTCTTAACTCCTGAGGAGACAGTGCACAGACACTCTGCATTCTCAGTTTGGTGTGTAGTGCTAAAGGGTTTTTTCCCCTTGGAGAGTACATGTGATCAGCACAGCAATCAGCATGGTCCAGACAGGTCAGGAGTTCTGCAACCTCCTAGAGCAGAAACTCCAACAAGCTTTAACCAGTGCTCTTCTGGACACTGATAGAAGTCACAAGACTGCTCTACCTGCTCAGAGGTATTTAGCAGTTTATATTTACTAAAATAACTGCGTTCCCGTTTTATGCACTATGGGAGACCAGATATAGTGAATGCAAGGTCTGGGGTTTAGTAACACTTTAAAGCATAAGTGATAGTAAAGTCTGCTTTATGTGAACCTACAAGCACAACTATAAGGCTTACTGTAGGTACAGTGCATATCTTCATAACATGCATTTCACTCTAAAGGGATGTAGCACTACCCCCTTAGGAGTCACTAGAGATTTGGGTCCCCCTATAGTTCTGCACAGCCAGGCAACGTGCATCTCATGCAGACTTGCATCCAGAAGACAGTAACCAGCCCTTAAGCTTGTTTTTTTGGATTTGACCAGCTGTGTCCCAGGGACACGGCGCACCACCGATCGCACACGCGGTTAGAGTGGGAGGACATCATATGACGTCCTCTCAGAACGAGAGAACTGCCACCGTCCTGTCATTACCTTGTATGGCATGCTGGAGGCCGTTAAACGTCAAAATAAAATACACTCTTCAAGAACTAGCTAGCTTCTCCTGGTGTACCACCCTCAGACACTCCTCTACAGCTGTCTGAAGGAATCCTTGGCCAGGGGATCCAGTGCATCACTTTAGTTCCAGTTTCTCACTAGAGTGCGCCCCCCCCCCCCTTTTGGCCCAGGGGGTGTAGGTCTACCCAGTCCTCTGCCTGTGAGCTGATGGGTCAGTGGCTGCTCTCAGGCCTTCCACTGGGCCACTCCTTCCCTGCTGCGCAGGTGGTCCTCAATATGGGGGCCAGTGAGGTCCTGAGCTTTCCTCCTTTCCAGTGCCACTCCCTGGAGGCAAGTCCCCTCCCAGGCTCCTGCTCTTCAGTCTCACTTCATCTTCCATCCAAACTCTCCCTGCTGCTGAGCAGGCTCAATCACTCTTTAGGGCTGTCCTGACTCCATGCCAAGCCTCAAGAGTCCAGATCAGCTTCTCAACCCCTCCCACCGAGTTCTAGATCAGGGGGAGGTGTCAGGGAACCATTCTCCAGAACCTTAGCCCTGACCCCAGTTTAACCCAACTAACCATTACACCCAGGCTGCTACTCAGCCCTCCATACTAAAAATTAAACTAGCTCCCCTGGCTATCTAGAGGGGTGCTACAAAGGACAACATACCGAGTATTCTGTCCCTTCAGAGTGCTGTGCCTCAATTGTGCACATGCACAGGAGCAGTGTCATCATGGCACGGCAATTCAAACAGCCAAGCCTGCAAACCCAGAAGAAAGGCCAGATGAAGATGAAAGCCCTGTGAGCAGTGAGTGCACCACTGGAGGGATCCACTTTATAGGCAAGACTTTCCTAATGTGCTAGTATGCAGTACATACTAGCATATGACATCAACCTGCAGGGGAATATATATATCTATATCCACAGCAGGTTTTACCTCCACTTTAAAAGCAGCCTCTCTGATGGATGCAAGTATTTTATGTACTTGCAAGGATACTGCATACGTTTTATTTTGCCTGACATATGCATCAACTGCTAGTTTTAACAAGGAAATTAATGAGGTGAAATTTGCTTCATTCCAACATTCCTGGGAAGTTGGTGGGTGTTCCCACACAATGCTGGACCAGTGGTCTGCACTGTCTGGAAGCCATTAAGTGGATGTGTATGGATTTTGGGAGAATTATTGTGTTACTTTAAAGCAGTGGTAAAATGAGTTTTGAAAAGTTACTGACAGGCAGGGTATTTATGATGGAAGAGACCGCATCGGCCTCCACTGAGAAATGTTTCCTCCTGCTTGTCAGCTGTCATGTACATAGAGCCACGCATGCGTAGTTCAGCAAATATTTACAGCCCCAATCTGAGCCGCTGAGATGAGTCTTCCATGCACAAGAAAGAAGTCATCAAGGCCCAGTCATTCAAGTGGCCAAAAGTACTGGGCCTGGAAGGAACAAGACAAAGATGGAAGCACAGAGGACCTGCCGGGTTGATCACAGCACAGCGCTGGAGGGTTCAGTTTGACAGGAAAGTATGCTATAATAGGCAAATATGTTGTGCATACTAGCACATTATATCATAGCCCACCTGAGGGCCCCCAGAAGAGAAATGACAGTGGACTTTATTGCTTTAAGTAGTTTCAGTTGTCTGAAACAAGTGTGCGAATCACAGGTTCTGGCTACCATCTGACTTCCCTGATATAGTTCCCTATAATGGCAGCCTTCATATTTCTCCAAAGCTGGAGTTCAGGTATGGCAATTTGGGTGCCCCCCCCCCCCCCCCAATCTTGGACCAAGGGTAAGCATGTAGATGCCATACCTATGGCATCCCCATGGAAGCTAGAAACCTTTGTAGCAGTTATTGCTACTCTAGTGCTCACTGCTGGTTTCTGAGTCCCGTGCTGAGCGGCTGCCCTACTGCATTGTGAACAGAGGAGGTTGCATGGCACCATGCATTGTAATATCACCACTTCCAATTAGAAAATGCTCTATATTCATTATTAATGGAAAGTGTTCCATGAATGGCACCTGTGCCAAGCAGCTTCCCTTCTAGGATTGTACAGATTGGTTAAAAAGTTTTACCAGCGAGTACTGATACCTTTGCAGTGCAATTTGGGGGAACAAAAAAGGCTCAAATCTTGCATGATTTAAACAGGAATGCAGTACGATGTAAAACAAAAAAAAAACAAAAAACAACAAAAAAAAAACACCCACATGCAGTTTCCCTGCAGGTGCAGTTTGAGCAATACAAAATAATTGCACAAATCACACCACACCTGCAGGGAAATCACATGTGATTTGGACAGGAATCACACTGCATTCCTGTTCAAATCACATACAATTCTTAGTGAGATTTGAACCCATTCATTTTGTATGGACTCAAATCGCATAAGGTATCAGTTTCAGGTATCGAAGCATTTGCACGAGTACTCAAATGCTTAGTATCAGCACCAATCCTACTTTCTTCAGTAGGGCAGTAGCTCAGCACAGGATCTGGAAATCAACAGCAATCGCTGGAGTACCAGCTTCTATAGGAAGCCCACTGGTATGGCACAAATGCTTACATTGGCCCAAAGCTGGGGCAATCACTAGGTTCCTTTTGAAAAAGGCCAGTTTCAGTTTGACCCTGGACAAACACTGTAGAGATAAGAAATTGAGACCTTTCTTAACTGCTTATCTCTAGTTTTGTTCCAGGTCAAAATCTCCCCATTGCAGTCACTGATCACCAGTACAATGCTTTACAGGCTTCTATGGAGGGAGGGAGGGGGGGGGGGGTGTACTTTTTCCTTGCAAAAGGCATACATTTATCATTCAATGAAGAGGGAACTTGGCTTTTTACACTTTATCAAAGTTCACTTAGTAGCCAATGGCTTACAGCTGGCCATAAACATTACAACCTGAATGTGCACTTTTAGATTGACCACTTATAAAACATGGGAACCCAACACATTGAATAGTAGATCCAAGCACATAGGGAGATTGTAATATGTTCAGCATTACACTACCAACAATTGTTTGAAAACAAATATTAACACCTCCCCAAAAAAAAAAAAATCACCCTTAATACTGTAGCCTTGAAGAGCATAGAAAGCCAGAATAACCATATGACTATCGTTATTGAAAATAAAACCTGAAACCACCACACTTTTAACCTACCCAGCCCTCCAAGAGAGATCTTACACAGGTTAGGATGAGAATACTTGACCCACCCTTTCCTTTCTATTTATGTGTTTCTGTTGCTAATTGTTGATCAGCTGATCTCTGTCAAATGTTCCAATTGACCAATTCCAGAGGGTTGCCAACAACTACAAGACAATGGAAAACACTTGTGAACAGACTTTCATTTAATACAGTTTAAACAGAGGCTTCTCAGCAGAGGGTACTGCATGTACATTGTCGCGATAAATCATCTTGAGGCAGGCCACACATGTTGCAAGCTGATTGTACAATCTTCTTTAGACATGAAAGCAGAATTGTAGTGTAAAGGCTTTCCTACACCATTCAGTCAATTTCTAGCCAATTAGTCAGCATCCTGTACTAGATAGCTGTTGTGGATTCAGTAGAGATTGTGTAATATTATTCTAACATGGCCGTCTTGAGATGGGAAACAGACATGACAAAATATTCTTTATCTGATGCAAAACACACCGGGAAAAGGTCCAGATCTACAGGTTGCTTTGGCTGCCTAGGTTGTTGTAGGGTTTGCACCATGTTGCACTGCATTGTCACTTACTGAATTTGCATTACAGAACCTGTTACATATCTGCTACTACCCTGTTTTACCTGCTGGGGGCACTTGACCATGGGGGTGGTGACCATGGGGGTGGTCAGCATGTGTTTCCAATGTTCACCAGCAGGTGTCTCTCCACTGTTGTGGCTAAACTCTCCTTTGCAGATCACCTGTATATACTATACATTTCTGCCTTCCTTTAGCCCCCCCAGTGCTCTGCCCAGGGGTTAGGTGCCACCCTTAGAGCCCTTGCAGACAGTGGTTTCTTTTTAAGGTTATTTTTCCTCTGATTTTTTATAATGAATCTTGCAGTGAGAAATATCAAATGTGTAATTTTTAAGGGGGCTTGTATGTGAAAGCATTGATGAGTAAAGGGACAGTAACAGCAGTGTTCTCTACAGTGGTGTATTTAGGTTTTGTGCTGCCCTAAGCAACACAAAAATTGGCGGCCACCCCCCTCCCCCATGGAGAGAGTTTCACACCGACCAACACCACCCCCCCTTGCCCATGGAGAGAGACTGACATTGGCCAACAACACTCCTGTCCCCCCCCGCCCAAGAGAACCTTCCACTACCATCACCCCCCATATAATAGACGCACAACCCCCTAGCAAGGGAGAGAGGACACTCACTTTCACAGCTCTGGACATTTCCCGGCAATGAGAGTCGGACTCTACAAACACTGTCAAGCAGTGCGCAGTATCTCTCGGTTCCCACCTGGTCCCCATGCCACGTGTGTCCCTTCTTCTGTCTCTTCTTCCAGGTGCTGGCGCTGCCCCCCTGAAAAATACCACCCTAGGCAAATGCCTTGTTTGCCTTGTGGTAAATATACCTCTGTATCTCTAGCAGTCTCATGTAATCTTTCTTTCATACAGGGACCTCCACACTACAAACAGCTACAAGATTTTACCTGGCCCACAGCAACGCATCCCATGTGTACATCATGTATTTCCATAGCACAGCTGGGCTGGCAGCCAGCACCATATCAACCAATAACGTTAAAGGATAAGTTCACATTTATTAACATATTGCATGTTACACCCAAATTCCAGCCTCGTCATTCATTCACAGGGATTTGTGAATGAATAAACTACAAGTCCCATAAGTCACCATGGCAGATGGCTTGTAGTTCTCAATGGACTTTGGGGCACCCTCATAGTCCAGTCACTTGTCCTCTAGCTATGTAACTGAAAGCCCATACAGAAGTATGCACACAAATCTGGAGGAAGAGTGTGCAGACACTTGAGATTGCACCTGTGATCCATTGACTGCAGGTGCAATGCTCTGCAGGCTTATGAGAAAAAATAAATAAATGCACATTTTATTACTTGCAAAAACACGTGCATTTTTTGTTGATTTTTTTACAAAGATAAGCTTAGCCTTTAAGCTGCCAGGATACATGGAGGTAGATTTAGGCCTGGTTCACAGCTCTGCAGTTTGCTTTTGATCCATTTTTGCACTTTTAGCATTCCGCTTTGCATTTTTACATATACAATTTTACTGCATATTGTGGTTTTGTTAAAGGGGAAATGCTTTTGTTTCTGGGCAGAATAAAAATGCAAAAATGCACTACATGCGTTTCAGCAGCATCTCCATTGAACTCTATTGCAGCAAAAACGCTGCTTTTTTGTGTTTAACAAAGTCCCTGACCCCTTCCAAAAATGCAGCAGCTCAAAAAGGCATAGATGAAAACATGTCCCATAGGAAACCATGTTAAATGGACTCTAGTGCATTTCTGCAGAAAGAAAAAAAAGCAATAAAAACATATTTGGTGTGAACCAGGCCTTACTAAAACTGGAGCACTGAATTTGGTGCGGCTGTGCATGGCAGCCAATCAGCTTATAACTTCAGCTTGTTCAATTATGTTTGGCAATAAAACCTGGAAACCAATTGGTTTATGCGCAGAGTTACACCAGATTTTTCATTCTTTAGTTTTAGTAAATAACCCCCTTGACATCACTCCTAAATGTGCCATGGAAACACTTGACACTAATCCATGTTGGTGGCATCCAGGGCCACCCCAGCTGCTGCTGTGGTCAAGACTGTAAGTTAGGACACGGGAACTGAAAACTCTAATGTGCAAAGAGGGCTTCTAAAATGAAGTTATTTCTTGGATCATTTATTAATTTATTTAATGAGTGAGAGGGTCTATGATGTGAAACACAGAATGAAAGAGGGGCCTCTGAAACGTTCTAATATGAGAAGGGACTGATATAAGAAAGGGGGACTCTAAGGTGCTTTGGAGTCCAATGTGATGGAGAGCTTCTGATGTGTAATGGGGACTCTGATGTGAAGGGGGGGGCTCTCTGATGTGATGGGAAATTTCTGAAAGGGAGGACTTCTGATTTGAAGTTATTTTTTTTGTGTATATTTTCATTCATTGAAATTTCATTAATTTATAAAACTGTTTTTTTTTTTCAGGCCAAGAATGCTTGTAAAATATATGTGTGCCTTGTACTGAAACGTTTGGAGACCCTTGCTCTTGTCTATGACTATCTCCTGAAGTGTGTCCTCAGTGTCTGACCATCTATTTTAGCATATCTACACTCTGTGATCATCACTTGTAGCATTACATTCAGTGAATATTATGTGTGGTCCTTTTGGGGATTTCAAGGGCTGCACTGGAGGCCCCTGTTTTATGTAAATTGACTGCTGCTCTAGCCTATGAATTCTTTACGAGTATCATGTATGAAGCAAAGCACAGCCTTCTTAAGACAGAAAGTATTTACATGTAATAACTTCCATCACAGATTCAAAAAAAGGGATTTAATCAATTGTTAGAAAGTGGCTAGGCCCAGGGGTGTATTCACCACAAGGCCAATAAGGCATTTGCCTAGGGCGGCATTTTTCAGGGGGCAGCACCGCCCTCCTGGAAGAAGGGACAGAAGAAGGGACACATGTGGCTTGAGGACCAGCTGGGACCTGAGAGAGGCTGCAGGCTGTGCTTGACTCTCATTCCCGGGGATGTCCACAGCTGTGAAGGTGAGTGTCTTTCTCTCACTGGGAGGGGAGTGGACGGTGTATGGGGCAATGGTAGTGGAAGGCTCTCTCGGGTGGGGGGTCAGGGGTGTTGTTGGTCAATGAAGCTCTCTCCGGGGGGGGGTAGAATTTTGTGTTGCCTAGGGCAGCACAAATCCTAAATACACCACTGGCTAGGCAATCTATTGGAGGTAAACTACAAGGTGCTATCTAGATGGTACCTGCTTCTGGCACGGCTTGCAAAGCTCTACCCTTGTACCGCCTCCCTCTGTTTCCGGGGGTGTGGGCAGGACGGAGATATGTACATGTCTGGTGGTCTCATCTGAAGATCCAATGATTTTGGATTCGAATATTCAATCTTGTCTGTTCTTTAACAGGAAGAAATATTCCTAAAAGCACTAAAATAGCATTATTTGCTGATATCTCGGATGAAATCCCAAAACACATTCGAACTCTTATCTTCTTCATCTTCTCTGCCACTAAAATAAACATAGCACAAGCGTGGAAATCTCCTGTGACTAACATCACCCTGGTCGAATACAAAATATCTTGGATTATGCGTATCAAAAAATTGACCAGCATCCTTAAAGACAAACAAGCCAGGTTTGAGAGAGTGTGGAATCCTTAAATTGCATATCTACAGGTCCCCTAGACACCAGGAAGTCCTGTGGCTGGGGACCAGGAATGAGAAGACCAATTTTCTTCAATTTTCCTTAATTTTTGCATGCTTAAAAGAACCTAATAGCAGGCGACTATTCCCCGATCTGTCTGTCTCTTCACCTCAGTTTGAGACTGAGATGGCGCTTGACATACATTTTTATGTTATACTCATGCATTATGTTCTCACTGGTGGAGTCTCGTACTCTGCACGTGATGTTCCTCTCTCCTGCACGACCAGACTGTTAGAATGGAAATTTTTAGTTGGATGTATTAATATAGATATGGTCTGACACTGGAATATATTGGTGCGTGAACCCACTATCTCTTTTACTCCTCCCTTTACTTGTCTATTTGTATCATTGTCTTATGTCTTCTGTTTGAAAATTTGAATAAAAACTATTGGAAAAGAAAGTGGCTAGGCCATGTAAATCATTCCTTTATGTACATGGGCCAACTGTGCATCCAGAACTGCTGGTTTACAGCAAACAGGCACGCAGCCTGATAATACAAAACCAATATTTTAGGTGATTTAGCCTTGTTGACCTTCATCAGTTCAGTGTATGAGAACAATGGCTTCTATGGATTGGGGCTTGGAGGCCAAGGAGACGATATAACTGGACCAGTTACTGTCCGATGAGCGTAAAGCCCCAGAGGCCCCCAGGTGTATTTCTGGCTTTTCTGTTCTTTCTTTTTTTTTTTTTACACGATGATGATGTGGAGAGCAGTGCTGAGGTGGTGATAGCCCTATTCTAAACATGAATGAATGCAGGGTGTCCTGAGAATGTTGCTATCCTTCCTACACTCTCAGGATGTTCTCTGTCTTTCAAATTCAATAATGATTAGCATCATTCAGCCAGAAGACAGATCAATGGTAATAAAAATTAATTACTGTAGGAGACAGCTGGAGAGGACATGAATATCGCAGCCAGTTGACCACTTCTTCTTCTTAACTAGAACTGGGGCATACATATTTTAAAAACAATTAGAAGTTGGGGTTGGTCTTTAAAGGATAAGTTTACCTTTCATAACATGCTACATGTTACACCCATTTTCAGGGTGTAACATGTAACATGTTATGAATGCATCGGCCCCTGCTTTGGCAGCTAGCAGGGAATCTTCTCCCCCCTCGCTAGCTGTCAAATTAAAAAAAGAAAACCTGTTCTGTGAATGAGAAACTACAAGTCCCGACAGCCTTAGCGGCTGTCGGCTTGTAGTTCTCAATGAACTTCCATGGTGCTGTGGAGCGGCTTGGTAGTTCATTAAGTCTTCCTGTCAGTATATCTGCTTGCTTGTACATCTCTTACGAGAAAGCAGATATACTGGCAGATCTAAGAAAAACAGAGGAAGGCGCCTCTAAGTGCAGTATTGACAATTTATTAAGTAAACAATGGAAAATTTGCACTTACAATATAAACGGTTAAAAAGACTCATCGTGTGGTGATTAGACCCAGGTGGGACATCCACCGTCCAGCAGCAAACTATGCCTCTCGTTCTGATAGGATGTCATATGACATCCTTCCATTCTCACCGTGCATGCGCGGCTCCGCATGCGATTGCCGGTGCGCTGTGTTTCTCGGACACAGCAGATCATGGATCACGGAAAGAGCCGAAGATGTTGGCTCGGTCATGTGATCAGCTGTGTCCAATCACAGCTGATCACATGTAAACACGGAAATGCCGGTTATCGGCATTTCTTTCCTCTCGAGCTGTTACGCAGACAGCTCGAGAGGTGAGGAGAGCCGGTAATCAGCTTTCCGCGGAGGGGACATGTACACTGATCATCAGGGCACTGATGATCAGTGTGCCCTGATGATCAGTGTGGCCCAAGAAGTGCCAACTGTCAGTGTCCATCAGTGCCAGCAGTCAGTGCTCATCAGTGCCACGTGCCAGTGCCCATCAGTGCCACATTAATGCCACATATCAGTGCATACCAGTGCACATCAATGCCACATATCAGTGCCCATCTGAGCTGCCTTTCAATGTCACCCATCAGTGCCAGTCAGTGCCACCTATCAATGCCAGTCAGTGCTGCCAATCAGTGCCACCTATCAGTGCCAGTCAGTGTCGCCTATCAGTGCACATCAGTGCCGCCTATCAGTGCCAGTCAGTGCTGCCTAACAGTGCCAGTCAGTGCTGCCTAACAGTGCCAGTCAGTGCCGCCTATCACTGCCAGTCAGTGCTGCCTATCAGTGCCATATATCAGTGTCATGTATCAGTGCTGCCTTTCAGTGCCCATCAGTGATGCCTGTCAATGCCCATCAGTGCAACCTACCAGTGCCTCCTCATCAGTGCCTATCAGTGCCACCTATCAGTGTCCATCAGTGCAGCCTATTAGTGCCCATCACTGCAGCCTCATTAGCGCACATCAGTGAAGGAGAAAAATCACTTATTTACAAAATTGTATAACAAAAACTAAGAAAAAACGTTTTTTGTTTCAAAATTTTCAGTGGTTTTTGGTTTGTTTAAGAAAAAATAAATATCCCAGAGGTGATTAAATACCACCAAAAGAAAGCTCTATCTGTCTCAAAAAAATTATAAACATTTCATATGGGTACAGTGTTGCATGACCGTGTAATTGTCATTCAAAGTGTGACAGCGCTGAAAGCTGGAAATTGGCCTGGGTAGGAAGGGGGTATAAGTGCCCGGTAGGCTAGAAGTTAAAGAAACCAGGAAGCCCTCAAACCAGTATCCTATGTAAAGCTCTTTGCTGGATCTCTTGAAACTTTGTTCTTACTCTGTTTTCTGCCAGAACTACATTCCCTGCAGGAATCATTTCACTAGGTCACCTTGCTGAAGAGCAGTAACGCATAATACCGAACAACAGCAGTCAGTTGTCTTCCCCAGTGTAGTTAGAAGAGGAGGACTGTGTGGAACGCAGCTGTGCTCTGTAGCTGAGCTTTAATTAATGTTTTTATTCATTTATTACTATATGTATTCACATTTTTGACAACATAAACTAGTAGAATTGAATGTTTTATAAGGGTGGACTTTGCAGAATGAGAAAGTGACAATGAAGACTATCTGCAGTGTCATCTGTCATTCTTATAATTGCAATTGTCATCTGTAGTTTCGTTGTCCTATTATCCTGATGTTGCTCAGGGGTCTATGCCCAATCCAGTATACATGTTATAGGTGAAGGAGCTGGTCAAGAAGCCATTGTATTAATGCATAAGTGTGAATGGGTCCTTAAAGCGGAACGTCACCCTCTCAGTCAATATTGGCTATTTTTATACCTTATGCTGCTAGCATTAGTAAATAGATAGGAAAGTATATCATATTTATGTAGCACTACCCCCAAGGAGTCACTGAGTTTTTGGGTCCCCTATAGTCCTGCACAGCCAGGCAACATGCATTTTCTTCCACAATTGCACACTGGAGACAGTAAACAGTCTTTGAGCTTTATAAAGAAGTATACAGGCGAGCGCTAATAAAATAAATAGAAAAGCAGCTAGCACTTATGGTATTGGTAACAATTCCAATCAGTATAAACATAAAATAAGTGCAGCACTAAAATTATTCAGTAAATAGATTAGGTGGAACAATCAAGTGCAGCATAAATATATATATAACCTAACGTAAGTAAATATAGCAAATTCAAAGTCTGTGAATAATTGTGACAATCTGTGCACTATTGTGCAAAAATCAATAACAATGATCGTGGTTATACTTCATATATTAATATTTCATTCCGCAAATCCATTCATACAGTGAGGAACAGAAGTATTTGAACACCCTGCGATTTTGCAAGTACTCCCACTTAGAAATCATGGAGGGGTCTGAAATTCACATTGTAGGTGCATTCCCACTCTGAGAGACAGAATTGTTTTAAAAAATTCAGGAAATCACATTGTATGGTTTTTAAAGAATTTATTTGTCTTGCACTGCTGAACATAAGTATTTGAACACCTAAGAAACAGCAAGAATTCTGGCTCTCAAAGACCTGTTACTCTGCCATTAAAAAGTCCACCTCTACTCCACTCATTATTCAAACTTAGTAGCATCTGTCTGAGATCTTTAAAGACACCTGTCCACCCCACAGTCAGTCAGACGCCAACTACTACCATGGGCAAGATCAAAGAGCTGTCAAAAGACACCAGAGACAAAATTGTGGACCTCCACAAGGCTGGAAAGGGCTACGGGGCAATTGCCAAGCAGCTTGGTGAAAATAGATCAACTGTTGGAGCAATTGTTAGAAAATGGAAGAGGCTAAAGACGACGGTCAGTCTCCCTCGGACTGGGGCTCGATGCAAGATCTCACCTCGTGGGGTATCACTGATGATAAGAAAGGTGAGGAATCAGCCCAGAACTACAAGGGAGGAGCTGGTCAATGGCATGAAGAGAGCTGGGACCACAGTTTCAAAGGTCACTGTCGGTAGAACACTACGCCGTCATGGTTTCAAATCATGCATTGCACGGAAGGTTCCCCTGCTCAAGTCATCACATGTCCAGGCCCGTCTGAAGTTTGCCAATCACCATCTGGATGATCCAGAGGAGGCATGGGAGAAAGTCATGTGGTCAGATGAGACGGATGAGAAGGATGAGTTGCATCCCAAGAACACCATCCCTACTGTGAAGCATGGGGGTGGTAACATCATGCTTTGGGGGTGCTTTTCTGCGAAGGGAACAGGACGACTGCACTGTATTAAGGAGAGGATGAATGGGGCCATTTATTTTGAGATTTTGAGCAACAACCTCCTTCCTTCAGTCAGAGCATTGAAGATGGGTCGTGACTGGGTCTTCCAACATGACAACGCCCCGAAGCACACAGCCAGGATATGTGCAGGATATGTGCCAGGATGTGTGCAAACCTGGTCAAGAACTACAGGAAACGTTTGACCTCTGTAATTGCAAACAAAGGCTTCTGTACCAAATATTAACACTGATTTTCTCAGGTGTTCAAATACTTATGTTCAGCAGTGCAAGACAAATAAATTTACAAATCATACAATGTGATTTCCTGAATTTTTTTTTTTTAAATTCTGTCTCTCAGAGTGGGAATGCACCTACAATGTGAATTTCAGACCCCTCCATGAATTCTAAGTGGGAGAACTTGCAAAACCGCAGGGTGTTCAAATACTTCTGTTCCTCACTGTATAGTGTCCTTAAGGTTGGTAAAGTGCAATACTTTCAGTGTGCAGGATGTGAAAGTGCAATAAATCCTAAAATAGGGGAAATCCACCACCTTGGACGGATGTACACTTACCAGAAGGTATATGGTATCAAGCATGTATATCACATCTGGAGGTGAAAATCGGCAGCTAGGGGGTTAACCAAACTGCTCCATCCTGAGTTATGGTGGAAGAAGGGACCTTTGTCCTGTGGAAAGAAGCTCAAATCCCAGAGCCAGAAATATGTATATGTATTTTACTATAATTGTTTCAGGTTAAAATCAACATCCACGTGGAGTAAAATCAGCATAAAATAAATTCCAAAATGGCCACCGCTCTGACCTTCGGCAGCGGCGGCGTGACGTCAGCAATGTAGGCTCCACCCGACGCGTTTTGCTACAAGAAAATGGCTCTGACGTATTCTTTTTACACCTTGCAGGATATTTAACTGGGACCCGTGCATGATGTCGGCAATGGGTGTACCCCTGAGGAGGTGCATGGGCACAAATGCGTCGGGTGGAGCCTAAATTGCTGATGTCACACCACCGCTGCCAAAGGTCGGAACGGGGCCATTTTGGTATTTATTTTATTCTGATTTTACTCCACGTGGATGTTGATTTTAACCTGAAAGAATTATAATAAAATACTACACTATATACATATTTCTGGCTCTGGGATTTGAGCTACTTTCTACAGGACAAAGGTCCCTTCTTCCACCATAACACGGGATGGAGCAGTCTTTGAGCTTGTTATTGTAGTTTCATAAAGGGTTATTCAACTTGGTTAGAGTTGAAGGGTGTATGGGATGCCCAAGGAACTGTTTAAACTTGAGGACAAACTCCTTAGCAACTATGTACAGATGTGGTCAAAAAGAATGAATTTCTCTCACCAGCTCTTCAGGTGTACCACCTCAGACCCCTGATGAATTATGCTCTTCACCCAGCTGCCTGAGAGAATCCCTGGGCAAGGAGACCTAGAAACTGTCACTTTAGCAAAGCACTCCCAGATGAGGAGCTAGTTGGTTTTGCCACCTGACTGCTCTCTCTCCTTATCTGGCCCAGGGGGTGTAGGGTTACTCACCCAGCTCTCTCCTGTGAGCTTGATGGCTTGATGGCTACCTTTAGGCCTTATGGTGGGCTGGCTCATTCCCTTCTCCACAGGTAGTCCTCTCTCAAGGAACAGTGGGGCTAAGAGATCCTACTCTCCAGCTCCTGCCTGCAGGTAGGCCCCTCTCCTGGGGCCCCCTCTCAGGCTCTGCACTTGGGTCTTCTCACTCCATCTTCCACATGACACCAACCACTTCCTGATCAGGCTCTCTCATACTTAAGGGCTGTCCTGACCTCATGCTAAGCCTCCTGCTTGGGGATTGGTTCCAGATCAACCCCTCCTCACTCCTACCCACTGCCTTCTAGAAACTTATCAAGCTTTTAGAGCAGAGGGAGGTATCAGGGAACTCAGCCCTTACCCAAAGTAACCTGGCTGATTCATCCCAGGCTGACTCACACCAGGCTGCTATCCAGGCTCTAACTACAAAACCTAGCTAACTCCCCCTGGCTAACTAGAGGGGCACTAAATTTATTTGTTTTTTGTTCTTTTTTACATTTCTTCAGTTATTTCCTGGTTTCCATGCCTAGGCAAATGATGTCATACATCCCAGGAGTCTGGGGGGGGGGGGCAGGGCTTTCACAGCTAAGCACACCCTGTCCTGCTTGCATGACTGCGCTAAGGGCAGATGGATTCCAGGAAATAAATGCTACATGAATCATCTGCCTTTATTCAAGATGGCTACGGCCAGAAACACTAGAGGGTTGTTTTTCAAAGTGATTTCTTAACAAAATAAAGCATAGAGACATGGATGGATGGAGGAGTTTGCTTTAAATATTAAAAATGAATTAAGAAGCATTTTTGGTTTGTGGTGCTCAGATGAAGTGTAGTTCCACTTTAAGAATTGTTGGAATAGAGTGTCCATGTACTGCATTTTTGTACAAATGTTTCAGTATTCAGTAGAGATATATTTTTCAACCAGTAGATGGCAGTGTTGCTGTTTCTGCATTTATGATACACTCTATGTCTTTACACTGAATAAAGTTCCTTTTTCCTGTTTGCAGAGAAGCATCAGATTAAACACGTGGACTGTGCACTGTCTGTCCTGTAGGGCTTTATAGTGAGCCTCTAACAAGAATAACTCCACTCGCATAAAAAATACAGATATTCTTTTGCTTCTTGATCCAAACTAAATACCCTTCTCCCAGTCGCATCTGAAATGGAAAGTAACAGCCCACATAATTCTGTAGTGCCTCCAGCCAAAATCTTCTTCCTCCTAGTCACAGTTGCACAGTAGAACCCCCTGGATTTTCATGAGACCATTTCTTGATACTGGAGCTGCTTAGAGGACTGTGCTATAGAAGTCTATGGGGTTCTACTTCATAGGAGTGACCAGGGGAAGACTCCATCAGGCCACGGTCCTCCAGATGGATTAGTATACATTGGAGTGGCAAAGAAGAGGTTGGTTTAGGTCATGAGGCAAATGAGTAACTGTATGTAGCACACTCCTAGGCAGATGCTAGGATTAGGTAGATTTGGTTATGTCTCACTGTAACCAGTGTGGATGTAATTGTTATGTTAGGTATATTTAGTTGGTCTCACTGTAATCAGTGCAGCTGCAGGTGATTAGTTGAGTCTGCTCGGTGTGTTTCAGCTGCTTCTGGTTTGCTTCCTCTGCTTTCCACAGAGCAGTAGAATCCTCTGGAACATAGGTGTGGAGCAATGCAAATAGCAGTATGAATATTTATACAGCCTTGGCCAATCCCAGGAAGGGTGGCCCTGAAAGCTGCTGGGAGTCTGTATTCTGAGACTTCCCCTCTAATATTCTGCCTGCAGAGGGGAAGTCCAACCTGGAGGGCTTGCTGCCTTCTAAGCAGGGCTGCCATGTGTTTGCTGTTTGTGAGACCCCAGGTGGGTGTCCTGAGGAGCTGTCATCTGAAGATATAGCCTGGTATCACAGGAGGAAAGTTTTGCATGGATGTTGGAAGGAGGCAACCAACTTTGCCTGGACATTTGTATATGCAGACTGCAGTGAGAGATCTTAGACTTTTGGGCTGCTGCCACCCTTCTTGTGCTAGAGTTAGCTGTGTGTTTGCCTAAAGAGCTCAGTCTATCTAGTTATATGTGAAGGGGCTCTGCTCTGGTTGCTCTAAAGAAAGAAGTCTACTTTTAACTGCTTTTACTACAAAGTCAAGTCCATGGTTTACTATTGCAAGGACTTCTGCCTCAGTTTTTCAAAAAGCAGTTTACTGTCCTCAACCCGTACATAGTTCTCTTTTTGGAGTATGCCACTAAATTCCCTCAAACCTATCCCAGTTATCTCCAAAAATAAAAAAACAACAAAAGAACACCCATAGACTTGTTATTAAGCCAAAGAATGACTGTGATTGTGTGTCTGGCTGCGAGGTAGTTACTGGAAAAGACCCAGAGACGTATACAATTGCTGGCTCCTATGGGGATACAGCTACATGTACTTTCTCTGAAACTACAGTTATCCTAATCCAATCTTTTTCAACCTCTTTTACCCCAGAGGAATCTTCAAAATAGTTTTTAAGTTTGAGGGAACCCTTACTAAGTATAGTCCATCCACCCTCATTGGGAAAATGTCTCTTACATTGGTGGTCGATGGGAAGAATGCCCTCCTTATAGCCAGCCAAAAAGCCAGCTCCACATTTCTTTGCTGCAATTTTCATCATTATGAAATGACATTTGCTCCTGGTCACGATTACTCTACCTGTCAGCAGAGTGAAATCTTATCTTGTTGGCCGTAGCAGCATTGACAAATTTTAGCCACAAGCCATATCTCTGTAGAAAACAAAAATTAAGCCAGTTCTAAAAGGATAAATTACGCCTTGAAGTGAAACAAGTTTTTAAGTATTTAGGTGGCCAGAATGCCAGCCAGCTTTGCCAGAATTGTTGGACCTCGAGGCAGGCACCATCAGATAGAGGTTAATTAACCATAGCTCAAAGAATCCCTAGCAGTCTTTGGAGGAACCCAAGGGTTTACGAAACCCTGATTGAGAATGGCTATTTTAAAGCAGTAATAAAACCCAAAAACAAAACTGTAATATATTGCAGCTTACAAATTTTAGATGTGGTGGCTGCATTAGTTTTAACTTTTAGGCTTTTCCCCCCTCTGTTTTCACCCAATGATCTGGCCAATATCTCACCTCCTATACTAGAGTGTCCCCACTCTGGATAATTGAGTGCAGGGGCACCTTTGGACAGCAGCATTGCCAGTTGGGGGGAGGGGAGTGTTAGGTGTACTAGCAGATTTAGATACACCAACAAACTGAAGCCAAAATACAGCTAACACTTTATAAACAGGTATAGCAACAGTTTTTTTCCTTTTAAGATAATGATTTTCCATAAATAAAAGCTTATCATTATGTAGCACCCTCTAGTTAGCCAGGGGAAGTGTCACATGGTTTGATTGGTTCTTTCTGTGTGGCCATTAGTCTGGGGGTGATAGGCAGAAGAGAGCGAGAGTCCCACTCTCAATTTCTCACAAAGGGCTCTCCAAAATTTTGAGGTGAACTGCACCCCGCGGTCTGAAACGATGTTCCCTGAAACACCATGGAGTCTCACCACTTCCTTAATGAAGACTTGGGCCATTTCCGCTGCAGAGAGTACTCCTTTCAAGGCAATGAAGTGGGCCATTTTGGAAAATCAATCCACTATAACACATATAGCTGAATAACCTTCTGATGGAGGTAGCTCCACGATGAAATCCATCGATATCATCTTCCAGGGTCAGTCAGGTACTGGTAAAGGCCTCAGTAATCCCTAGGCCTTACTCTTATTGCTCTTATTCTGCATGCATGTGGGACAGGAGCTTACGTAGGCCTTGCAATTCTTCTCCCATTCAGGCCAGCAGAACAGACGCTGTACTAAGTCTAGGGTCTTGTGGATCCCGAAATGTCCTGCCAGCGGATGATCATGACATAACCGTAAAATGGACAGGTGGGTAGCTTCAGGTGCAAAAATTCAGTCCCCTGACCATAGTAATCCTTCTCTGGAGGACAGGGTTACTCCTGGGAGCGAAGGAGCCCCAACCGATGCCTGCTGGATCTGCGTAAGAAGATCAGGTTGCAAGAGGCAGAAGTTACCTGCTGAGAGCACTGTATCCAGGCTGGGTGGATCCCTCGGATCATCAAACATTCTGGACAGGGCATCTGGTTTACCGTTTTTGGAGCCTGGCCGGTAGGTAATATGGAAGCTGAATCTGGAAAAGAAGAGTGCCCACCTGGCTTGTCAAGGTTTTAGATATCTTGCCGCCTTTAGATATTCCAGATTCTTGTGATCCGTGTAGATTAGGATGGGATGTGCCACGCCTTCCAACAGGTATCTCCATTCTTTCAAGGCGGATTTGATAGCCAATAATTTCCGATCTCCTACATCGTAATTTCTTTCTGCCTGGGATAATTTCCTGGAAAAGAAGCAACAGGGTGAAGCAAAAGTTTTAGGCCTTGACGCTGTGAGAGAACGGCCCCGACCGCAATTTCTGAAGCGTCTACCTCAACCACAAAGGGTAGTACTGGGTCTGGATGGCTTAGTATGGGTGCTGATGTAAAGAGTCTCTTTAGCGTTTCAAAAGCACCTTGAGTTTCCGGTGTCCAATGGAATCGGATTCCCTGCTTGGTCAGGTGTGTAATTGGTGTAATGATGGCCGAGAACCCTCTGATAAATCTTCTATAGAAACTGGCAAAGCCTATGAAACGCTGAACTCCTTTCTTGTCAGCTGGTGCAGGCCATTCCAGTATGGCCCTTGCCCCTCCTGGCTCTGCGCCCCTGTTCCCACCTTCAGGGGTTTTGAGCGGGAGCTGCAAGAGGACGCCCTCTCTCCACTTCAGGCTCCCCAACTAGGTACGTGACAGTACCAGAAGGCCATGTCCAGAGCCTGAGAGAGGGGCCTCTCCTCTGGAAGAGATTTGCCAACATATTGCGGCACTGACCCAAGCCATCAAGGGCTTGCAAGAAGGGTACAACCGCCTGGAGGATCGTTTTCAGGCCCTTTCTCCACCGGCCTCTGCTGCTAGCACCTCAGCTCCACCCCCTCCAACTGCCACTCCAGGAGCCGTGGCAAGTCCCATTGTGATGATGTTGCCTCCTGAACCTAGGGTACCTATGCCAGAGAGATTTTCTGGCGACCGCCACAAATTCAGAGCCTTTCGGAATGCATGCGGCTTATATTTTGCATTGCAACCTCGCACCTTTTCGCTAGAAGCAACCAGAGTGGGATTTGTGATCTCCCTTCTCCAGAATGAGCCACAAGCATGAGCCCATCATTAAATGGAAAAAGCAGATGCCAAACTGTCTTCCCTAGATGGCTTCTTTGAAGCTATGGCGCAACTGTACGATGACCCCCAACGATCTGCCTCTGCAGAAACTGCGCTCCACTCTCTGCAGCAGGGTCGTAGGGCAGCGGAGGACTATGTAACCGAGTTCAGGCGCTGGAGCGCCGATACCAGCTGGAATGACGCTGCCCTCCGCTATCAATTTCGCTTGGATCTGGCGGAAGCCCTGAAAGACGAGCTAGCTCAGGTTGTAGTACCAAGTACCTTGGAGGAACTTATTAAGCTGACTATTCAGATTGACCGCCGACTCAGGGAACGAAGGCTGGAGATATCCACAGGTCAAGCTCACCCCACATGGATGCTGCCCAGGGTACCACCGCCAACCAGTATGGCATCAACCAGTTCTACCATTATTATATTATTATTATACAGTATTTATATAACGCTAAAAGGTTTGCTCAGCACTGTACATTATAGTGGGGGACAGAACATGAGACAATACAGTAACAAAACAAAACACGAGGGGTTCAAGGGCCCTGCTCTTTCGAGCTTACAATCTAGGAGTCACCCAGTTCTGACAGGTCGGAACCCATGCAAATTGGGTTACTACGTACCACCCTCACTCTGGAAGAGCGGCAACGCCGCCAACAGGGCAACCTATGCCTCTACTGCGGAGAACCTGGGCACTACGTACGAAACTGCCCTGCAAAATCAAGTAAGTCTCTGCCAACCTTGCCTGCTAAAATGCCTGCTGTCAACCCTGCTCAGCTCACCATCTCCGTTTCATTTCAGCTCTCAGGAAGAACCCTACCAGTAACAGCTATTATTGACTCTGGAGTCTGCAGTTGCTTCATTGACATAACATTTGTTCAGCAACATCAGATACCACTGAGGGCCTTCTGGTACTGTCACGGGATCCCTGACAGGAAGCAAGCTAGTTTTTTTTAGTTAGAGGCTGAATAGCAGCTTTGTGTGACTCAGCCTGTGATGAGTCAGCCAGGTTACTCTGGGTCAGGGCTGAGGGCTCTGCAGGTCAGTTCCCTGATACCCCCCCTGCTCTTGAAGCTAGATAAGTTTCTAGAAGGCAGTGGGTGGGGGTGAGGAGGGAATGATCTGCATTCTTAAGGGATCTTGACCAATCGCTAAGCAGGAGGCTTAGCATGAGGTCAGGACAGCCCTTAAGTATGAGAGAGCCTTATTAAGATGTAGTCAGTGTTGGGTGCAAGATGGAGTGAGAAGGCTGGAGTGTGAAGCCTGAGAGAGGGCCCAGGAGAGGGGCTTACCTGCAGGCAGGAGCTGGAGAGGAGGATCTCTCAGCCTCTCTGTCCCTTGAGAGAGGACTACCTGTGGAGCAGGGAAGGAGCCAGCCCAGGGTCTGAGGTGGTACACAAGAAGGCCTGGAGAGCTCTTCAAAGAAGAGACTTTCAATTTTTTTGGCCACATCTGTACATAGCTGCTAAGAAGTTTGTCCTCATGTTTCTGCAGTTCCTTGGGCATCCCATACACCCCTCAAACCCATCCAAGTTCAATACCCCTTTATATCACCACAAAAACAAGCTCAAGGACTGTTTACTGTCTCCAGTGTGCAAATGTGGAAGAAAATGCGTGTTGCCTGACTGAGGACTATAGGGGGACTCAAAAGCTCAGCAACCCCTAAGGGGGTAGTGCTACATTTGTAAGCACCACTGTCAGTAGTCACTGGTTTGTCTCAACACTCTGAATGATACATTAGCAGGGCAGCTTGTTCTGTTGAAAAAAAAACAGACTTACTGGCAGGATCACCATGAGAAAATGAAGGAAAGAAAGCCTAAAATGAATGCAGCCATCACATCTAAGAATTGTTAAAGCTACAAATAATAAATGTTTTCTTTTGGGTTTAATAACGCTTTATTCTGCCATTCCTTATTCTATATAAATCTAATAAAAAAATGTTTTGACTTTACATACGCTATAGGCAGATTTAAAAGCCAAAGAAAAAAAATCTGATAACATTGTACAAGTGATCTTTCTGTTTGTTATAAAGGGACAGCTCCACTTTTGCTCCACATTTCTTTGCTCCAATTTTCATCGTTATGCCCCATTATGAGATGACATTTGCTCTTGGTCACATTTACTCTAACTGAGAGCAGAGGGAAATCATGTCTTGCTGGTTGTGGCAGCATTCCGAAATCATAGCCTCAAGCCAACTTTGTGTAGAAAACAAAAATCAAACCAGTTCTAAAAGCATAAATCTCATCTTTAAAGTCAAAGAACCTTTTAAACACTGTAGGTGACATTTGTAACAACTTTGTAAACAACTCTTTAAAGAGAATCTGTGAAACAGTACCTTTCTCAAAAGTCTGTGATAGAAGCTGCCATTTCCAGCTAGTAAGATGAAGTGGTGTACACTTCAATAAACTAATAATGTACTTGCAAAAATCTGTTTTTTTTAAGTTTCTTTCAATATGTGTAGCCAGGTGCTTGGCTATGAATAGAGAGTGAAAGAAACACTGGCTGCAACTGCTGTCTGTAGCTGCTGTCCTGCAGAGTTGAATTGGTTAATATCTATATCAGCAGAAGGAGGTAGATGCTGAGCAGGAAGAGTTCAATAGATTGCGTCAGACAGCAATGCACTGTGGGAACTGTGGTCCAGAGGAGAGAGACTCTACTGTAATCAAGAGCTTACTGCATTTCCCAGAGGGAGATTGTCAGAAGGAAGGGAAAGATCTGCATGTTATCAAGCTGTACAGGATACAGTTTCTTCTTACTATGAGGGAGCCAGAAAGTGCACATCGCTGTCCAGTGTGCGCCACCACTGCTTAATGGCAGCCTGAGCAGGATCCGGAGGGTTGAGTCCCAATGTATCAACAGCCAGAGTCACCTGAGTGCAGAGCCAAGAGTGGACTAATCACTGTGTGTGATTGGATGATATGCTGCAATATCATTGGGACTGGTGAGCTACTGCTGTGGGGATTTACTATGTGCTGCTAGAGAGAGTGAGTCCTTTAGGAATTTACTATCTAGTAGCCTTATTGTTGCCTGCAGGCTTGACTATTCTCTTGTGCACCAATGGTACCACTGGACCCCAATGATAGCCAGCTTAACAGTTAGAACTAAAGACTGTCCCTTTGCAGCTGTTACACGGAGACTTTCACCTATTGCTTATGCTAAGAGATACCTCACAGGGGACGCTGCACCATATTCTAGCCATTCTCCTAGATTACACTCTAAACTAGTAGTTGTAGTATTAATATTCACATTGCAGTTAATGCTTATATGCACTGTTTACTGCTGACTTTGCTGATTCATGAGTTAATCCCAATCTAGTGGTACAGAACTTTATTCTAAATTACCTTGGCATTTTCTATACTGTCTAGTGGACTGTGTCTGAACTTCTGTGTGCTCATTTATGCTCAAACCACCGTTTATTACAACCTGTACCAAATCATAGAGTTAATTTACCACTAAATGGTCTTGTGTCTTTTTCCTGATGGTAAGTCACAGCCAAGTTAAAGGTATGTATACTCAGGCTCATATAAGTGCTTGCACTAACTTTCATTCAAGCAGGTGTGTCAGAGGGGCTGTTCTTGTAGTCAGGGCACAGAACAGAGAACCCAAATGATCAAGCTGCTCCTTCAGGGGTAGCACTACACATGATTAGGTATTCAAAATGTATAAAAATACCTTATACAGTTGCAAATGCCTAGGCTTCTGGTTTTGTGAGCAGCACTGGAGTGTTTCCAGTACAGAATTTAAAGTTAAGTATTTTACCACTTTTATTATATCTTTTTTTTTTGCTCAAATATGTCATTCCAGCTTTTCCTACACACCTGCACAGAGCTAGAGGTCAAATGATCAATATGCCTAGCAATGCCTGTTAGAACTGATGATAATGATAATAACCTGTGCTAAATGTGACACAAACAGCAGCTGTCAAAAAATGCAGGCAACATACAATAAAGATATAAAAACAGTGTGCATCGTTGGTTCACCCCCTATATACAAATAAGATATAATAAAAAATATATAATCAAATAAAGTCCTCAAAAGAAGTCCATAGTGTGTGACTAAAAATCATATAAAGCCCATATCCGTGGGAAAAAACTCTGCCACAAAAGAGAGAAAGAGATCCTCCAACGCCAACACTCGCAGCCTCTTACCAGAAAAAATTACCACAGATCATGAGGTCAAAACAGCATATATAGGGCATATTTGATGGAAAGGGTCCTCATATGTCTTCTCCATCAGAGTTTTTCCACTGCTATTCACTCGATGGCATAAATGCAGTATAGAACCACAAGGATAATCAAAAGGTCCCAATTGTCTATATGTAAAGAGAACAAGACCTCTTCATAGTGTAGTATCTAAAAAACTTCAAAATGTAAAAAGAATGTTTAACTTACAAATGCTAAATGGGGCGCCCCTGACCACGTTTTCTTATGATGAAATGCGTAGGATGAAGCTATGGCTTATGACATCATCGCGCTACGTATCGCAGCCATCTTATACCATCATCACACCACACATCGCGTTGGTTGGAAACATCCTTGGATTTTACATGCTGAGTTCATTTAATGTTTTCGGTTTAATACTGTTTTAAATGTTACTTATCTATGGGAAATTGATCGTGGAACAATGTACACAACTACCTTCATAAAATTAACTTCACATCAGAAGCTCCCTTCACATCAGAGATTTCCCTATTTTATCCAAGGTCCCCCCATAACACCAGAGCCCCTTCTTTTGGCTCCAGCATTTTCGGCAGAGAGCAGGAGGTGGAGGAAGATTGGAGATGGCAAAGTCCATCTCTTCCAGAATGCTGGGGTTGCCCAGCATGCTCCCTTCCCTCGATCAGAGTCATGCATTGCCATAGTAGTGAACAAGCAGGCAGACGCCTCCCACTATCAGCAAGAACATCAACATGACCTGTCTTTAAGCAGATATCAAAGAGAGAAGGATGGAGTATCCATACTAGGAGCTAATATAGAGTATGTGCTGCAGTGCAGGGAGCATGCTGCTGATAGCCACATTAAGTAGAGACTGAAAGGTTAGCTCATTGGTGTGCTGCTTTTCTTTTCATCATTCCTACACAGGGTGGAGACAAGATCTGTAAGTGAAAGTGAAATTCCAGCAGAGAAAGATTAGGTCTTGCTCCTTGTCAGCCAGGACTGTACTGTGTGTGTAAATCGTAGGACTGGATGGACAGAAATACAAATTCCATGGTAGCTAAAGCAGTTATCATGCATGCTTTTCATTTGTATATTTATTGGTTTGCCCGGAGTTCAATTTTAATTCAGAGCAGAAGAAGATACAAATCTGCAACAAAGTTTGAAGAAAACTGCTCAAAACCTGATATGCAAAGTTGACCCGGAGGTGCCTGTTTTCCTCTCCGCAAAATTAGAGATTCATTAATTTTGAGAACAGGCACCTCCAGGTCAACTCTACTTTGCAACTTTTTTTTATTAGCAAACTTTATTAGGGATTCTTATCTGCTTCTGAGCTGTAGATACCAACAAAGGCCATAGGGTGCACCTGTTTAAAGCAAGCACTGAGCTGTATTCCAGCAGTTCCTCTTTTTAAAATCAATATCTTCAATAACAACCACACACAATACATTATAGTGATGCCATTACTTATTTATCAATACAGTAGTCCAATAACATCTGAGAAAATAATAATATATACAATGAGATGTTGGGCCTCTAGATACCGCAGTGAGGAGTGAAAAAACAGAGATGAACATCTCCAGCATACAAATGAAAATCAGATTGTATCTTTCCCCCAAAAAAGCCGCAGCTTCCTCTGGCAGGCGGTAAAAATGATATAGGGAAGCAATCCATAGCCCTGGACAGATTTAATAAAGCATTCAAGTAAAGAAAACACTTTTATCTTTTCAAGGGATCGCTGTTATATACCGTGAATCAAGTGGAACAGGCTGTCAGGGTCAAACAGGTACAGTTGTGACTGACAGCCGAAATTGATGCTGAAACCCACCTACTTAGGAAGTCACTAGCTTAAAGAACTGCGGCAATAAGTCTTCTGCTCACTGAAGCTCCACATGTAATTGTATTGTTCTTTTACCTTTTTGTGCTGGTTTATATTGCTTCAAGGGAAACTATGGCCTTTTAGTGAGCGTGAAAAGCTTTGATCAAATGCATAATGGTTTTGTACGTATAATTTTTTATGCAATATGGCTGAGACTGAAAGATAACATTTACCCTTCCTATTTAAGAATGTGTGGGCTGGCCAAGCCACTCTGACTATGCCATGTTGTGAGGAGGTAGACTCGCCAGGTTGTTGGTGGTCACGTGCCTATGCACATGGGGTACTTTTTCAGTATGTTATCACGTTTATCATTGTCCACAAGCAGTTGGGGCCACGTTCAGGAAGAATCAACTTATAGCAGCACCCCAACAGAGATACATTGCGTGTAACCGTTTAGCCCACAGAGTTCCTCAGTGGAAGTGGTGCCCCATGTCCTTACACAACCTACCAATGAGTGTCACATAGGCACACTGTGGAGCCCATGGCCTCAGCTTACCTCTGCCATCTCACTCCCTGTGACAGAATGAGGTCCTGCCGAGCACCTGCGCAGGCCTCATGCATGCTCTTCATTAGCTCTTTCCTCTCTTTTGTACCATGCGGCTAGGCTGTGGGTGTCCGTAATGCGGGTTTGGTCCTGAACTTGGGGAATCGACCATTACCAGAGGGGACCAACCGACTCAGTACTGGAGGACTCTTCGACCATGCCAGGTACCATGCTAATGACTGGCTGTTGTACACTTTGTACTAGTTCTGATTACTCATAGCAAATGCATTCCTTCTTCGACTTGTCTTGCTGAGTTTACTTTCAGTCGAAGCCTTACTTCAACCCCAAATGTTCCTTACTGACCCAAGTTCTTTTTATAACTTCAGACCGGGCTTAGTACAGTTGCTGCAACTTTATTTCATTTTTAACAAATGTAGCACAGTCCAACATGAACATTAGTGACAGGATCCCTAGCTCTCTAACTATGTGGCCCAGGTATATCTCAGTTGGTGTCAGTTGATTTCTGGCAAAGTCCATACCGTGGCATTCTCCGGTATCCGGTATGCAAGGCGCAGCAGTCCCCCCCCTGTAGTTAACAGTATCACGATGTCCTGATGAAGCAGGAGTTAGCAGCCCCTGTCCCTTAGCCTTCTCTCCTATATATATGTCACAAGGCGGATAGGCTGGTTCCAAAAAGACCGGGAAAAAGAATACAATTAGCCTCTTTCCTCCTGGGGGTTACAAATTAAATATTAAAAATTAAATATTGCATATCAAGAATGTGTATACCTATGTACAATATCTCACAGAAGTGAGTACACCCCTCACATTTTTGTAAATATTTTATTCTATCTTTTCATGTGACAACACTGAAGAAATTACACTTTGCTACAATGTAAAGTAGTGAGTGTACAGCTTGTATAACAGTGTAAATTTATTATCCCCTCAAAATAACTCAACACACAGCCATTAATGTCTAAACCGCTGGCAACAAAAGTGAGTACACCCCTAAGTGAAAATGTCCAAATTGGGCCCAATTAGCCATTTTCCCTCCCTTGTGTCATGTGACTCATTAGTGTTACAAGGTCTCAGGTGTGAATGGGGAGCAGGTGTGTTACATTTGGTGTTATCGCTCTCACTCTCTCATACTGGTCACTGGAAGTTCAACATGTCACCTCATGTCAAAGAACTCTGAGGATCTGAAAAAAAGAATTGTTGCTCTACATAAAGATGGACTGGGCTACAAGAAGATTGCCAAGACCCTTAAACTGAGCTGCAGCACAGGGGCCAAGACCATACAACGGTTTAACAGGACAGGTTCCACTCAGAACAGGCCTCATGGCAAAGAACTCTCCGAGGATCTGAAAAAAGAATTGTTGCTCTACATAAAGTTGACCTAGGCTATAAGAAGATTGCCAAGACCCTGAAACTGAGCTACAGAGGTCATTGTCATTTATTTGCACAGCCTTCCTGGCTGCGACTGATCTCAAACACAGTTGTCTGTTTTATCTTACCTAGATGCTTGCTCAGGCTATGAAGGTAAAATATCCTTTACACTGGATTCTAGTAGTTATAAACCTTCTATACTATCCACTCCTTTTAACTTTTTGTGTTTTTTTCCCCTATGATCTATTAAAATGGACTTTGCTTAGATAAATATCAAATGCAGCACAAATAATTTTGCACCCAACTTGTTCTATAAGAAGATTGCAGCAAGCTTGTATTATAAATAGATTGCACCTAAATGTTCTATAAATAGATTGTACTCAGCTTGTTCTATAAATAGTTTGCACCCAGCTTGTTCTGTAAATAGATTGCACCTGCTTGTTCTATAAATAGGTTGCACCCAGCTTGTTCTATAAATAGATTGCACCTGCTTGTTCTATAAATAGGTTGCACCAGCTTGTTCTATAAATAGATTGCACCTGCTTGTTCTATAAATAGGTTGCACCAGCTTGTTCCATAAATAGGTTGCACCCAGCTTGTTCTATAAATAGATTGCACCTGCTTGTTCTATATATAGGTTGCACCCAGTTTGTTCTATAAATAGATTGCACCTGCTTGTTCTATAAATAGGTTGCACCAGCTTGTTCCATAAGTAGATTGCATCTACTTTATTCAATAGATAGGTTGCACCCAGCTTGTTCTATAAGAAGATTATAAGGCAGTGGGCCTCTCCTCAGTGGGCACGGAGGGAGCAGTAGGAGCTGTTGGGTCCTGGTGCTGTCAATCATAGCCTGTGAGGAGAGATCTGGGGTAGAGTTGAGCTATGCTGTGTGTGTCCATAGGCTCCATAGGCTACTAGCTATGGGGGCACTCGGTAGGGGGGAGGAGCCAGGAGCTCAGATGGGAGACCCCATAAAAGGAGGATCGGAGCTGCTTTTTGCAAAACTATTGCACAAAGCAGGTAAGTATGACATGATTGTTATTTAAAAAATGATAATCACTTCAACTTTGGTCAAAGCTGCACAGTTTGTTTTAATCTACATGTGAACTAACCCTTGTGAAAAGTAAAAAAAAATGTACTTGCTCTACTCCTTAAGTAAATCAGGGTCAATATATGTAATTGCTTGTGAATCACACAACTGGCTGAACAGAATTACAAATCCTTCAAACATTTATATACTCTATAAATTCATTTTCAGCTCTGTATTTAGCTGTTTGCTTTTGTCTCTCTCTGTAGATGATAGTTCGTCTTCCTCCATCCTTAGTTTCAGTTTTTACATAAAGTTATGTGAGAGATATGTTTTCCAATAATTGTAATTTAAGTTGGACATTTGGTAGTCTGGGGATCTGGCTCCATGTCCGGTTCTTATCTAGAAGAAATTTAAGGCAAAAAGTCAGATGTGTCGGTAAACTGCCAGTGCTAAATCAGATCAAGCTCACTTTACCTAAGTTTTCTTCTACCTAATCCATTATTGCCAGATTCAACAGATGTTCGAGGTCCGGGGCTCTTGAAGCTTGAAGCTTAACTCCAGCCAAAACTGTCTTTAATTGTTAGTTTTGGAGAGAGTGGGGAAATTGTAGAACATATTACTATATGGGTCCCCACTGAAAAATATTCCTGTCCTGGTGAGCTGAAATTCCAAATTTTAGAGTTGTCACAGAAAGAGGAGGTAAGGGTAAATCTAAAGGGGATAATTGTTCCAATGATTGTTGTTTTAAATTTAGCTGTATATTTCTTGCTACTACCATAACCTACCACCAAAGAACAACCCAAAATAAATTTTCCTGCGCCTGATGATAACAACGATACCACATGTGTATATGTTAGCAGTTGTTTGTACCCGTAATACGGACCAGAAACCATAGTGCGCAATTTGCTTCTTTTTTTTTATTCTACCTCTAACTGACACTGATACTAATTTAGAGCACAAGCCTAGATCAAACCTTAGTGTATGTAAACCTTAACAATAAAATCTCCTATTTGCTCCCTTTGGTCTGTAAAATTGCAATAAAATTACCTGTTGATCCTGTATTTTTAGAAATTTTGTTCATATATTTTGTAATAAAAACGCATTTCAACATATAGTATATATATTTTGAAATATATTGAATATAGCCAAAATTGTAGTATTTCAAATATATGTCAATTTAAAATATATTATTCTTTCAAATGGGCCACGCTGCACCTACCCCACATACTAAGCTGCAATATATTACATATTTGTTCTTGGGTGCAGATACATTTTAAATTGTAGAGATTTTTTTCTCACTTCCTGTCATGTCACCAGAACAGAAAGTGAAATCGTTCTCCAATGTGGACACAGACTGCAATAAAACCCAACAGAAGAATGCTTATTCTGTGATTGACAGCCTGGCTTAAACCTTGGTATACTGGACAAGAGGCAAGATGGTGGCACCTAACTGGATCTCCCAGAGACAGACTGGAGTAATTTTTGTTGACTGACTATGCAAAGAAAAGGGTTGCTTTCAATATGACATGCATTGAGGAAGATAGGGGAGCTCTTCTAGAGAGGAAAAAGAGTACAAGAGAAAGAGATGAGAGGTTTCTGTATCAGTGTGGGATGTTTCCTCTGTGGTCAGGACAAGTCATTCTTCCACAGTTTTAGTTATCTTAACATTACATAGTAACATGGTACAACCTTCATTCAAAACCCCACTTTTTATAGAACTGTAGTAAAATGTTTGATGACTCAATTCCTGAGTGGTTTACTCATCCCAATTTGGAAATGACACATTTTATGTGCTGGAAATTGTAACTTACACAAGACTGAATTTATTCATTGTGAATTTTGTAAAATTTCAGCACATAAAAATACATGGGCTGGAATTTTTGTGTTAAAATATATCTAATGCCAAAACTTTGTTTTTCACTTTGGATAGAGTAGAGAATGTTTACAACTCCTGTCACTTTCTTAGTAATTTGTGTCCCAATTGCAAAATTTCCCTTGCTGACCTGTAGGTGCAAGAGGAGAAAATCTCTCCAAAGTAAAGTGGATTCCACTATCAGGATCATTTCACATGGGGCAGACTCTGGCTGCGATCAGCTTACTTAGGAGGGGATCTGTCTGCTGAGCGGCGGTGGGCAGGTAGATGACAGGTCCATGTCCGCTCCGCTTATGGAGAGCGGACATGGACACAGCCCGCTCTCCTCTACTGGTGGATGGATATAAATGGACCACGTTTCTGCTTACACCTGACTGCCATCTGATCCAATCCGCTGGAAAGAAGGGGAACATTTTTAGTGGATCACATCGGATGTAGACTATGTGACCGGACACATGTCCATTTTCACTCAGCGCTCCATAGATTCATAGAGGAGAATGGTGTTTTCAATCAAGTCTACCTGAAAAACGGACAGATGGACCCCATCGGGTCAGTGTGCTATGCATTTTTATCTTGTTATCTTTGGCCAGAATTCTGCTTCAACCATTCCACAAATTTTTGTTTGTAACAATTTTTGTATGTTTCCTTTTTTGTAACTTCAATTACTGTATATTTTTCGTTCCACTTGACTCCCATGATGCTACTACTGACAGGTGTTATGTATCATTACATTACTGTATGACAAAATTACCACCACAGTCAGCTCACCCAAAACTAATATTTTCTCCTAGAGCAGGAAAAGTGAGTCCCCAACAGGTATGACGTGAACAATTCAACCACTAACAGAGCCCAGAACAAATGAAAGTAGGACAATAAAGTTAAAGGGGGTGACATTTTTGCAGACTCAGGGTTTTTGTCTAGTATCCGTTTTTCTAAACGTACGAATTCAGTCACACACAACACATCGCTATCAGTTAGTTTAGAGTGTCAGGGGATAATTCATTACACAGCATTCATATTTATAAAGTCAAGCATAATAGGATTAAGATATATCTTAATTAAAATGATGAGGTCCTTATGGAAATTCAGATTGTAAAGAAATTACTACATTAACTTTTGCATATAAGGTTAATTATAGATTTGCATATCATCAAAAGCGGAGGAAAATTTTTTTTTTCATTTATGTTTCAGTTTGGGCATCACTTGTGCACTGGCAGATCATTGTCTGGTCATTTCCAAAGTATATAACACCATCTGCTGGAAAGTAGAGGGTACTACCTACATCATGCAGTAGAAGAACTGCCTAAAGCGTATATAAAACCTAGCACTGAACTTTGAATATTTGCTCCTTTTAGGTCTGTTATACATACCATTAAAAGTATATTTTTTGTCTGTTTTAGAAGTGTGTAGGCAGGTGCAGTCTGTTTTCTCCACTGCAGATGGTGCTCAACCACAGCTGGAGAGGAAGTCAAGGGAAAAAAACATTTCTCTATAGTTTCCTGGGTCTTGGAAGCAGCGTTTCGGTTGGTTGGTGATCCCTGGTGGCCATCTTGGGTCAGCAGAGCCTTTTATAAGTCCCTGCCCCCAGGTTTTGGCACGTTTTTGCAAAGTGGGTAGAGTAGGTGGAGAGACCCTGCCTGTCAGGGAAAGGGATTAGCGGCAGGAAAAGGTTCCTGATGAGAAGGAACAGGTTAGGGACTTGCCAGCTTGCAAGGAACCTCTGCTTTGGGACTGGACAGACCAGGCCACACTCTGAACAGACGCTGTCAGCACATCTCCTCCTGCTGTACTCTGTATTTAATCTGAACTGTGAGTGTTTCTCTAGCAGTGCTCTCCCTCCTGGGGTGTTTGTAATCTGGCATTTTCTTTAATACAAGGCCACCGTTTTATTGCAACCATACTCTGTGTCTTCATTGCCACTGCACCATGCTACACCTCCTCACAAGTGCAAAAAAAATGCTGAGGTACTGAGTCTGTTTAGCCCTCCCAATTCATATCTGGGGTGGCACAGTCGCTTAGTCGTTATCACTTATGTATTATTATTATTATACAGGATTTATATAGCACCAACAGTTTGCTCAGCGCTTATTAGGGTTCTTGGTTTTAATCTTTGAATCTTTACCTGGATACTTGGACACTATCTACATGGAGTTTGCATGTTCTCATACCTCCCAACTGTCCCTGATTAGGAGGGACTTCCCCAATATTGGAACCTGTTAGAAATTCTTGTTGATACTGATATAGTTGTTGTACAAAAAGACATGAACATTGTGTTCCAACACCCCCACTCAACAACTACTATCTCAGTTCTATTACTCTGTCTCCTGTAAGCAGTTTTGTCAAAGCAATTGCAGTCATGTTATTAGTTTCACAATGCGTAAGCACAATTACATTTTGTTCAACCAAATATTGATGTCTGATGTCAATATGCTTTGTTCTTGCATTGATCTTCTCATTGGTAGCAAGTATGATACATCCTTGATTGTCTTCATATAAGATTGTAGGCTGGGACATTGGCTCTCCAAGATCTTCAAGTAATTGACATAACCAAAAAAGCTTCTTAACTGGCATAGGCAGCAGCAATGTATTCTGCCTCTGTAGAAGGCAAAGCTACTGAGATCTGCTTCTTGCTGGACCAAGACATAGAACTGTTTGAACATGTAACCACTTGTGGATTTGCAAATGCTTAGGTTGCCTGCCCATTCAGAGTCCACATATCCTACAAGGTTCAAATCCCCAACTGCAGACAGCTTCAGACTCAAGTCTTTAATTTGTTTGAGATATCTCATGACTCTCTTAATTGATGTCCATTCTCTTTGACGTGGTTCACTCACACGTTTACAAAGAAGTGACATACCAGCTGTGATGTCTGGATGTGTAGTGGTTGTAAAATATAGCATTGCTCCCACTTCTTGTCTGTACTGATCATTAGTAGGAAGAAGATCTTCATCCGCTTCTTTTTTTATGTATGCTGTGTCCATGGCAGTACTTGCTTCTTTGGTTTAAGTTTTAAGTTTGGTTGGCCAAACTGTTAAAGCACTGCCTCAATTTTAGATTTCCGATTTAACAGAAAGCTGCCATCTTCTTTACACTGTACATTAATTCTTATGTAATATGTCACATCCCCAAAGTCTCAATATGCTGGTTAAGCACTGCAGTCAGCTTTGCAACTTCCTCATCCTTTTTGTGAGCAACAATCAAGTCATCTAAGTAGAGTAAAATATACACATATTCACAATCTACACATTTTGAGTATAGACACGGGTCGGCTCTGCTTTGTATGAATCCTTCATCTAGCAAGACTTTGTTTATTTTTAAATTACATGCTCTAGCTCAGCCATTTTCAACCAGGGTGCCTAGGCACCCTGGGGTGCCTTCAGGTTTCTTCAGGGGTGCCTTGACAAAATACCAAAAAATTGCACAAATGTATGCAAGCCAATAGGTGGATCAAGCCTGCTTTTTAGCTACACAAAGAGGTTGATTTAATAAAATTGGAGAGTGCGAAATCTGGTGCAACCGTGCAAGGTAGCCAATCAGCTTCTAACTTCAGCTTATTCAGTTAAGCTTTGACAAAAAAAACTGACTGGTTTCTATGCAGAGCTTCACCAGATTTTGCACTCTTCAGTTTTAGTAAATCAACCCCAAAGTCACAGATTTTTGTTTGTGCGCCATTATGACCTTCTAGTCACCAGTGTCCTAACAACCAACGATGGGATTGGTTGATACGGAGAATTTCGGGTGCCTGCACAGCATTCTTGTTTGCCCTCTACCCAGTCCCTCTCCATCAACATCGGGTCACATTAACAAACTGAGGTAGAGAAACTGAGTGAGAAGAGAAACATTGGAATACTAGTCAGTTCCAGTGTGCAAAGGTATATTTACTTTAGAAGAGTAAATCATCTCTAACATTGGGTGTCCTACATGTGTCTATGTTGCTGCAATATGTAAAACTATTATAATTCGTTTTTTACTATTTAGAATAGGGTGCCTCGAGATGTGCAGAATTTTAAAGGGTGCCTTGACTGAAAAAAGGTTGAGAAACACTGCTCTAGCTTATTGCTTGAGTCTGTAAAGAGATATCTGCAACTTTCACACAAGATGCTTTCCTCCATTTTTCACATATCCTTTTGGCTGTGCTTATATATATATATATATATATATATATATATATATATATATATATTTCCATATATTTTCTGCAATACTACCATTAAGAAAGACAATTGTAATATCATGGTGCTTTACAGCCATTTTCCTAGCCCTACTGTTAACATTGTTCTGAAATTACTTTGTTTTGTAACTGGAGCAAAAGTAGCATTGTAATCCTCACCAAATTTTTGTGAGTACCCTTTTGCCACTAACTGTGCTTTGTACCTATAGCCCTTGCCTTCGGAGTTGCATTTGGTCTTAAAAACCCATTTGCAGCTGATTGCACACTTAACATGAGGTAGCTCTGTAAGTGTCCATGTCTGCAGTTCACTAAGATATGTCATCTCTCTTTATCAGCAGCTCTAATGAACTTGTGTTTCTCACAGGTCGGAAGACTTTGCATCTCATCCTATGAATCTGGCTCTGTTTTTAATGCTACGCGAGCAACATAGGACAGATGTTTGGCTGGGGTGCCTTTACTGCTTCTGGTGGATTTCCTTATTGAAGCATCTTGTTTCCTTTTTTACAGTATTTGGATTGTCTGCGTTAATTTCTATTTCTGTGTCACTTTGTTGCTTGTCTTCATGTGACACTGATGTGGAAGTTTGAAGCTTTTGTGTTAGTTTATGAAATTTTTAACACACTGAGGTTTCATCTGTAATTTTAGCCTTTGCAAATAGGATATACCCTTTTGTGATTGGAAACTGTCATCTTGGAAGGTCGCTACATTGCCTTGTTTTGTGAGCTTCTTCACTGACAAAAGATTAGTTTCAAGAGCAGGGACATACAGGATATTTTTCACAGGTATCTTTCTGGCGACACTCTTGGAAATAGGACAGTAAAGAACACCATCTCCTATTCCTTCTGATTCCATTATTTTCCCTTTAGCTGTGGTGATTTTTGCTGTTTTACTCTGGTCAAGGTGAATAAAGACATTTCTGCCATTTGTCATGTGACTCGTAGCTCCTGAATCAACACATCATGCCTGAAAAGATGAGGTGTACCTTTTGGATTGAAAAACATATTCATTATATAAAGAAAAATCAGTTTCTTCCTTCACACTTTTGGCCTTTTGTAGTTTAGTTTGTTTTTGCATCCTAGTTTTCCACATTCTGCAATCTGCCTTTTAATGACCTTGTTTCTTGCACACAAAACATTCACAATTCTTGTTGCATGTTACTGGTTTTATTCCTATTTTTTGTCTTTAAAGCAGACTCTGTGACGGAAGCGCCGTCACTATTAATTATTTCTGTTTTACGCTTCTATTCATCCACAAGCTTGCCCTTAACATATTCCAAAGTCAGTTCATCATCTGGATGTGTATCAAGTGCTGCGACAAGCGTTTCATAACTTTTGGGTAAACCACCAAGTAATAGTGCTGAAAAATGAAAATCTTTAAGAAATTATTTTATTTAATTTCCTATATCTCTCAGGCGTTCAACCTTTTACATGGTGTGTCTTATGTAATCTTGCATATCCTGGTCTTTCATCAGCTTCCTTTGGTATCGCTTTCTAATCAAGTACAGTTTATTGCTGAGATTAGTTCTTTCATTCACCTTTTGTAATCCTTCCCACATTTCTTTATCAGTTTCACACTTATGTAGCGCTACCCTCGCAGGGGCCACTTGATAATTCTTGTCCCCAATGGGCTTGTAAAATGGAAATAACCAAATAACAATGGTTAACATATTACACAGTCATAAATGTATGTTGTATCTATGTAACTGCAACACCAGCAGCAGGAGGGGGAAGAAAAGGCTTGTTGACTTGGCAGCTCCTTCTGGGCCACCTGCGTCACAATAGGGAATACAAAGAAATATGTAAATGATGGGGCCCATATACAGTAGTGAGTAATGGTAATTCAATGACGATAAAAGATAGACTGTGGTAAATGCTTAAAGAAAAGATCTCCTGTCACTGAAGGTTAGAGGTGTATGCATTCATTGTTTTTAGAGTATTGTCAGAAAGAGGTTGGGCATCTGCCTACTCACCAAACCCATGGATAGCACGGCCTCCTAGAAACAGGGTTCTTGCACAGGCTTCTTGGCTGTTTGCAGGGAAGTGCAGAGTTACCGCCTGACAGCACGGCAAGCAGAGATGAATGGCTGAAGACTGGATAGTGACAATCCCAATGCAGAGAAGCTGATGCTATCCCGGTGTGGCAGTCAGCAGCACCGCTGTGCCTAATTAGTATGCAGAGTCCCACAGTAGTAGCCAACAATCTATCTCTGGAGGAGAAGGCAGTCCCCCTATTCTCAGCTCTGAATCCTGGCCAAGAGAGCTAGGCAGTCCCTTGCTGTAGAATATATACCCTTTCCAGTGTCCCTCTGTACTCACCTCTCTCTGGTAGTTGTAGTCCTATCAGCACTCAGAAACACAGAATGTACTGGCTGTCAGACTACAGATCCCATTATCCTCAGCTGTACAAGGGCTGTATCCACTCTGCTAACAGGAAGTGATGTAGCAGTCCAGTACTGGGCAGTAGAGGGGAAAGAATCCTTAGATGGCTTAATGATATAGCCGGCACTTGGCTACACTTACTGAACATATACTGTACAGTACATATAATTTGATCATCTTCTATGCTAAGAAAGATTGTGCTCTGAGCTTTCTGGTCTTTCTCTATCCTCTAGGGTGTTCTGGCCTGAGCCTGATATGAGCAGCCAATCTGGCTATCATAAGAATCAAAAAAGGAAAAAAAAACAACAGCAGCAAACAGGGGTATGGTAAAGATCCCAACAAAACACAGCTATAGGCCATGTAATAGAAATGGGTAAGCCTACTAGTAGAAGACAGAGTCAGGGACCTAGGCCATTCTCCTGTCAGGGCCCCTAGATATTAAACGGACCATTCATGGTCCCTCTGCCCAGCCTTTTTAATGACCATGTGGTCCTTATAAATACACCTCCCTCAGCTCCAACCTTTCTTTATATTGAGGAACTTCTCACAAAAATTTGTAGCTCCTGAATGGCAGTGGGGTCTGGGCACATAGAGGAATTGTCAGAGGAGGTACTCATTGCAACAGCTTTCTCTGTGAGCTTCCATTTTCTCCATTACTGATGGGGGCACATATGGGTGTTCGTACCCAAACTCAAGAGCTTACAGCCTCTGCACAATATGCTGATGTCTGTAGAATTTAGGTAGCTCATCCTCAATTCCTCTGCCAAGCAGGATATAGGGATTTGTAGCCCTTTTAATTAATTCATGGTAGGTTTCTTCCTGGGTGACCACCCTTGCCCAGTTGAAAGGGGGAGAGCGGTCTAGTCTATGTTCTTGGTACTCCCGATCCAACTGTAAACTTTGCACATATTGTGATACCAGAGGGTCGTGTTCTAGGCCTGCCTCTGCAGGTTCATCTGCCAGTATTGAAGGTGCAGTGGTCTTCGCCCGTACACCATCTCAAATGGGGAAAACCCAGTAGATGCTTGAAGTACCTCTCTGATGGCAAACATAAATGTTGGAAATAATTATCTTAATCATTTGGAAATAATTATCTTAATCATTGTCTTAATCTTTTCTATATTTTTGTAAGACACTCTTGCCCATTGATTTTAGGGTCTTATTAAGCCTTTTGATCAGCTAATCCCTCTGTGGAGGGGTAGACAGAATTAGGCAATTGATTAATCTGAAATAACTTGCATAGGTCTGCCATCACCTTTGACATGAACGGACTGCTTTGTTCCCTCAAGATTTTTATAGGGAACCCAGTTCTTGAGAACATGTAAATAAAAACTCTTAAGCAATCACTGTGGAGGAGGCTTTCCTCAGAGGTACCGCCTCTGCATACTTTGTGGCATAATCAAGTACCACCAGGATGTATAGTGTGCCTGGGCCCACTAGATCCTTCACAATACGTTCAAATGGTACCTCAATAAAAGGCAAGGTCACCAGGGGGTTTCTAAAATATGACATTGGAGCACATAGTTGAAAAGTAGATCATGAGCCACAATACCTTTTTTCACTTCTGCAGTGACCCCCAGTATGTTATCTGTTTTCTGGGCCCCCAGGTGACCTCCCAATACTTCATTGTGAGTTAGGTTGAGTACAATGTGTCTAAAAGGTTGGGGAACCAATAACTGGTCCACAACTTCATCTTGGACTTTGGTGATTTGGTATAGCAAATCACTACTGGATGCAGAGTATGGAAACCTTTTTAAGGCTTCAGGCACTTGTGGTAACCCTTTAATCACTGTAAACTATTTTCTGGCAATTTTAATGTGGGGTCCTGTGTTTGGGCAGCACCAAATGCACCCCTTGACACTTCCAGGTCATGAAGGATGTGCTGGACTAGGGGAACCTTCCCCCTCATCCTCCTCTGTTTTTCCCAACAATGACTTGCATAGAAGGATATTCTTTACCTTCAAGGAGCTCCTTAGCCTGTAGACAGTTACACTGTCCAGCGCTTCAAAGGGAACAGAATGGTCATGCTGTTCAGGGAGGACAGTCTGGCCCCACTATGCCATTGTGTATCACTAGGCAGTAGTGATTATCACTGGCACCAGTGTGTATTCTTTAGTGTCCCCTTGTACATATACCATACTCAGGGTTTTAGTTACGTGCCCACTCTTCCAACCACGCAGATATGGACAAGAGACACCATACTACGTGAGTCCACTTGGGTGTAGAGTTTTTTCACCAAGATGTAGATTTTGTTAGAAATTACATAAACTCCCCAAAATATATATATATATATATATATATATGTATATATAAAAAAAATTTCTAAACAAAGAGACCCTGGAGAATAAAATGGTGGTAGTTGTAACTTTTTATGTTGCACAATATTTGCACAGCTATTTATCAAATGTACATTTTGAAGAAATAATACACTAAAATTAATTTCACTGCAAGCAAACATAATATTAAACCTATGTTTTGGTAAAATATAAAAGATGGGTTGTGTCAAGTAAATAGCTATCAAACATGTCAAGCATTAAAATTGTGTGTGCCTGTGAAATCACAAAAATCTATGGTGCCAAAATTCTCCATAGGCAATGCTTTAAAAGCATTTACAGGGTATCAATATACAGTTAACTGTGAATTATGGTGCCAGAATTCTTGTGCTTGATTAGCAGCATCCTCAGCTACAGTAGCTAAGAAATCAAAGCTGTGAACCTGGAAGTGCCGTAATACATGTTGCTACTGGGTTCATTAGTCACAGGGGGGATTGGGGATGTTCCTTGGTCACCTTCTGTTGTGACTATGGGAGGCATTTCTTACAATCCTGGGCTCCCCAGAGTAACAGGAGAGCCCAGGAACTGGCTCAGGCACTGCCCTTGGGGTACACCTTCAGAGTCCCACAAAAGTGATCACAGAGTGCCCAGGTCACTTTTATCTGAAAACCCTTCACCGGCTGTAAAAAATCAATAGCAATCTCATAACTGCAGCAGCAGCAGAAAATCATTCTGTTTAACAGCATACGTTGGTGGACAAGGAGTTAAAGCAGACCTCCAATAAAAAAATAGCCAATTAGAACACAACATTAAGGGCCAGGTCACACTATAGAAACGCAGTCGAGATGCAATCTGGATGCGTTTCTGCATGCACATTTTTTTATGCGTTTTTGGCACATTCCGGTGCGTTTTTGATGCATTTGTGACACATTCCAGTGCTTTTTTGATGCGTTCCAGTTCATTTTTTCCCCTCTTTTTCTTCAATTTAAATAGGTTCATGTGCATTCCAGTGCAGTTTTGGTGCGTTCCAGTGTGGTTTTTTTTTTATGCGTATGCATTTTACTGCGTTCCAGTACAGTTCTGAGCAGGAAAAATGCAGCCTGTTCTACTTTTTTTCTGCATCTGGAACGCACTGAAACTACAAGCACTGATGTGAGCTATGACATTGACAACCATATAACCTACTTTTTGTGCGTTTTGAATGCAGAAAAAAAGAACACTGAAATGCATGTAGTGTGAACTGGCCCTAAAACCAGCTTTTGCTATTCACCGGCAACCCAGAGCTGTCCTTTACAGTACTTTTTTCCTTTTGCAAGGTGTCTTCCAACTGGTCCATCCCCCACAGTGACTACCTTTTGTACCACTATCCCCTCCCTCCTAGATTGTAAGCTCCAAGGAGCAGAGCCCTCCTTTCCCTCTTGTATTGAACTGTATTGTTGCTGTATTGTCTCCCGTTATATTGTAGAGCGCTGAGCAAACTGTTGGCGCTATATAAATCCTGTATAATAAAAATAATAATAATAAGGTGTCTTCTTGGTTGAATGATGCCAGCTTCATTGAATCCAATTCTTCTGAGCTCAGGCTGTCATGAACCCACTCCAAGCTTGTGACAAGACCATGAAGGAAGAGAAGCACAGCGATGAACTCAACTCTGATTTCTCCCCCTATCAGCATGCTCATTTTCAATACATCAGCTGATTGGTTCCTTGTGCTACATCTCCCACTTAAGGTTTGAACTCCGCTGTAGAGGAAAGTGCAAGAGGCTGAGAGCAAGTCAATTCAGGTACCTACACTGCTTGTGTAAAGATGTATTTATCAGTACTGATTTGGATTCATTTGTGCCATGTGTGTCTGCCTGGAATTCAGCTGAACTCTAAAAATTGGTGAAATTTCATTAAAAATCATATTTAAGAATGCGTATGTGTATGAATCTGTGTCAGACACCTGCTCTGGAACAATATGGGGAGATTTCCAGTTCTTTTGATGGATATTGGCATGCAGAGATCATGTGATTGTGACACGCCACAAGGTACCAGATACACTGCTCTACCGTGATAGTTCTCTCTACCTGGTAAGCATCTGTCCCCAGCTCTCCAGTGTTGCTAAACTGGAGCTTTTATAGGTCATAACTAGAGATGAGCGAATTATTCAAAAATTCGATTCGGCTGATTCGCCGAATTCGCGGAATAAATTTGATTCGAGGCGAATATATTCGCTGCGAATTTAACTTATAAAAAGGGTGTTTCTAGGCTTCAGAGAGCCTTTATATTAGTGCAGAACACTGTACCTTTAATTTAAATGCCCTTGGAGTCTTCTGGGGAAGAGAACTAATACTGTCAGTCAGTATGACATGCAGATGAGTGCCGTCGATCTTAGAATCACCGCACACTTCACTCATTTGGGCAGTCACGGGGCCAAAAACAGTGTGGCGGTGGAGGCAGCAGCAATGGGAGGCCATACAGCACCCTATGACAAAATGGAACCCACCAGCAGTGTGAGGAGACCTGAAAGTGGCACATGGCAGAGTCTGGCGATGGAGACAGCAGCAATGGGAGGCCGTACAGGGACCCATGACACACTCTGGACCTGGCAGCAGCATGAGGAGGCGGTACAGGGGCCCATGACAGATTACGGGCCTGGCAGCAGCAGTGGGCAGGCGGTGGATGCAGCAGTATTCGGAAGCCAAACACAGGCCTCGGTTAAAAAGCGGAAGCCGTCAGCAGCGTGAGCAGACGACAGGGGCACATGGCGCAGGGTGGCGGTGGATGCAGCAGTATTCGGAAGCCAAACACAGGCCTCGGTTAAAAAGCGGAAGCCGTCAGCAGCGTGAGCAGACGACAGAGGCACATGGCGCAGGGTGGCGGTGGAGGCAGCAGTATTCGGAAGCCATACACAGGCCTAGGTTAAAAAGCGGAAGCCGTCAGCAGCGTGAGCAGACGACAGAGGCACATGGCGCAGGGTGGCGGTGGAGGCAGCAGTATTCGGAAGCCATACACAGGCCTAGGTTAAAAAGCGGAAGCCGTCAGCAGCGTGAGCAGACGACAGAGACACATGGCGCAGGGTGGCGGTGGATGCAGCAGTATTCGGAAGCCAAACACAGGCCTCGGTTAAAAAGCGGAAGCCGTCAGCAGCGTGAGCAGACGACAGAGACACATGGCGCAGGGTGGCGGTGGATGCAGCAGTATTCGGAAGCCAAACACAGGCCTCGGTTAAAAAGCGGAAGCCGTCAGCAGCGTGAGCAGACGACAGAGGCACATGGCGCAGGGTGGCGGTGGAGGCAGCAGCAATGGAAGGCCATACAGCACCCTATCACAAAATGGAACCCACCAACAGTGTAAGGAGACCTGAAAGTGGCACATGGCGCAGGGTGGCGGTGGAGGCAGCAGTATTCGGAAGCCATACACAGGCCTAGGTTAAAAAGCGGAAGCCGTCAGCAGCGTGAGCAGACGACAGAGACACATGGCGCAGGGTGGCGGTGGATGCAGCAGTATTCGGAAGCCAAACACAGGCCTCGGTTAAAAAGCGGAAGCCGTCAGCAGCGTGAGCAGACGACAGAGGCACATGGCGCAGGGTGGCAGTGGAGGCAGCAGCAATGGAAGGCCATACAGCACCCTATCACAAAATGGAACCCACCAACAGTGTAAGGAGACCTGAAAGTGGCACATGGCAGAGTCTGGCGATGAAGTCAGCAGCAATGGGAGGCCGTACAGGGACCCATGACACACTCTGGACCTGGCAGCAGCAAGAGGAGGCGGTACAGGGGCCCATGGCAGAGTGGCGAAGCGTAAGCAGCTTAAATTGAAGGCCATACAGAGGCCTATGTTAAAAATAATAACATGTTTGGGGCATGATTCATGGCGGATTTAGTCAGTTGTGTCAGGAACTGGTGGTTTGAAATCCAGACTAATCCACGCCTGATTCATTTTCACAAACGTGAGTCTCTCCACACTTTGGGTGGACAGTCGTGTCCTCCGCGGAGTTACAATACCTCCTGCCGCACTAAACACGCGCTCCGATGCCACGCTACTGGCCGGGCATGACAGCCTTTCAAGGGCAAATTCAGCTAGTTGGGGCCAAAGGTCAAGTTTCGTTGCCCAGTAGTCAAGGGGATTGTCTACCTCGGTTGGCAGGGTGCTGTCCAAGTAGGCACGAGCCTGTTGTTTGAGGTCCTGCTCCAGGTCCACCTGATGCTGCTGCTGCTGCGGCTGGTTAGTAGTTTCCTCACTGCGCTGGTGAAGAAAGCTACTCATCATCGACTGCAGACTGAGGCAGCCGCTGCTGGTGGAGCTGCCACTGCTCCTACCACCCCACCCCACCCCTCCCCTGCTGCCATGGCAGCGGTACACGAGCGCACAGGGCCCACAGTGTCTGAGGATGGACGTTGGCGCAGAAAGGCAGAGACCAACTGACTACATAGGTGGTTTTTATAGTACTTTATTTTGGCCTCCCTCTCAGCAGGTGTGAAAAAGGCCACCATTTTTGAACGGTAGCGAGGGTCCAACAAGGTGGACAGCCAAAAGTCATCCCTCTGTCTGATGGTTATTATTCGGCTGTCCCTACGCAAGCAACCGAGCATGCTATGGGCCATTTGTGCCAAGGAATGCGAGGGACTCCCTGCCTCCATCTCCACAGCATACTGCCACGGTGCGTCTGGGTCCTCTGTCTCCTCCTCCTCCTCTACCAGATGCTCCTGCTCCTCCACTCCTGTCCGCTGAGTGGAAAAACCACCCATTTCACTCAATAATTCCTGAGCACCAATGTCCTCCTCTACCTCCTCCTCTTCTTCCTGTCCTGCCCCCACAGGGGTCATGTGGCGTTGAGATCTGTGCGCCACGTCTACCGCACCCTGACCAGCCATTGTTAACAGCATTTGTTCCAGGACGTGCAACAGAGGAATGACGTCGTTCATCCCATAGTCCTGCCGACTCACGAATAGCGTGGCCTCCTCAAAGGGCCTGAGCAAGCGGCAGGTGTCACGCATGAGCTGCCAATGGCTGACATCTAAGTTACACAGGGGAGTACCTTTATCCGCTTGTAACATCAGGAAATCGGTGATGGCCTTTCGCTGTTCGTAAAGGCGGTCTAACATATGTAGGGTTGAATTCCACCTTGTTGCAACGTCGCAGATCAGGCGATGCTGTGGAATTCCGTTCTGCCGCTGCAGCTCAAGGAGGGTGTGCTTTGCGGTGTAGGAATGGCTGAAATGCATGCAAAGTTTACGTGACATTTTAAGGATGTCTTGCAGTGGGATGGTGGATTTTAGGAACCGCTTGACAACCAGATTGAACACGTGAGCCATGCATGGCGCATGGCACAACCTTCCTTGACGCAGAGCAGACACCATGTTCTTTCCGTTGTCGGTCAACATGGTTCCGATTTTAAGTTTGCGCGGAGACAGCCATCTGTTGATTTCTCTGTTCATTACACTCAGAAGTTCCTCCCCTGTGTGACTACGTTCGCCAAGGCATACCAGGTGCAGCACAGCGTGACACCGTTGCGCCCTGAACATGTGATATGCCGGTCGGGTAATGGGACTTGGCACGGGGGTGGCGGCTGAGGACACGGCGGAAGAAGAGGTGGTAGAGGCGGACATCTTTGCTGGACCAAGGACGTGCAAACGTGGAGGCTGTGCCGGCACCACGTTCACCCAGTGGGCCGTAAATGACATGTACTGTCCCTGACCGTAGTTACAGCTCCACACGTCGGCGCTGCCGTGCACTTTGGCAGAGACCGACATGCTCAAAGACTGGCCCACCATCTCTTCTACATGTGAATGCAGGGCTGGCACTGCCTTTTTGGCGAAGAAATGCCGGCTTGGCACTCTCCACCGCGGCTCGGCACAAGCCATCATTTCTCGGAAAGGTGCTGAGTCCACCACTTGGAAAGGGAGGGACTGCAGCACCAGCAACTTGGACAGGAGGACGTTCAGCTTCTGCACCGTCGGGTGCGTGCTCGCAAACTGTTGTCTCTTGGAAACGGATTCCAAGAAAGACTGCTGACGGAATCCGTGAAGAGGAGTAGCAGGAGAAGGAGCATCTGAACGAGCGGAAGATGCCAACGAGCGACAACTCCCCTCAGCAGAGGTGTTGGAGCCTTGACTGGCTGATAGAGGGCGATTGACATCGGGTGACGGAGCAAGTAACGGAGCGGGTGATGGAGCGGGGGCTGGGGCAGGCAGAACCGCCGTATCTTTATCACGGTTTTCCCAGGCCACCGAATGGCGACGCTGCATATGCTGACGCAACGCTGTAGTCCCAACATGGGCCCCCTGGCCACGCTTGACTTTCTGGCCACATAGTCAACATACGGCTACGTTTACTTCCTCGGGCGGCTTGATGAAAAATTGCCACACCGCCGAGTAGGAAACTTTGCCCCCGCTACTCCTCACTGGCTGACTGCTACTTCCTCCATGCACACCGGCACCACTACTGGCCGTGGTGGTAGGCTGCAGTGGAGCTGGTGCTCTACTCCGTGGCCGTTTGCCTCCACTGACACTGCTGCGACCCTGCTGCCTCCTGGGCAACCCACCGACTGTTTTGCTCGCTGGCAAGCTGGCACCCTCTTCTCCTGATGATGCGGAAGCAATAGCCTGATGACGACGAGGCTGCCAAGTGCGATCAGCCTCATCATCATCAATTAGGGTCTCCGCGTCACTACTAGCCCCCTCGGCTGCGTGTGGGTCAGGAGACAGACCTGTCTCTAGACCGGCTACCGAGCCACTCTCCTCGCCAGTACTTCTTCGCCTGGCTGCTGAAGAGGCGGATGTCTCCCCCTGTTCCTGACCACCCTCTGTTAGCTCTTCCTCACTGTACAGTGGGGCTGAGCCCACAGCATGCGATACTTCGCTTGGTGAGGGAACACCAAAGGACAGGGGCAGGTAGAGGACACGTGATTTCAGTGGGCTTGCTCCCGGGCCATGTTGGCTGTAGGTGTCAGAGGTGACCTGGGAAGAGGAAGACGACCGAGTCAACCAATCGATGACGGCAGGGTTGTCGGTGGAGACACGACCGCTGGATGACACCGGGAGCACTGGCCTCTGGCTGCGACTAGTGCTGCCTCGACCCCTTCCTCTGCTGCCACGTCTGCTCGCTCCTGAAACATTGCCTCCTCTGCCACTCCTCTGCGTGTTGTCTGACATACTCTTTAATTCAATAAGCACCCCAAACATAAAACAGGATTTAACTCTTTGAACGTACAATAGTGGTTGTGAAGCAGAAAGTAACGATTCTGTGTCCCTGAGTAACGATTCTGTATCCCTCAGTAACAATTCTGTGTCCCTGAGTAACAATTCTGTGTCCCAGAGTAACAATTCTGTGTCCCTGAGTAACAATTCTGTGTCCCTGAGTAACGATTCTGTGTCTGTCCCTGAGTAATGATTCTGTGTCCCTGAGTAACGATTCTGTGTCCCTGAGTAACAATTCTGTGTCCCTGAGTAACAATTCTGTGTCCCTGAGTAACAATTCTGTGTCCCTCAGTAACGATTCTGTGTCCCTGAGTAACAATTCTGTGTCCCTGAGTAACAATTCTGTGTCCCTGAGTAACGATTCTGTGTCCCTCAGTAACGATTCTGTGTCCCTCAGTAACAATTCTGTGTCCCTGAGTAACAATTCTGTGTCCCTGAGTAACAATTCTGTGTCCCTAAGTAACGATTCTGTGTCCCTCAGTAACAATTTTGTGTCCCTGAGTAACAATTCTGTGTCCCTGAGTAACGATTCTGTGTCCCCGAGTAACGATTCTGTGTCCCTGAGTAACGATTCTGTGTCCCTGAGTAACAATTCTGTGTCTGTCCCTGAGTAACGATTCTGTGTCCCTGAGTAACGATTCTGTGTCCCTGAGTAACAATTCTGTGTCCCTGAGTAACGATTCTGTGTCCCTCAGTAACGATTCTGTGTCCCTCAGTAACAATTCTGTGTCCCTGAGTAACAATTCTGTGTCCCTGAGTAACAATTCTGTGTCCCTCAGTAACGATTCTGTGCCCCTCAGTAACGATTCTGTGTCCCTGAGTAACAATTCTGTGTCCCTGAGTAACGATTCTGTGTCCCTGAGTAACGTTTCTGTGTCCCTGAGTAACAATTCTGTGTCCCTCAGTAACAATTCTGTGTCCCTGAGTAACAATTCTGTGTCCCTGAGTAACAATTCTGTGTCCCTGAGTAACGATTCTGTGTCCCTGAGTAACGATTCTGTGTCCCTGAGTAACAATTCTGTGTCTGTCCCTGTGTAATGATTCTGTGTCCCTCAGTAACGATTCTGTGTCCCTCAGTAACAATTCTGTGTCCCTGAGTAACGATTCTGTGTCCCTGAGTAACGATTCTGTGTCCCTGAGTAACGATTCTGTGTCCCTGAGTAACAATTCTGTGTCCCTGAGTAACGATTCTGTGTCCCTCAGTAACAATTCTGTGTCCCTGAGTAACAATTCTGTGTCCCTGAGTAACGATTCTGTGTCCCTGAGTAACAATTCTGTGTCCCTGAGTAACGATTCTGTGTCCCCGAGTAACGATTCTGTGTCTGTCCCTGAGTAACGATTCTGTGTCCCTGAGTAACAATTCTGTGTCCCTGAGTAACGATTCTGTGTCCCTGAGTAACGATTCTGTGTCCCTGAGTAACGATTCTGTGGCCCTAAAGTCTCTGTGGCCCTAACTCTGTCCCTAATACAGACAGGTCTGTCTCTCTTGAATGACCGGAGGCTAATGGAGAATTCTAAGATGGCCGCGATTTATAGCTCCACCATTACACAGTGCTGGCTGGCTGGCTGCTGATTGGCTAATGCGATCACATGTCATGAATGAATGCATTATGGGTCAGCGCGCCTTGTCTGCGCGCCTTCCCAGAGATACCCGCTCCGTCGCCACACATGTCGCCGCCATTTTTGGAAAAATTCGATTTGTGCATCCGAAGTTTGCTAATTTTCGGATTTGGCGCGAATCGAATTTTTCCTAATCTTTGAAATGAATTCCACTTCATCATGTTCGATTCGCTCATCTCTAGTCATAACACTAATGCAACAGTTTGGAGCTGCTGCCTTGATGAAAGGGTGCTTTTGTTACTCGAAACGAAACATTGCATGTAATCGGTGGCCAAACAAAGCTTGTAAAAGTAATACTAGAGTGCCTGCAACATCTGCTTAGTAGTTAGTAATGGCACCATGCATCCGTTTGGTTGCCTCAGCACCCATTATTTATGTTTCTAGGCATTCTATTACACAGGCTGAATGTCAGTCAACATTTCTGGTCCCCAATTCCCCAGCATTATGACCATAGCATATTCTTACATACAGTATACCAACACAGAGATGTTCATTGTACGGCCTGCCCAGTGCCACACAGTGAACCATTATCCACCATGATCATGAGATAAAAGGTACAAAGCAACCAACCTGACTTTGCATGTGCCATACCTGGTAATTCCGGACCCCAGAACTGCAGTCAGGGGTGTTTAGTTTGGATGGGGCTATTATAACTGTAAAGACAATGATAACCTCTTTCCAATACTCTGAGAACATTTCCGACTGGAAAATCTCTTTACTATAACAAGATCAAAAGTTTGCGTCTAAGCAGGGTGTGACTTGAATACGAAAATTCTTTCTGAGTCTTACCTTATCAATAATGTATCACAAGTAATTCAGAATTCTAAGCTGCTCGATAATTTCATTACTCTGGGGCTACCACTGAGTGGTCAGCCTTAACGTTTTGTTATAATGAAATCTGAATTGCTGAGAACATTTTGTATCAAAAGTTACACTTGCTTTCTTATTTTTAAAGAAAAACTCAAGGACTAACTTTTTTTCAGTTCTAGGTAAAACAGCCCAAACCTGCAGCACCGCTCCAGACCTGCTCCTCTCACCTGTCCATGAATAAGCAGAGTGCCAGCTCAAGGAAGCCTGCCCTGGCTCACCAGTATAGAGAATAGATAAAATACATGAATAAGAGCCGCACTCCAATCTCCACTCTTCCAAGTACTTTTATTCAGGCATCAACAGTATAGCCATTCATGGTGAAATGCATTAGGAGGTAGTGGTTTCTTTTGGATCGAGGGGGGGTCAATTTGCAGTCAGGGCTGAGAGGCTCTTCAGGCCATCCCCTCTGGAATTTCCCCCTGCTCTAAGGCTTTTGGAGGAAGGCCTTGGAGGCAATGGATGGATCTGAGATGTGGCTGGCTGCACTCTTGAGGGACCTCAGCCAATCCCCAATAGAAGGCTTGGCAAGGGGCTGGGACTCCCTTAAAAGTGTTGGAGCCTGCACAGTAACAGTGGAGCCTGCTCAACAACTCCACAGAGTGTGGAGAGTTGAGAGGAAGATGAGAGGCTGTGAGGAAGGAGGCTGCCAGGAGGCCTAGTTGGATGGGGCCTGTCTGTGAGCCTGTAGCTAGAAAGGAGGAAAACTTGGTACTCACTGGCCCTTTCAGCGAGCACCACCTGTATGGCAGGGACAGAGCAGTCCAGCAATAGGCCCAGTAACAGCAGCCAACCCACAAGCAGTACAGGAGAGGATCTGTGTGAGTACAATTACACCCCCTGGGCGGATAGAAGGAGAAGAACTCTGATGGGAAACCAGTATGGCCCCCTACTAGTGACTGTTCACCCATTAAAGGGACAGGAACCAGGAATCCCCTGCTCAGGAAAACCTCCAGATTGCGGGGTGAAGAGGAGAATTTCCTCTAGGGTTTGGGGTGGTGCATCACGGAGATGCTGGCTAGCTATCCAACAGAGACTGTGTTGCAGAAGAGAAGCTTGTGAATAGTTCTAGGAAGTTTGTCCTCAGTTATCAGTTTCCATGAACATCCTATACCCCCCTTACCCTATCCAAGTTCTATATCCCCTCAATAAACAACAAAACAAAGCTCAAGGACTGATTTCTGACTTTGAATGCAAGCTTGTGTGGAGAATGCAGATTGCCTGGCTGTGCAGGATTATAGGGGCCCCAAATCTCTTAGCAACCCCAAGGGTGCTTCATATACCCAAGTAGAAAAAAAAAAAGTTTCCATATCATTAGCCAGAATTAATATATCAATTAACATATGCAATAAACAATGTAAATTAACTCCAAATGCAGCAAGAATGATTATAACTCTAGGCTGGTTTTGATTGCACTCTAAGGGATTGTCCGGGGGGTGGCACAGCCTCTCCTAATAGGTACTTCTTTACCTAGTAAGATGGGCAAAGGCCTTCAGGCAAATGGTTAGGGGTGGTCTTTGGCTCTGACTCTTTAGCTTGTTAAATTGTTGGAGGTCTTTAACTGCTGGTGTGCTTTGAGGCAGTCAGTAAGGCCTACAAGCAGCATAAGCGCTATGGAGTAGCTAATTAGGTGGTTCCCAAAGGCTCAGTCTCCAGGGATTGTAGTAGGTAATGGCCGACAGGCCCTCTCACAGACCCAGTAATACTGCAGCAATGGTCCCTCCAGCTGGATGTCCATTCATTCTGGGTTGCCTGGGCGACTCCGTCTGTATCCTGGCAGTGGATCAGTCTCAGGTCACAGCTCTGCACTCTGATCCTTGGCACTGGAGAGCGTGTTCCAGTGGTCCAGTCTCTCTCTCTCTCTCTCTCTCTTTCTATCAGCCTGCAATAGAACCTTCTGCCCTTCTGTCCCGCTCGGATCTCGATATCTCCTGAGGGTACTTCTGGTCAGCATGGCTCTCTCTCCCTCTCCTCAGGCTGCACTCTTCTCTCTTGTCACCTCAGCTTCCGTTATACTTTGAGGAGAGAATCCCAAATTGCTCAGGAAGAACAATTGGTCCAATACCCCTCCCTTTGTACAGAGCAAACTTGGGGTTGTAGTCCATCTTTAAAAAGTTAAAAAAGTTTAAAAAGCGGTGGAGGGAAAAAAGTTAGAGTGATCCCGACTGCTCCTGTCACCACTCACACCAGCGGGAGAGGAGGTGTGGCAGCACCTGCTACACATAAAATGCATTATGTCCCATATCTTCTTCTGGCGATTGCAGCAGAGAACATGCGATGAATCGGGTATGTGGACCAATATGACAGCAATTCATTCTTTTTTGTTATGCCCATGTTAAGGGTTAGGTTTGCAAGCATCTCTGGAAGGCTACTATGGGCTCTACAGGCCTGTGCTCGAATTCTTGGTGGTTGCGGTTGTATTATGCTAATAGTGCTAGTCACCTCACCAGCTGGCACTGCACGGCTGGTGCTTGCCATTGCACCTTGAAACACTGCAGTGCTGGTGTGCAATAGGCCAGGATGTACTATGCTGCTAGTGCTTGCTAGATCACCAAAAGTAGTGCAGTGCTAGTATGCTGCATGCATCTGGGCATAATCATGAGCTTCTAGCACTTCAGCAACATGGAGTTGGGTACACCTGGTTTTAATAGGGACTTTTTCACCATTGTTCGAACTAGCTGTCAGGGTGCTGCTGCTTTCTACAGGTTCATATACTAAGCCTGATTTTGACAGTGAGGTCTCCCCTTTGCTGTTATCTGTCATGCTCAGTGTACCTTATTTTGGATACTAAACTTACAGGTACCTAGTAGCGATTATCGGAAAGAGAGCTCCTGGCTAGCAATCAGGGACTGCTTGCATGCAAAAAAAAAATTAACTGCTAGTGCTAGCAGAGATCATGCCTGATCTTGCTAACACTGCAGTTTTGCAGACAATTTTTTTAGAAGTGATCAGATAAATTATACTGTATATATAGATAGTGCAGCTCTTATATGAGCATCTAATGGTGGATAAGCCTGGTAGGTACAAAATAATAATAATAATAAATAATGATATACATACAGGACATGCCAAGACACAAAGACACTGAACTATTGCCAATAATAAAGCACACTACCCCCTCTTGATCCTCATCTGAGGGATTATCAATTTGGAGGAAGTCACGAGACTGACCGTGACATAACTCGTAGGTACGCCGGTAGGAGGGGTTTCCAGAGCGCAGTGACATCAGATCCGGTGCGGGCCCCATCTTGGTGCACCCGTTTGTATCCATACATGCAGTACACCCATATTGTGGTGTGAAGGCTCGTTTGTTACTACTAAATTGTGAGTGGGCATTTTTATTGTATTTAGATGTCACAAAAAATCAGGTTTACACTATGTTGGCTTTTCTCTGTCTTATCATTGGGGATGTGCATGGAGTATTACCTACCCAGCAGTGCCAGTAGATGTTGGAGGTTCAATAATCAGAGGAGGAGGGAGTACCACCACCATTACTAAGAATACTACCTAGTCCTGGGAGAACCATCAGTGTGATTTATAAGGCTCATTGGTCCTGTGGGGCCTGGGCAGGAAGGTGAGGGGGCACTCCAGCCACGGAGGATTGGCACGCTTTACAGCACAAGCACGAGATTAACACCTGCATGAGAGTGTTTTATATTCAAGTGGACATTTGCATTAAGAGTGAAGTGTTGTATCACTGTGTCTGTAGTGTTATGTGGCAGGACTCACCAAGCTATATCTAATATAGTACTTTTCCCTTAAAGGGACACACACACTGCTTGCACATATTGATGATCCCTCAGATGAGGATCAAGAGGGGGTAGTGTGCTATATTATTTGCAATAGTTCAGTGTCTTTGTGTGTTGGCATGTCCTGTATGTATATCATTATTTAGATTGTAAGCTTGAAAGAGCAGGGCCCTCGATCCCCTCATGTTTTGCATTGTATTGGTATTGTTCTGTCACATGTTCTGTCCCCCTTTGTAATGTACAGCGCTGAGCGAACTATTGGCGCTTTATAAATACTGAATAATAATAATAATAATAATATTATTATTATTTTGTACCTACCAGGCTTATCCACCATTAGATGCTCATATAAGCGCTGCACTATCTATATATACATTTTACCATTCATTTGTGCCTAGGTTGAGGAATTTGAGTGCTGGCTGCTTAGTATTTAGTTCAACCATATTAGTGCAGGAGGATTATACACCTTTATACAGATAAATTATACTGACACTGCACTTGTTGACTTGTTGGGGGAGGGGGGGCTAACCGCAAGTGTTGGCAGTGATCAGTGCTGATCCTGCTAACACTGTGTTTTTGGGGACACTGTAGTATCGGGGACACTAGTATAGTTCTGACCATGACCAGGATATGAACCCGGACTGACACTATACCAGTAATGGCAGTGATCAGCGACTTAAAGTGTGGCTTTGATAGTGCAGCAGGCAATCAGGGACTGGTGCTAACTGATCTGACGCTGCTAGTGACACTAACACAGTGATCAGTGATAGTACTGTACACTGTACTAATGACACTGGCTGGGTGACAGGTGTGATCAGGAGGGCAATCAAGCCGTTAACTGTGTGCCTAACAAGTGTATATGTGCTGCTTTTACTCACAGATCTGGCTGGGTCTCTCCTTGATCCCAGTTCTGAATGGCAATTGAGACCAGGGAGAAAGAACCAGCTAGATCCTGTGTGTTGTGTTTACAAACACACAGATCTCTGTGCTGTGGTTGGCCCACAACCATCAGTAGGTTTACAGCCAAACTCATTGGCTGTAGCCTGGTGACAGCACAGAACAGCAGGGGGTATGAAAATGCTCCTGTAAACCAGGATGTTTGCTCCGATTTACGGATATGTCATGATGCCTGGGCAAGCCGCCAGCCAACAGTAAAATTACTGTTCATTGGTCCGCAAGTGGTTATGTGAGAAATATATACTGTATATATGTATAAAAGCATAGTTAGAGCTCTTTGTTGCATCCAAACAGCTAACAATGTTTAAAGCTAAACTCCAGGCTCACGTTCAGTCTTGCACCAATGTACGGGTGACTCTCCATTGCTTACTCTGATTTTTCTGCACACTGTGAGCATCTTACAGTGTTCATTAGAAACTGCAGCAAATGAGACAGAACCCACCTGTGTTTAATGGGGTTTTTTATGGTATAACACTACTGGAGAATGATGTGCTTTTTGCAGTATATACATTCCAGATACCATGAGATGTGAACAGTATACATATAGTTGATAAGATGAACAGGACCGTTTTGAGGATTGTGAACCCATGTAGGCATATATGTATTTTGATGAATATAGACTGTTCTCTCTGTGTTACTGATTTCCTTTGTGAATGAGTTTGATAGCACTTTTTAGTATGTTTTAGATTAGCTGTGGTACTGATGCATGCAATTTTAGTTTAGTTTTATTTTTTTCACTTTTTTTTATTTAATTAGCACAGTAGTTTTACACACATATAATTTTATGTTCACATAACTCCTTCCAAGAGCCAGCCCATTGCTTGCATCAAAGCTGAGAACTTGTGAGAGGAATACAAATGCTGAGTGCTGTGATGTTTTCAGGAAGCTATGTGCAGGACCCTGCTGACCCCTCCCATCAGCCATAATCTGCCTGCAATACATAGTGAAGCACAAAGACCTAGTAATGACATCACTGGGTCTAAACTAAAGTAACCAATGAAAGACAGAAAGAAATGGCATTAGCATGTTGATGAGAGGGGAAAGGAGGAACCAGGAAAGGCAAAATACAATCAAATTAAACTTCCACTTTACAGTAGAATTCTAGGATAAACCCAACGCGTCTTTAAAATGCTCCCTCCCCCTTTTTTAACACCTATGCTGACTAACCTGTGCAAGAAAGATGTATATACTTAGCTATTTTCAGCCTTCTCTGGTCTGATCATGTGATCCGGCTCCCCTGTGTCAGTCAGCAGCAGCTGCAGGGGAGAGGAGAGAGCTCTGATAACAGATGGGCCATGGGAGCCAATGGGTGACATCACTGCTCCAAGTGTTACCAACTGCTGCTGGTTGCCACAGGGAATCACATGACTGGATCAGAGGGGCTGAAAATAAGTAAGTATATCTTCTTACATAGTATGTACATCTTTCTTACACAGGTTAGTCAGCATGGGTGCTGGGGGGTCGGTGAGGAAGCATCTTCAAGACTAGTTAGATTCAATCCAGAATTCTACTTTAACTGATATACAAGGTGGCATCAAAAGATTTTGAGACTAGTTTTGTAACATGCCAACAGATGGCAGCACAAGGCTGCACACACACTAACAGGGAGCATCTACCTTCATAAGTCAGTGTGCCAAAAGACATTGCCCTGTGTACAGCTGGAGCTGTGCAACTGGTGCTATTCTGAGCAAATCACTGGATCTCTGCAATGTTCTCAAAATAGCAACCTTTGAGCCAGATCTTCATCTTCGGAAAGAGGACATTTTTGGGTGTTGAGCTTGTTGAAGGTCTGCCTGATCTCTTGTCATCTTCCAATGATGTTCTTATGCTCCTGAAGCACACGTGCCACCCACAACACCTTGACAACTCATTGCAGCATCGCCGTAAACTTGCTGAATCATGTCAAACGTCTCTATGGCAGATTTACCCAGTTTCACGCAGAATTTTACATTTGCTCTTTGTTCTAATTTGCTGTCCATAATGAAATAGATGAGGTAATGCATGTGGTCAGAATGGCACCAGTTGCACAGCTCCCGATGTACACAGGATGATGTCTTTTGGCACACTGACTCATGAAGGTCGGTGCTCCCTGTGACTGTGCATGCAGCCTTGTGCTGCCATCTGTTGGTATGTTGCAAAACTAGTCTCTAAACTTTCTGATACCACTTCGTATATTACTTTTTTATTCACACTGGCAAGTTTTGAAACCATTTTGCTACTTCTTGAGGATATAAAATAATAAGATGTATACCTGAAATGCTCTGTGATGCAGCAACAGTATTGGTTACATTTTTGGTCATTTGAGCTCTGTATTGATTATATTACCAAGTTTTCACTTACAGTTTTTCCTGGTTTAGGTATGGTTTGTCTGGTTCTGGTTCTTTTTCTGCATAAAAATGGATTATTATTATACAGGATTTATATGGCGCCAACAGTTTGCTCAGCACTTTACAATATAACGGGAGAAATACAGCAACAATACAGTTCAATACAAGAGGGTTAGGAGGGCCCTGCTCCTTGGAGCTTACAATCTAAGAGATAAAAATTGTTTCCTGGATGACTTGTCTGCATGTAAATGTGGAGAAAAATATAAGTAAAACATTGTAAAATAAAAAGGTTCATATACAAAATACTATTATTACATGTATGAACAGCCTGCACTCATCAGAATAAAATATTGTTTCTAATAATGGTCAATGGTTAATAAGCCCAAATACTGTAGAAGTGAAAGTTATCTATTTTCAGAAAGAATAGCTCTGCAATACCTTTCAAAGACAGCAGATGGCAGCATTGTACCAGTCTGGGTTTTCTCATGCTGGCATGCAGCAGAATATACAATAGCTGTAATATACAGAGTAGTGCGGAAGCTTTATGTAATTTCCCATTACATGTGAGATCTTATCTTATTACATCTTATAATTATAAATCAGTAAGTATACTGTTTTGTGTGGCAACTATGATTGTAAAAAATACTTTATAAACTTTTTCTTTCAAATTGCTATAATTTTTTTATTAGCAAAATTGTGATTGTTTGCTGAATAGGCTGAATACGCAGGGCCGGATCTAGCCTGTCTGATCTGGGAGTTGCAATAAAAAAAAGTAATGGGGACATAATCTCAACCCACTATCGTTTTACTCTCTCGTCCCCTCCTCCCTCCCCATCACATCGGAGTGCCCCCCTCCCCATTATAACAGAGTTCCTCCCATTGCAACAGATTCCCCTATCATAACAGAGTCCCCCCCTTCACAATATAGTCCCCCCTTCAGAAATAACAATAAATGATGCCATGGGGTCCACCCTTCTGCACCACTGAAAAAAATAATGCAGTGTGGTGGATAGGGGTAGGTCACTGTGTATCCATGCTGATTTGGCACCACCGAGGCTGTGCACTGCCCTCCAGCCTCTCCACCTCCTGATAAGAATTTTACTGCTCCTGTGGGGGCACCACTGAAATTTACGGGTGCAAAGCCCACCCCAGCACCCCTCTAGATCCAGGAATTTGAATACAAAAGGCCGCGTGCATGTAGTAGCATCAAGCACAGAAGTTTGCAGTTGTACTCTGACAGCAAGAACAGAGGCATGCATCTGTGCAGTGGCAAACAGGGAGGATGATGGATCCACACTCTGACAGATCCCAGGATGGAATTCCTCAGGCAATGGGGGGAGATAAAACACTATGACAGCAGGCAGCTGAACTGAGCGATCCCACACAGTGACAGATCCAGCACAATACACCACCACCAACACTGACACATTTCAGCAAGCCCAGCAGGCACGACAAGAGCAGACTGTGGGATTGTGATGATGTCAGCACTCACCGACACATTGCACATGTGATTGATGTCTGGCTGGCCGGGTCACACTCACACAGACACGAGACATCAGAGTCATACATTACCTTCCTCCACAGGCGCAGCTCCGCCTTCGCTGATGAATGGGAAGAGAAGGGCTGAAACTTCAGTGATCAGCAGCCACCAGCTGGCTTGCAGTAAGGGACTGAGTCTGAGAGGAACACTGGAAGGCGTGGCAACCCAGCTGCTACACTGGCCCAAGACACCAGGTATCTTCCTCTGTCTCTTCTACATCCCCTCTGCCGCCCCTCCTCTAAGCTGAAGGATCAGTCATGACGTGGCTGTGTCCCACACAGAGAGAGTGCTGCGTCCAGGCGCTCCTAGGTGGCAGTGTGCCCTCAGTGACTGCCTAGTTTGCCTAGTGGAAGCCCCGGCCCTGGTGGAAAGTGAAGTATGGGTATGCAGGAGAGGTGGTGGGAGCAGGGGATGAAGCATGGGGGTTATCTGTAGTGGTAAAAGCTGAGGGGATGGTGACCTGTGGGGATGAGTGGGGAGCCAAGATTGGTGCAGTGGCAAAAGTGTGTGTCAGTCCAATGGTGGCAAGAGCAAAGTGCGCATTGGTGCAGTGGAGGAGTGTGCAGAATTGCTCATTGGTACAATGGTGGCAAATGCAGCCTGCCCATCAGTGAAGTGGTGATGAATGCCAAATTGTGTGTCATTGCCTAGTGCAGAGTGCATGTTGGTGCAGCAAACGTAATTGCAGAGTGTGCATCCATTGATGAGTGTGGCGCCCATTTCAGAGTTTTATTCACATCACAGTTTTGCTCTGCCTCCTACACTTAAAGGAAAAGTTCACCTTCGAGAACATGTTACATGTTCCACCCGTTTGTAAGGGGTCCTGCTCCATCTGCTGCAAGGAGAGCCACAAAAGATTGTTTCCAGTTATTTTCTCCACTCGCTGCACTGATCCGGATTTCTCTTGCTGCCTGGACCCCCTTGCCCCATGAGTTGTCAGTCTGCCCTGGTTGGGGTGAGCAAACTGTGATGCCTTGCAAACAGTATATTTATGAGGTGACCCAGTTGTGTGTGATGGCCACATGAAAATAGCCAGGTACCCCCCCCCCCCCCCCCCCCCCACAGGTGCCTAAAGCCCGGTCTCCAACAAAATGGTGCCACAGTCACACATGTGTGGTTAACACTTTGCCCATTTGCTTCAGTCCAAAGAACCAACCATGCATGCAAGATAGTGGCACCATTTCGTGGCAAACCAGGCTGTAAGCACCTAGAGGTTAATAAAGGCAAGTAGACCTTCTTCAAGTGCAGTTGCTGCAGAGCTTAGTAAATGAGGTACAGCTTCACTTTGCAAAGAATGCCCAATCAAGTGCAGGGAAAATTTAAAAAAAATAGCATTTTTGCTTGCATGTGATTGGATGTTGGAAGTCAGCAGAGCTTCTGCTCATTTACTAAGCTCTGGATCAACTGCTCTTGCAGAGTGCAATTGAACTTTGAACAGTGAGCAGTCTATTTTCCTTTAAATCAACCCCCTAGAGCACGGGTGTCAACTGGCGGCCCTCCAGCTGTTGCCAAACTACAAGTCCCATGAGGCATTGCAAGACTGACAGTTACAAGCATGACTCCCAAAGGCAGATGCATGACGGGACTTGTAGTTTCGCAACAGCTGGAGGGCCACCAGTTTCACACCCCTGCCCTAGAGTGTATGTGCAGTTGCAGTATGGCCGTTTGAGGACATGGAATTATCTACCTTTTTCTCCTGTTGCTTTGGTTACTGGTGTCAAGGAAACGGTGGTGTTGATTGGCTGGCAAATGTAGGGCCTGTTTTGGTGTGCTTTTCTTTGCTTCAAATGGATTTTGCATCCCATGCAGTAGAGGGTGGTGAACTCTGATGACTGCACTTTTTTTTACATTTTTAAAAAAGAATTTTCATATCCTTCTAAATGTCTGGTAGTTCCACCCCTTGGGCTTTCCTGGACTTTCCAGAAAGGGTAGAGCCAGGATCGGAGCACATACTTCTTTACAGATTGTGGATAACCCCCCAGGTTTTCCCTCTGCTCCTTGAAACATGGGCTGCCTTCCAAAAATACCAAAATACCTTCTTTTTATTCAGTGGGAGAAATCGATATCGTGGGTGATGTGGGCAAGCGAAGCAGCGTAATTAAATAATTCATGGATCACCTCTATAAATGACACAACGCCAGCTTTTCTTAGTCCAGTAAACATTCAGCGCTGCTGGACTCGCACAGGGAAAGACTGCTCTAAGGTGTCAGTGCGTGGGAGGGCGGCACCGCTCATGTGATTGGAAAAGTGGATGCGTCTGAAATGTGTAATAGAAGCTGCTGGTGACTCACTGTGGCTGACATCTGCAAATGATTTCAGCTCGATTTTCTCATCTGAAGACCCTGGCGCCTGATATGAGAAGGAGAAGGGAGGGTAATCTGTCCTACATCTCCAATATCACCTTTATCTCTGCAGATCCAGGATTGGCCTGACACAAAGGGCACCTCCTGATAGACAGCTACATACATAAACATTGAAACAAAAACATATAGTAAGAACTCTGCTTGCCTGCCAATAAAAACCACTCTTAAAGAACACAACTCCAGCTTAGCCCCCTGCTCCTCAGCAGAATGTTATGTGTATATATGTATATACACATCCCTCATTATAAATATAGACTTAGAAGCAAACAATAAATATTGCAATCCTCAATCAATCAAATGTGGAGATATAATAGTCCAATCCAACATGCAAAAAAGTCCAAGTAATGCGCTCTCATCCAAAATTCCAAAGCGTGCTTATGTTAAGGACCCACTCGCTGCTCACCTTAGAGTTTGACCTACAAATTATAATAGGTCAAATGCACTTTTAAATGAATTGTGTATCCTCCAAATTGTGATCCATGTGATACTCCTTTCAGAAAATATATCTTCATTAAATCTTGACTCCAAGCCCAGGCTTACCCTGAAGAAGTCACGTAATCAGTGACGCAACGTGTCGGATGGAGCCTAGTGACATCACTTCCTTTATTGCCCAAACCAGAATGTGCGGTGAGAAGAACCATTCTGGTTGAGGGAGCGTGATGCTTGCATTCAATTATGTTTGTGAGTTAATTTTCAACATTGAATAAACCGGTCTAATTTTACAAAATTGAACTATGTATTGTTCTTTCTTCCCTTGAGTACACACCATCCCATTGGGAATTCTGGAGTCCAGTCTCTTAAAGGGTCAACATCAAGGAAATAGCCATTAAAGGGCAGCAGTGGATGAGCAGAATTCGATTATTGCTTCTAAGTGTTATGACCTATCTTATAGGTCATGGAAGAAGGTGAGTGCATGGTACACCTATTCGGTGGTGGGAAACACCATGGATTAGTAGGCACGGTGGAGAAATATGAATACTGGATCACTTTATTTTGGAGCACTTTCATTTTTTCTTTAATGTGAATATACTGTAAATGCTTAGTTTATTTAAACCAGAGTTGCACTATGGAATATATTTTGTTTTTTTATGCACGGCTTGGAGTCAAGATTTAATGAAGATATATTGTCTGGAAGGAGTATCACATGGATCACAATTTGGAGGATACACAGTTCATTTAAAAGTGCATTTGACCTATGATAGTTTGTAGGTCAAACCTTAAGGTGAGCAGCGATTGGGTCCATAACACAAACACGCTTTGGAATTTTGGATGAGAGTGCATTACTAGGACTTTTTTGCATGTTGGATTGGACTACTATATCTCCACATTTGATTGATTGAGGATTGCAATATTTATTGCTTGCTTATAAGTCTCTATTTATAATGAGGAGTTAATGCACCACATTTGTTTACTTATTTATTTATTTTAAGTGAGAGTACACTTGGGGAGTGGGTGCAGCAATCTCTTCCTTTTCCTATTTATGGTGTAGCAGCACACAAGCTTATATTACTATTTTAAGTATTTGATCCCCTACCAACCAACAATAATTCTGGCTCCCACAGACCAGCTATGTGGTCATGTGGTACACAGATTAGTCCATGTCATTTTAAGAAGGTGTTCCTAATGACAACTCATTATGTGTATAAAAGACACCTGTCCACAGAATCTCTTTCTTGTGCATCACCATAGGTAAGACCAAAGAGCTGTCAAAGGATATCAGGGACAAGATTGTAGACCTGCACAAGGCTGGAATGAGCTGCAAGATCATCAGCAAGAAGCTTGGTGAAAAGGAGACAACTGTTGGAGTGATTATTCAAAAATGGAAGAAATACAAAATAATCATCAATCACCCTCGGTCTGGAGCTCCATGCAGGATTTCACCTTATGTAGTAAGGATGATACTGAGAAAAGTGAGGGATCAGCCCAGAACTACACTGAAGGTGCTTGTGAATGATCTCTAGGCAGTTGGGACCACAGTCACCAAACAAACCATTGGCAAAACAATATGCCACCATGGATTGAAATCCTGCAGTGCCCGCAAGGTCTCCTCCTCAAGAGGGCACATGTACTGTACAGGCTATTTGCCTGTACGTGTGCCCTCTTACCTGTCCCTCAGTCCAGCAGTGTCCTCACCACGGCTGGTTTCACCGGCCGTATTCTCTCCCCGGCAGTTTGTGGGGCAGCCTAGTCCAGTGCTGTCTTTCCACTTTCCTCAACCCTTTATGTCATGACTTCATGACACCACATCTTCTTCAGGTCTCAAGCCTCTATTTGCTACATCTGGAGGACAGGTTGTTCTGTTGAAACAAAAATCACTTACTGGCCAGATCACCAGGTAAAAATAAGGGAAACAAGCCTAAAAAAGAAAACTAATGCAGCTACTACCTTACCTTAAAAACTGGTAAGCTTCAATGTAATGAATGTTTGCTTTTGGGTTTAATAACACTTTAAATGGATCAGAAACCATTATAGTTCCCCTTTAAATAGTCATTGTTATCCTTCCACTAATAACATGTATTTTCATAGATTTATACATCCGACCTAACTGAGGAACAGTTGTGAAAGAAAAAAGGACAGAGGGATTTGAGACCAAAAGCGGGACAGTTGGGCTCCATAGACTACTAATGTCCTGACAGTTATTCTGTGTGTGTGCATAAATAAACCATTTATGTAATAGAAGAAAGCTGTCGATGCTTGCTGGAGTTGGGCCCTCCCTGGATACCATGGGCTCTGTGGGTATCAGTAGCCTGTCTTTCTAATGTATAATCCATAGAACATTCCACTCAGTAAGGAGAATGGAATGTGGCACATGCCGTTGGCACCGGAATGCCGATCACAGAGGTCTGAGGTTTCACTTCCATCCTCCATCTTGGCAGAGGTTCACACAGACACTGCACAGTTGTTCCTTCAAAGAAAACTCAGACCCAGGAAAGATAACAAAGACTCGTATTATCCTCCTGACATAAATGCTATCAAAGATTGGGCAGATACATCATTCAGCAAGCCGTCTCTGGTGCTAATCGCATTATTCTTACAGATTTTCCTAATGGAGAAGCAAAAACAAAAGAACAATCCACACATAACTATCTTTCAGGCATAAAGTTGCTTCAGTTTTGTTCCCTCTAGGTCAGATATATACATTGTAAAGGTTTCCGCAAACTTTACTGCAGAACCTTACCTGCATCTGCCCTTGAGGTACACATATTATTGGTTAGGAACCTGTACAGGGAGGCACACACTGCAGTGGCTCATTGCAATCAATCATAATTCATCTGTTCATGATCTAAATCAGGGGTCTCCAAACGTTTTAAGCAAAGGGACAGTTTACTGTTCTTCAGGATTTAGGGGGGCCAGACTGTGGCCAGTGTGAGTAGAAAATGTCTTAGCATCAGTGGGAGTAAACACTCCCCCAACATTGGTTTTAGCAGGAGGAATAGTGCTCCTTGGTTGGTATCAATGGGAGGAATAGTGCCCCGTGGTTGGTATCAATGGGAGGAATAGTGCCTCATGGACTGTGTCAGTATGAGGAGTAGTGCCCCATCATTGGTCTTAGCAGGAGGAATAGTGCTCCATTAATGGAGTCAGTGAGAGGAATGGTGCCTCACCACTGATGTCAGTTGGAGGAGTAGTGTCCCAAGGACCAGATAGAGTCAAGCAAAGGGCTACATCTGGCCCCCAGGCCATAGCACTGATCTAAATGTACTAAATCCATATATGTTTTTTTTATATAAACCAGACTACAAATGTACCTCATCCCTCATATATCATATAAAGAACCATAAAAACCAAATGAGACTTTACTGGTACAGAAATGGACAACCTCATATTATTGTGTAAAACATGTTTATTGAAACATATCTTCCAAATATTTGCCATAAAAACAGTATTTTAGCTAATCAGCCCAATATATTACAACATTGTACATCATGACATCAAAGTACTCCAGAAGTCGACGTGTTTCGCTGATTAGTTTCCTCAGGACCCCGAAGGAGTTGGAGACAAAGAAGTCCAATGTCCTAGCTGGAAGATACATATGTGCATATATATATACAAAACATTAGTTAGATAATTATAACCATTACACAGACTTTACCAAAAGAAACCTTCTCCACAAACTCACGTCAACATGAATGGTAATAAGGGGTAGCAGCATCCACACAGGGTACGAGGAGATTCGGCGGAATGGACGGATGTTCAGCTATGACCATTTTAACCGCTATGTGGATGCTGCTACCCCTTATTACCGCTAATGCTGACATGAGCTAATAGTCTCTGACCATCTCTTGTAGCATGCCAATAGTCTCTGATCATCTCTTGTAGCATGCCAATAGTCTCTGATCATCTCTTGTAGCATGCCAATAGTCTCTGATCATCTCTTGTAGCATGCCAATAGTCTCTGATCATCTCTTGTAGCATGCCAATAGTCTCTGACCATTTCCTGTAGCATGCCATTAGTCTATGGCCATGTCTTGTTTCATGCCAATAGTCTCTGACCATTTCTTGTAGCATGCATTTAGTCTCTGACCATCTCTTGTTGTATTTGAATCGCTGCTGACCATCTCTTGTAGCATGCCATTAGTCTCTGACCATCTCTTGTTGCATTCAAATAGCTGCTGACCATCTCTTGTTGCATGTCTGCAGTCTTTGACAGGTTTCTTTAGTATTACATTACCTTAATATTATATGCAGGAGCTACACCTGAGGCCCTACAAATCAGGATATCAGACCACTATTGGTTTAAAGGAATGTTGTATTTTTGCCATTTCCTTTGGGGTCCAATTACTATCACTGTTGTTGTCCTCTATTTTCATGATTGCCCATTTGTTGCCTGCATATTCTAGCAATTGCCTGTTTCTTCTTGTGTATTGAAGAAGAGAAGACAAAAGGTATTATCAAAGAGGCCAACTAAAGTTGTTAGAAAATACAAGTGTTATACTTTTTCTTCCGATAAACACAGTACTTTACCCGTTTTTGTTTTTTGTGTAGTATAACAAACGCCTGTTTGTTTTCCATCATGATTGCCCATGTTTTGCCTATGTATTGTAATGATTTTCCCATTTGTTGTCAGAATATTGTAACAGTTGTCTGTTTGCTGCCTACCTTTTGTAGAGATTTACCCATTTGTCACCTGTGTATTGTATACATTTGTCCAGTTGTCAGTATTTATTGTTCAGATTGCCATTTTTTTCCTCACAAATTTTCAATGACAAAAAAAACATATTTTTTAATATTTGTTTTTTCATTCTGAACATAATAAAGAAAATATAGTCCAAGAAACGTTATAATACATTGCTTTTAAACATGGCACAATAGCTGTGAAGGGACCGGAGCTGAGCATAGGTGTGCTATATAAGGCTGGAGAGTACTCTATGTGCGCACACAGCAGCTGAAAGTCTGTTTGCACCTACTTCTGTATCTCTTGTCAGATGGCTGTCTGACAAATGGAGATGGAGTCACACTTCAAACATTTTGGATGTGATATGATTTATAACAACTGTTGTCACAACGATACCTTTATATACTTTATGATAAGTTACAGGAGTAGAATTAGGACATGCAACACCTTACTTATAAACTGCTAAAATCTTATTTTAATGGATGGACTTTGAATATATTTTTTTTGCATCTGTTTAAATGTTGGGCTTTGCTATAGGCAGGAATTTGCAGATTTAATTTTAACATCTTAACTTTGTTGATTTTTAACAAGGGTGCATTAAAGACTAATAATATTGTTTGTTTTATATATGCAGATAAATGATCTATGTGAACGACCCATTTAAAAGGCAAAAATCTGCACAAATACAATTAGACAAAGGCAGGTCTTAGCTGGCTACACGGACAGGCAATTCTATACATGATCTTCTGTTTGTTTACTTTTTGAAGCAGAAAGTGTTTACTCCTATTTTTCCCCTAGGTGGCAGCAGCTGCCTTCCCCATGTTCATGATATGATTTCAAGATGAAATGTACGCCTGATACAAGGTACTTGCAATAATTAATCATTTTCAAATGAGAAGAAATTATACAAATAAACAAATCAAAGAAAATTACGTTTTTATTTGTGCTCATTTAGTCATGTCCGGATTTTATGTCACTCTTTTCCAGCAAAAGGAGTTACAGAACAACTGGCTCAGGATTTAGTGTTCCCAAAACACCATTTTACCACCATTTAGAAGGTTATCCTTTGAAAAACTGTAGTTCTACGATCTATACAGCAAATAGAAATCTTTAGAAGACATTAGCCTTGAATGAAATGTTTCTAAGGACGCTAAGAAGTGATGTTGTTGAGGAATTAAACATCCCAGCCCTGCCCACGCTTTACATATCTGGAAGCATACTTGGCCATTGCTATGGAAATGTCTTTAAAAAAAACTGTGCAGTTGCTGTGCACAGTTTTTCTTAAAGACATTATATTGACATTATATTGATACCAGTAACTAATTTTTATTGATAACAGTGTTAGTTTAAATAGCATTTTATAATGCAGGGCTGCTTAGACTTATTTCAATAGGCTGTCCACTGCCAAACCTGCTGCCCCCCTGATATCAAATATAAAAAAATGTAAAATGTTGCTAAAATGTAGTTTAAGCATTATACAGATCCTACATCAGGATCACACTATTGTGGTATGGTAATGCGGGGTACTGCGCTATGCATGCATTATTGCAGTGGCAATCGTTTTCAATGGCACCCAAATGCATTATGCCAAGGCACCTGCACTGTAGTATCGGGTGTAGTTTTGGCCATGTCGGGGTGTATTGGCAGCTCATTAAAAAAGGATGCATTACTTTAACGCAATGCTGCATGTTTAATAAGTGACATAGCGGGGGTTAACGTTTGTGCATTGACGCACCGAGAAAGTGTGAACCTAAACAGACTTAAAAACAGAACCCATACTGGCTATAAATTACATATTTGCCCTCCATTTGTAGTCATTTACAGTTGTAATTTCATAATGAGCATTGGTAATTTCCCTCGCCATCAATTGTACATTCCTCAAGCTCCCTCACTACCAACAGAATACCTCTCAATGCTTACCGAGTCCTCTTCAAGCTCCTTCACTGCTCACTATGCACCCTTTAAAGCTCCCTTCCTGCCAACTGTGCACCCTTAAAGCTTCTTCAGTACCAACTGTGCGCCTCTCTAGCTCTTTCGCTGCCAGCCATGTTACACACTGTGTGTTTCTTAACCACTTCAAGTCCAGATACTTTCACCCCCTTCCCATCCAGACCAATTTTCAGCTTTCAGCGTTCTGACACTTGGAATAACAATTACTCAGGTATACAACGCTATATCCAGATGAAAATGTTTTCTTTTTTTTTCAAACAAGTAGAGCTTTCTTTCGGTGGTATTTAATCACCACTGGGTTTTTACATTTTTTGCTAAATGATTGAAAAAGACAGAACATTTTGAAAAAAAACAACATGTTTTTGTTATTAAATTTTGCAAATAAATATATTTTCTTCATAAATTTAGAACAAAATGTATTGTGCTACCTTTTTTGGTAGAAATAACCCAAATCAGTGTATATTATTTAGTCCCTGTGAAAGTTATAGAGTCCACAAACCATGGTATATACACCACTTGTATGGTGATCAGGACACTGGTATAGCGGTGATCAGGACCCGCTGGTGGAGCGGTAATCAGGACTTAAAGTGTGTGTGATCAAGACCCGCCGGTATGACGGTGATCAGGACCCTCTGATGTGGAAGTGATCAGGACCCACTGGTGTGGCGGTGATCAGGATCTGATGGTGTGATGATCAGGACCTGCTGGTATGACTGTGATCAAGACCTGTTGGTGTGTCGGTGATCAGGACCCACTGGCATGGCAATGATCAGGATCTGTTGGTACGGTGATCAGGACCTGCTGGTATGGCTGTGATCAAGACCTGCTGGTGTGGTGGTGATCAGGACATGATGTTATGGTTGTGGCCAGGACCTGCTAGTGTGGTGGTGATCAAGACCCGATGGTATGGCCTTCAGGACCTGCTGGTGTGGTGGTGATCAGGGCACACAGTATGGTGATTAGGGACACTTTATGGTGATCTGGGACACTGTATGGTGATCAGGGACACTGTATGGTGATCAGGGGCACTGGGACACCACATGGTGATCAGGGACACTGTATGATGATCAGGGACACTGGGACACCGTATGGTGATCAGGGACACTGTATGATGATAAGGGACACTGTATGGTGATCAAGGACACTGTAAGATGATCAGGGACACAGAGATGGAGGGCAGTGTGCTCACAAGTCCTGATGATGCTTACAGCTCCTTCTCTCTCAGACAGAACTCCATGTGAGGAGAAGGAGCCAGAAACCACACCATGCAGCTTCTGTTTACATTTAGACTGTGTCCTTATTGAACACAGTTGGTCACATGGTATAGGACCAATTTCATTGGTCCTGTACCATGTCACGAGATCTGCAGTGTCAACGGGACACAGTTATCACTGGGCTTGCAGGTGAGCGCTCTAGGAGACACGCAAGAGCCTCTGATGTGGGTGGCCATTTAGCAATGTCCACCCGCATCGGCATGTTTCCCGTCCAGCCATTTATGTACATGGGCTGGATGGGAAGAGGTTAAAGTGGCTGTAAACCTCAGACCTGAAATATGAACAAAGCATATCCCTTTATAATGTATCATTGTCGCAATACAAAGTGTCATTTCTGCCTGATGCCACATTCCTCTGCTATCAGCATGAATCACTTTTGACGAGTTTTCCTGACACCAAGAGAAAAATGGTGACAGGAAAGGGACCTCCAGCAGATTGACAGCCTCAGCTCTGTTCCTGTTTGCTGTGTGGAGGAGGTGGGGTGTTCTTTCCCTCAAATCAGCTTTCAGAGTTCTCCTCACTGAGCTCTGCAGAATGTAATTTTGGCTCTCCACCCTTTTTTTCTGAACTCTCAGACAAGCTGTATAAATTCAGCATTTTGAACGGATGTAGAATAGTGAAGATTGCAGATAAACAGGTATAACCTATGTAGGAGGCCCGTCACTTCACTGGGTATATGTAAGGGTTTACAACCATTTTAAGGCACTTGTATGTAGATTGTACATACTAGGATGAGCTTCTTTGTTGACCCATACTAGGAGTGTGTTGACACATTCTTTGAACATATTACAGCCTGCATCTCCAGTATAGGTAAATAGAAGCTCTGTTCGTATGCGCCTACAGCCACACAAGGCATTAAGAAGCATGTACAGAGCTTGAAAGTATCTGATGAGACATAACAGACCAAGCGAACACAGAAAATGGACAGTAAAAATATTTCTTCAAAAGTCATAAATTATTTGCTCAACAAAAACCTGTGTTTGCACTGCTCTCCTACACAACAGCTGTCAGGAATGGACTTGCCAGTAATGGTGGGACTCACCTGCCTTGTGGGCTGCAGTACCAGGGCTGGCCAGCGGGTGCTCCCAGCAATCAGAGACTCAACCCTGCAGCCAGCCAAACACCTGAAGTTGATTATGCAGGTGTATTTAAGGGATGGCCAGACCTGCAGTCTCTGCCTTGGTGTGTGGTTTTCCTGGGCCCTGTATCTTGTTCCTGCATTCCTGTTCCTGTCTGTGTCTGATTCGTTGCTGACCCTGCCTGATCCGGACCTCTGCTGACTTCTCCTGTTTTATCCCTGGCTTGTGACTCCGACCATTCTCTGCCTGACCCCCTGTACCTACCTGCCCAATTGTTATTGACCCGGCCTGCCTTACGACGCTTGCATTGTATGTACTGTTATCTGTGGGTGGTTTGGTTTGGTTCGTTTGCACTGTGTTATGTTTTAGTATTGCACTGCGTTTATCTTTGTATTGTTAGTCTTTAATAAATTATATTGTTTATAACTTATCTGAAGCCTGCGTTTCCCTGCGTCAGTTCACATACCTCTGGTCATACCCTGGAGCCCTGACAACAGCTGACAGTTGAAATGAGATTTTTAGCCAAGTGTCTTCTCGGCAAGCTGGTGGCAGGAAAGCAATGGACTTTTGAACACTTTCAGGAAGAACTATTAACAAGAGTATAACAAAAGTCATAGCAGCTCAGGCAGTTGCTGTGGGGTCTGAGGGAAGTTGGAGCACAGGGGGCATCCTATCCTCAGGTCTGCAACCACTCCCTACAACATTTGCCATGTTGCTACCTACCATTAAGAAACTAAGAACCACCTATTAACCATCAGTTTTGCCTTCTTCTTCTTAAGGTGCATTCTTTTCTCTTTAATGTCTGGACATGTGTAGGTACATTATATAAAGAAATGTTTGTGGACTCCCAACCATCACACCAACCTATGTGGTCAAAAGAATGTGATCACCTCTCCAAATGATTGAGTTTAGTTTTTTCCAGTGTATTTTAGACAATTCCTTCCTAACGCTGAGGCAAAAGTTTGGGGAAGGTCCTTTTTCTGTTTTTGGATGACTGCACAATACAAGATCCATAAAAACATTGGATGATGAGTTTAGTGTGGAGGAAATAAGGTCACCTACACATTACCTCCTACCAAACCAAACCCTTCCAAACAAGCCAGGTCTTCTTATCCATCAGTATTTGACCTCACAAATGTTGTTTTGGCTGAATGGCCACACATTCCCACAGTCACACTCCAAAATATTGTGGAAAGGTCTGTTGTAGCCACAAAAGGGAAGTTGGAGTAATCCATATTCATGCTTTTGGCCTTAGTGTACGAGGCTAGACTGTATACAAAGCAGTGCTATCCCACTGATCATTTACTAATACAGCATGTCTCTTTATGGTTGGGCACATAGTGACAAATATTAGAGATTACACTAAGCCAAATACCTCATCATCCACTTTATATGATATACTGTATGTAGTAGACTGAAAGAGGGTATGAAAGCAGTAGGAGGTACAGCAGAGTGTTGAAACTTGGAAGAGAGTAACAACATTAGAAGAGAACCCTTTTGCTGTGGGGCCATGTGATTTGCACATACAACACTGGAGTTCAGGGTGAGCTTTATCAGTGCCAACCTCCCAATTGTTTGTAGTTTTCAAGAGTACATCCATTATTTTCAAATGTTTTGGAATGTAGAATAGTTCCCTTAGTATGTGTTAACTTCCTGCCTAAGATATTTGGTTGGAGTGGCCTTATATAATACAACAATATGTTTCATTGTTGCGTTTTTTCTTTTTTTTTACATGCTTGTCTCAGGAAAAAAAAGCTCTTTTCAATTTAGTTTACAAGCTGAGATGAAATGAGACCTCAAATTTGTGCAAGGTTAAATGCAGTTTAGTGGAGGTGAAAATCCCTGGGTGGCTCTTACATCTGAAGATCAAATACTAGCACTGCTAAGACTAACCTTGCTGAATCCCATGACGGTTGAGTCCCTCCTCCCTCTGTGATCTCTGCGTGTTATCCTTGTGTTCCGTTTTTCTATATAACCTTTCCTGTTGCCTCTTTACTGATATCAACTCAGAAATCATGCTTTACTTTAACATACATTATGTTAAATGCTGGTGCTCGTTTGTACAGGTGCCACCCTTCATGTCACTAGACAGACTACGTAACTACTTTTACAAGGGCCATCTGATATTAAAAGTGTATGTGCACCATAATAATGAACTTGAGAGTGTGTAAGACTGAAGCCTCCAAAGCTGTACAGAATTTTTCTAATTCCCTATTTTAGGTACCTGAATATAATGTCACAAGAACAAGTGTTGACTTGGCTAGGGCACAGCTGTGCGTAATTTAGCCATAGTTTTATGCATATTATAATGTATCTATAGTCAGCTCCTTCCAGGTCAATATTATTATTCTTGTTTTTTGCCTGTGTATCATTGGGGAATATCCCTTTACTTCCTGTCTCAGAGCTTCAATAAGAAGTTAGGAAATCTTCCAAAATGAGGCAAATTACCCACGTAGACACTGTCCCCAGTGTAGGCTCTCCTCTTACCGCTTGTTCTGGGGCATTGCTAATGTTTTGGATTGCTTTCTCTGAAAGTGGTCGCCAAGACAAAATAGTGGGTAAGTCTTCCCCGTGGGGACACAGCCAGCAATGAAAACTTGACAGGGGATCTAACTCCCTCCCCACTCTATCCAAAATTTAAAAAAAAATTCTCTATAGATACACTTTAAAGGGCTGATCAAATCTTTAAAACTTGAATTATAGTACAGCAATGATACATCACAGATCATAGCAGGCTTAGAGTGGTTGTAAACCCTTCTTTTCTTCTCTACAGCCATTCAAAGTGCTGAATTTATACAGCTTGTCGGAGAGTTCAGAAAAAAGGGACGGAGAGCTGAAGTTACACTCTGCAGAGCTTAATGAGGATAGCTGATTGTAGGGAAGGGACCCAACCCCTTTTACACAACATACATCAACAGAGTTGAGGCTGTCAATCACAGGCTGTGTTCTGGAGATCTCTCCCCATTACAGTTTTTCCTCTGGTCTCGGGAAAACGTGTTAGAAGTGACTTATGCAGATAGCAGAAGAACAACACAGCAGAATGAAAAGACACTTAGGGGTTGATTTACTAAAACTAGAGAGTACAAAATCTTGTGCAGCTCTGCACAGAAACCAATCAGCTTCCAGTTTTTTTGTCAAAGCTTAATTGAACAAGCTGATAATACAAGCTGATTGGCTACCATGTACAGCTGCACCAAATGTTTGCACTTTCTCAGTTTAGTAAATCAACTCCTTTGTGTTCTGGATTGAGACATATACACACTATTGAGGGATATGCTTTGTTCATAAGTCATGTCTGAGGTTTACAACCACTTTAACTATCCTTTATACAGGTTAAGTTGCCATTTGCAGAGTGAATAATAATTGATTGCTGAACACATAATGTTTTGACAAGCTGATATTTAATATAAGTAGGCACTCATTATAATCAAATAAACTTTGTGTTAATTAAGTTTGCATCATTACTAATTTTACATGTCTACATTCAATGAGATTTTTGTATACCCAATGTGTCTGTTAGATTGTAATTGTCTTTCTTAAAAGTTTTCAATAAAAAACATTGAAATATAAAACTTGAATCATAGGTAACATGGCATGCACCCAAAGTTCATACTTCAAGAAAAGGGGATGGCTGCATGCACCTAACCACAAATGTCTTCCTCATTCACCTCTTAGCTTCCTGGGCACGCTAACTCCTTTAAGTTGAAGTTCCTTTAAAAGTCATATAATGTATTGAATGTAGAATACATTCCTGGATTTGCTGTGAGAACAATCCACTTCTCAATGCTTGCCCAAGACTTATAATGAGAGAGGGAGGGGAAGTATTAGGAGTCAATTATGATATGCTGCAGGAGCAAATTGGATTATACTTTTTTGCCTTCCTCTGGATCAACTGTGGGTATAGGACTGTGTATTTTTAAAATTGTGTATTTTTAAAATGATTTTTTCCTTTTTATTGTTTTTTCCAGCCAGACTAACTATGTTACTATGTAAGCTGTATGCATGTGTTGACAGGAGAAGAGGGCAGAGTGATCATTTATTGCTGCTCCTTCATTGTGCAGTCAGCAGGATAGGCACATGGAGGTGACACCACTATATTCATTAACTCATGACTGAGAAAACAGTGTCCTCCTGTCTGGAAGGGGTGTATAAATAACAAACATGGGTAGGCATTACAAATTCATGTGGTAGGAAAGACAGTTCACAGATGTGTATTTAGCCTGGAGTTAAGCTTTAGATAAAGGAGCAGGGTCACCTGACCCATGCTGGATTCTCCATATGGTGCTCTTTTGAGTCCAGCCAAGAACTGGGTTCCAGCTCACACTGGGGAAAACATTTTTTGGATAGACTGTTTTGCAAATCTATTACAGACAGAGCCAAGTTGTTGTTTTTTCTGTAATACTGGGGGTCGGGGGGGCTAATCCATTTTATCATATCATCTGAAAAGGTTCCCTTATTAGACCCCAGAGATCCTAAGTCTGGTAGTTGTGGCACCATGTCATAAAGGGTTACTGTTTCCATAATATTGGATTCCTACATCAAACATGATCCATAACAGCTCTGATTGCTCAAATTTTTTTTTTTGGGTTGACTGAAGTCAGTACAGTTTAACCTTATTAAAAAAGTTAAAGTGTCACTAAACTCACATCATAAAAGACTATCAATAAATGCTTCATACTCACTCAGTCACTATGAGATTTGTTTCTGCAAAAACCCTGGTTGATCCTGCTGTTCTCTGTCTCTCCTTTCTGTTCATGTCCCCAATTCAGCTAGGGATTTTGCAGCTGTAGTGGCAACTCTGCACATGCTCAGTTTTTAATGAGTTTCTATGCTGAGCATCTATCACATCTGAGCATGTTACTATAGAGCAGTGTTTCTCAACTCCAGTCCTCATGGACCCCCAACAGGTCATGTTTTCAGGATTTCCATTATTTTGCACAGGTGATTTGATCAGTTTCACTGCCTTAGTAATTACCACAGCTGTTTCATCTGAGGGAAATCCTGAAAACATGACCTGTTGGGGGTCCATGAGGACTGGAGTTGAGAAACACTGCTATAGAGTCACACACACCCACTAACCAGCTAAGCACAATGGGGGTGGAATATTACATGTAGATTAACCATTTGCCGCCTGGCCAATGGCCGTTTGGTGGCCGCAAAAATGCACTAGTTTTCTGGGGTGGACGCCATTTGGCGTCCTCCCGCACATGCGCTGTTTTTGCGCTTGCAGAGCCGCGCAACGGCGCGATCTGTCACCGGCCGTGTACCTCGGACACGGCTGATGACAGATCTGAGTACCGGCTCCCGTAGCCAGTACCATGTGACCTGCTGTGACCAATCACAGCAGGTCACATGACAGTTGTATACAATGGATGGCTTCATTCATGCCATCCATTGTATACTAGTGTCTAACTGTGAATGGTCACAGCGAGCACATGCACATGTCATGTGATTAGCTGTGGCCAAATCACAGCTAAGCACAAAAAAAAGAAAAAAACCCTGAATGAATTGATGTCATTCAGGTAAATGCTTGTTTATAGCAAAGTAATTCTTTGCTATAAGCAAATTGTGTAAAAAAAAAAAAATACTGATCACTTCCCCAAAGTAGTACAATGTTACTATGGTAACATTGAACTACTTTGGTCATAGTGAAATATAAAAAAAAAATCTTAAATAAAATAAAAAAAATGTAATAAAAAATAATAAAAAAAAAAAAAAAAAAAAATATATATATATATATTTTTTTTTTTTCATACTGTCACCAGTCAGTGTCCGTGATCACCGCCATGCCAGTTATATGATGATGCTGTACTGCACTGGTGACAGTATGAAAAAAAAAATAGTGAAAATAAATTTTTTCATTTTTTCATTTTCCGAAAAATTATGACAAAAAAAATACAACTTCAAAAAACTCGCCATTCCTCTTATGAAGTACGTCGGACTGTCTACTTTACAAAAAGTGGTCATTTAGGGGATATCTGTACTGTTCTGACATTCTTAGACCTCAAGAAATTAGATTGGCTGGCAGTACTTCAGGACTGATCAATATTCAGATCTATACCATAGTTTGTGAACTCTATAACTTTCCTACAAACTAAAAAATACATCCTAATTTGGGTTATTTTCACCAAAGACATGTAGTAGAATACATCTCGGCCTAAATTTATGAAGAACAATTATTTATTTGTAAACTTTTAAAACAGTAACAAATAAAAACTTGTTTTTTCTTCAAAATTTTTGTTTTTTTTGTTAATTTAGCAAAAAATAAAAACCCCGGCGGTGATTAAATACCACCAAAAGAAAGCTCTAGTTGTGTGAAGAAAATGATAAAATTTTAGTTTGGGTACAATGTTGTATGACCATGCAATTGTCATTCAAAGTGTGAGAGCTCTGAAACCTGAAAATGGCCTGGGCAGGAAGGTGTAAAATTGCACGGTATTGAATTGGTGGTTCACCTTCCTGTATTTCTAAGACACAGGCTGGAGGGATGTGACACAGCCTGTGGCTGGCAAAAATTTGCCCACACCATGTTATTTCAACAAAATAATAAAGATTTGATTTCAAATAAATATTTGTACACCAATTTAAAGCAATTTATTGATTTTTATTTATTTCTACTCCGTATTCCAAAAGCTGTTTCTTTTTATTTTGAACATGCGACCAGCAGCAGAGGACTAGAAGCTCCTCCTGCCACTGTTTCCCTTCAGAGAGGGGGGGATAGGAATGAATCATGTGACACCTGTATATCGATTAGAAAAAAGGGTACTTAGACTTTTTTTTCATTAAAATAATTTCAGTGCCGTTAGTCATATAGAGAAATAGAAGGGACAATGTAAATTAAACAATGTGTGTTTAGTATTACTTTAAGTGAACATACTCTACTACTTTAGTAGATCACCCCAATTAGTCAGCAGCTAAAAGCATATTGGCTTAAAGGGGTTGGAAAAGCACACTTTTTTTTACCTTAATGCATTCTATGAAATAAGGTAAAAAAAAACCTTATGCATGCAGCTCCCCCCCAGGACCCCCCTAAATACATACCTGAACCCGATCCTGATCCAGTGATGTGCACAAGATCCAAGACTGTCTTTGTGACAATGAGGAGCGAGAGAACCTCATTGTCACAGATACAGCAGCAGGAACCATTGGTTCCCCCTGCTGTCAATCAAAGCCAGTGACAAGCAGCAGGGGCGAGGATGGGGCCCGAGACCTGTTCTGTGTGTCTAATGGAAACAAAGAGCAGGGCTTGGGAGTGAGCACCCCCATAGCAAGTGGCTTGTAGTGGAGTACAGAGTGCTGGCGAGGGATCCCAGAAGAGGATGATCGGGGCTGCTCTGTGCAAAACCATTTCACCGAGCAGGTAAGAATGACATTTGTTATTTTAATTAAAAAAAACTAAGCTTTACAATCACTTTAAGGCTTTTCTAGCAATACTTACAAACAATGATATTACAGAAGTAAATATATTTTCACCTAAGACTAAACTCAATCTTTTTGTGCCAGTAAAAGTCCCAGTATTTTATTACCATGTCCTTACACTTAGGTTCTTGATTGTATCCAATGAATTATGTTTATTAATAGGTACAACACGGACACACCTGAATGTATATACAGTGAAGGGAATAAGTATTTGATCCCCTGCTGAATTTGAATGTTTGCCCACTCACAAAGAAATGATCAGTCTAAAAATCGAATGGTAGGTGTATTGTAACACTGAGACAGAATAGCAACAAAAAATTCAAAAGAAATGCATGTCTAACAAATGATGCACTGATTTGCATGTTCATGAGGGAAATAAGTATTTGATCCCCTTCACAAAACATGACTTAGTACTTGGTGACAAATCCCTTGTCAATCACAGAGGTCAGACGTTTCTTGTAGTTGGCCACCAGGTTTGCACACGTCTCAGGAGGGATTTTGGCCCACTCCTCTTGGCAGATCCTCTCCAAGTCATTAAGGTTTGGTGGCTGACGTTTGGCAACTGAAACTTTCAGCTCCCTCCACAGATTTACAATCGAATTAAGGTCTGGAGACTCGCTAGGCCACTCCAGGACCTTAATGTGCTTCTTCTTGAGCCACTCCTTTGTTGCTTTGGCCATGTGTTTTGGATCATTGTCATGCTGGAACACCCATCCACGACCCATTTTCAATGCCCTGGCTGAGGGAAGAAGGTAATCACCCAAGATTTGATGGTACATTGCCCCGTCCATCGTCCCTTTGATGGGGTGCAGTTGTCCTGTCCCCTCAGCAGAAAAACACCCCCAAAGCAGAATGTTTCCACCACCATGTTTGACAGTTGGGATGGTGTTCTTGGGGTCATAGGCAGCATTCCTCCTCCTCCAAACACGGCGAGTTGAGTTGATGCTAAAGAGCTTGATTTTGGTCTCATCGGACCACAACACTTTCAACCAGTCCTTCTCTGCATCATTTCAGATGTTCAGTGGCAAACTTCAGACGGGCCTGGACATGTGCATGAGCAGAGGGACCTTGCGGGCACTGCAGGATTTCAATCCTTGCCAACGTAGTGTGTTACCAATTGTTTTCTTGGTGACTGTGGTCCCAGCTGCCTGGAGATCATTGACAAGATCCTAATGTGTAGTTCTGGGATGATTCCTCACTGTTCTCATGATCATTGACACTCCACGAGGTGAGATCTTGCATGGTGCACTGACCTAGGGAGACTGACAGTTGTTTTGTGTTTCTTCCATTTGCGAATGATTGCACCAACTGTTGTCACCTTCTCACCAAGCTGCTTGGCAATAGTTTGGTAGCCCAGTCCAGCCTTGTGTAGGTCTACAATCTTGTCTGACATCCTTGGACAGCTCTTTGTCTTTGCCATGGTGGAGATTTTAGAATCTGATTGTTTGTTTGCTCCTGTGGACAGGTGTCTTTTATACAGGTAACAAAATGAGATTAGCAGCACTCCCTTTAAGAGACTGCTTCTAATCTCAGCTTGTTACCTGTATGAAAGAAACCTGGTAGCCAGAAATCCTGCTGAGTGATAGGGGATCAAATACTTATTTTCCTCATGAACATGCAAATCAGTGCATAAATTTGTTAGACATGCATTTCTTTTGATTTTTTTTATTCTGTCTCTGTGTTAAAATACACCTACCATTTGATTTTTAGACTGATCATTTTTTTTGTGAGTGGGCAAACATTCAAAATCAGCAAGGGATCAAATACTTATTTCTTTCACTGTACCCTGTAGTATGGAGATCATTTAAAGCACATCTGAACCCAAGAACAAAAATGTAATATGTTGCAGCTTACCAGTATTTAGATGTGGTTGCATTAGTTTCCATTTTTAGACTTTATTTTTTCATTATTTTCAACTGGTGATCCTGTCACTAAAATATTTCCTGTCCTACAGTGACAACACTTACTTAGTCTACAGTATCTATGGAGGAGCAGCATTGTCATATCATAAGCGGGAGGTATTATGTGGTCCACAGAGCTGAACTGAGCAGAGTCGATAAAGGATTTTGATATAGCACTGCTTGAAATTTCCATAGGGAAGTTAAAGGCTCAGTGGATTTCTGGCAGTATAAACAGGTTATCAAACAGATATTAAAAAAACCCCACTTTCAATAGTATATTGATTAAGCTTAAAGCAAGCAAAGGAAAAAAGTTATTTGTTAGTGTTTACATACATTTTAACACAAAAAAACACAATGCCTGGGTTTTTAAATGATAAGTTCACCTTTGGGAATATGTTACATGTTCCACCCATTTTTAGTCACATAGTTAGTCGGGCTGAAAAAAGACAAAAGTCTATCCAGTTCAACCATTGAAAAAAAAAAAAAAAATATATATATATATATATATATATATATATATATATATATATAAATAATCCTACACCCACAGCTGACCCAGAGGAAGGCAAAAAAACCCAGCAAAGCATGATCCAATGTCCTCCTGCTGGGAAAAAATTCCTTCCTGATCCCCTGATAAACAATCAGACATTCCCTGGATCAACTTTACCTATAAATGTTGGTATCCAGTTATATTCTGTGTATCTAAGAAAGAATCCAGGCCTTTTTTAAAGCAATCCACTTTTTTAGGGAGGAACATGCAACATGTTCCGACTGCTGCACCTGCTGTCCTTTTTCCCAGTGATAGCAGTACTGGGAGAAGTTCCCCGTACTAGCTGTCACTTTTTGAAAACAGTGTAGCCACGGAGGGGGGGGGGGGGGGGTTGGGGGGTTCCACCCACACAGCTGCATCATTCATTCACAGAGTCCTTTGCGGCTGTCGGCTTGTAGTTCTCAATGAACCACCTGGGTGTTGTTGAGCTCTGTGGTAGTTCATTGATTCTTCCTTCCATAGTGTATCTGCTTGCCTGTACAAGGTATGAGCAGATAGATACACTGAAAGTTTTGCAGGAGTCCTGCAGAACACCAGTCATCTGCTGATCACTGGTGCAGTGCTTTCCAGGCTCAAAAAAAAAAAAAAAAAGTAAAAGCACATTTTTTTTACCTGCACAAAAAATGGGCATTTTTTTTTTAAGTTAACTTATCCTTTAAAGCTATATTTGCAGATTTCACCTGCAACAGCACCTACTGGTAAAATCTGGCATTGTGCTACAACCATAGCATTGTTTTACTATAGGAATGTTTATACTTCATAGAGGGGCATTCATTCATCTTGTATTGCACAAAACAGAGTACTGGCGTTCCTCAGTTATCTACATAGGGGTCATGGACGGTAAGGACCATTTAGTGTCATTACATGGAGGGATCCCATAGAAATAAAGGAATTTACAATATATTTTTATATCACAAAAGAATACATATACAAAATCACTTATAATACAGCTAGAATTTATTTTAATGGACATATGTATCTTTCCAAATAAATATAATTTCATGCTCTTGGAATTGGTTTTCTTTACATTTTGACTGATAAAATTCTGTGAATGATTTTCTCTGCTTCCATCGTAGTAACAGTTAACAGAACATCTAGGAAGAGTTGTTTCCTTTAAAAAAAATGGATGAAAAACACACCAGAGCTTACATTTTCAACAATCAACTGTCTTCAGCCTGACATTACAAGTGACATCAGACTTTTATGTACTATACAATATTTACAAATCTTCAAGTGGACCTGTCATTGTAGCACAGTGGTAGCAGCCATGTTGTGGGCTCAAACCAATATTATGCTCATGGATATAGTAGTGTAGCCCTCCCTATGCCACTTAGAGATGGGTGAAGCCTTCCGTTAAAGCTGAATGCCTAGCGAGGGGCTAGATAGACAGATGCAATACATATATGGGGGCTGTTTTATTTGTCAAATGGTTTGTATTTATGACCATTCAGTTCTGATACTTGCTCAGCTCTGACACATAGTACAGCCCTGTTTAGTAGGGTAGATGATCTGATCTTTCTCTGTTGAAGTTTTATCCCATCCCCAGCCCCACCTTGTGACAGGACAGTGAAAGGAGAAGTAGCACTTTGATAAGTACTTTGTTTCCCTCCTGAGGTTGAGCCAGCTGCACTGTGTATCAAGAGGTTGCAGTCAAGTTAACAGACATTTTATCACATAGAGACAGATGACTGTTTGGGTGCAGATTTCTAGTAAAATGTTAAGCCAATCTGGTACAAATTAAAAAATCAGAGCTAGAAAGGGAATAAGGGGGGCCAGGCTTTAGAGCAAATCTGGGTTTTGCACATGTAGGACATAGCAACAGGTTCATTTTTAGTCACCCCCTTGCTAATACCTCTGTCTCTGGAGTCATAGCTTAGACAGGGCTATGGACTTCCCCATGTGATAGTGCTAATGGCACGTTGCTGTCGCATGGAGTGAGACATATGCTCCTCCATACCTGAAAGTAGCGAGTGTTACCTTAGGCACTCAGCTTTGAATGAATTCAAAGGGGTACAAAGGAAAGTTAAAGTGTCGCTAAACCCACATCTTAAAAAACTATCAATAAATGCTGTATTACATGCTAGTCTTCCTCAGTCACTGTTACAGTCACAGTTCAGCTAGCGCTTTTGCAGCTGTAGAGGCAATTCTGCACATGCTCAGTTTTCAGTGAGTTTCTATGCTGAGCATTTCCTCCCTATCTCATCTGAGCAGCTCATGTGACTATAGAGTCACACATGTGGGCAAGTACACAGTGGTAAATGACAGTCCACTCACTCCCTCCTCCTCCATGCCCAAAAACCAGCTAAACACAATAGGGGTGGGATATTACATCTTGATTGATGGAGGCTTCACCTCCCTCTTATTCTAAGAGACAAGCTGGAGGGGTGTGACACAGTCTGGGCCTGGCAGAAATCCACCCACACCATGTTATTGCCACAAAATTATAAATTTTATTTATAACTAATATTTATATGTCAATTTAAAACAGTTTGTTGATATTATTTATTTATTTATTTTACTCTGTATTCCAAAGACTCTTTTTTATTTTGAACATGTGACCAACAGCAGAGGACCAGAGGCTCCTCCTGCTTATATTTCCCTGCAGACAGGCTGAGAAAGAGCTGGGTCAGAGACAGCTAAATATTGATTAGGAAAAAGTTCTTAGATTTTTTTTTTTTCATTAAAATAATTACAGTGCAACCATCCATATACAGAAAGAGAAGGGACAATGTAAATAAACAGTGTGTGTTTAGTATCACTTTAAGTATATTCTACCATGAAGCGACCAAAGAGATAAAACAAACCTGTTGCCTTGCCCTCAATAGACAAAGTATAGATTTGTTTTAAAGCAGGACTCTTACCCACCAAAATATTTGCACGTATGTCCAGCCACTCTTGTGCAACACCTCTATGTACAGCATGAACCTCATATGTCACCTGCCCTACCCTAGCCGGCTCATGAGATTATGAATGACCACAATTACATGGTCCTCCTTGTCCTATCCAGTTCCTCTAATCTTGTTTGTTCATCTTCTTGTTCAGGCTGCAGAACCCAAAACATGTTAGAATGACTGTGTAGTGTAATGAAGTTTTTTGTTGGAATTTTCTATATAGCCACTTGCTGCAGCTCTCAAAAAACAGAAGGCACTTACTGTCTCATTCTGATTTTACATTTTAGATTATGTGATTTTAATATAAGTATAACATTCAGATGATATATGCCAAATATAAAAAATAGTATTTGAATTTAAATACAAGCGGATTGAAGAATAACAAAAAAATTCTTTGTCTGCTTCTAGGTGGTTCCTGGGTTTAACGTGAAAAGGGAGCCTTAATTCTATGCTTCACCTGCAGCAGCACCTATTGGTGTAATGAGGAACTATGGAGCCAAAATATAATGATCTCTATAAATATCATAGCACCTAGTCAATAAATAATGCTAACACTCACAGAGAGTTTTTGAAAGGCAGGCAAGCCTCCATATCACTTCACATCTCTTCAATTGTCTGGCTGGCCAGGAAAGATACTTAAGGAAATGAAGGATCATAGAAGAAACTCTTGTAATTACACCAAATGAGAAAAGGTACGGTGTTTGCTCTTCTTGAAATATTGGTCCCACACACAAAATTTCTGCCGTCATTGTGCATGCATGACAGGTGCACTTTAATAAGTCATATACTTCAGACAATATATTAGAACATATCAGATGTTGACAAAGCATTTAAACAGTAATTCATTGTTACATTACCATGCTTAATGTGTTACTTCTCTTTTATACTCACTATAAATAGGATTTCTGTTAGGCAGCTCTTTGTGATCTATTGAAAATTGATAAGTGGTTAAAGCATGTACAGAAAAAGTGTTTGCCTTTTAAAAGAGTCAAATGTATTAGTAGTTACACATGGCACTTACCTACAGGCACCAGCAAGGTAGCCATGGGTTTACTGTTGTTACAATCCAACACACATACTTTTAGAATACTTCCAATCTGACCCAGTGTTGTTATGACCAATCCAAATCTTGGGGATCTGAAGGTGTGGGGTTAAACAGAAGTGTTTGGACTAATCTAAATATGGATGTTGTTGAGTAAACTAGGTATGGATTTGGGAGGTGATGGATAAGAAAAAAGTCCTATTTCACTAAGCCTGCATTTTCAGTTTTGGGTGAGCACTAGTGCATTTAGTGGTTTCCCCTGCTGACGTCCAAGATACCAATGTACCCTGCAATGTTTGAAGGCCAGAGAAAGGAACCAGTGACAGCTGTGGGGAATCCAGGAAACTAAAGATTCTGGAAGTATCATTTCCTCAGCAGACTATTTTCACAGACTGGATTGGTGTTCAGTAGAATAGGCAGTGGAAAAGATAGGTATTTACCCATTTCTTTTTATGAGAATGGCTTTTTATCGACTTTTCTACTTATTGACAGGGTCATTTTAAGGTTAACAGATGGCCGTAAATGCTGGGATTATATTCCTCATTCTAATTAGGGTTGAAGATGCTACTTGGGAGAGGAACAAATTGTCTTCAATACTACAGAACAAGTTTTGTTGAAAGTGATTAACTACTACTAGCAATAAGTCTGTGAAAGTTCTCAGTTATCCAGTTCATGGTCTATCTAGCAGCATTTAACCGGACCTACTCTGTAATGTTGAAGACATTTCATAGCTTGTCCAAGCCACTTCTTCAGTTCTAATGCTGTCTTAACATCTCTACCTCAATGTTTTGACAATAGTTCTCAATTTCAGCCAAGCAAATTTAAGTATTAACATTTATAAAGTTTTCCTGACACCAAGGATGGAATTATGTGACTAGTACAGGGTGGTTCAACAATTTCCACATCTCCCACCCTGTCCTTGGACAAGTGGTCTCCAAACTGTGGACCAAAAATGGGGCAATAATTCTTACACTAACACCAACAATGGGGTGCTATTTCTCGCACTGACACCCAATGATGGGGCACTATTCCTCCCACTGACACAAAAGATAAGGCATTATTTCCCCCGCTGATGCTGGGACATTTGTTTTGAAAGTTTGGAGATGCCTGCTTTAGACAATAACATCTCCCTTTCAAAGGAGATTGGATCAAGGTGTAGGTTCTACCTGTTTGGATAAAAATGCTGGGGTATTTTCCTTATGCTCATTAGAACTGAAGAAGTGATTTGGACAAGCTATGAATTGTCTTCAACACTACAGAACAAGTCTAGTTGATTGTGAATAACTACTACCTACTATTACCTTTGTTTTCATTTGATGTTATCTGTTTTCCCTCGTTAAGGCAAATTTAAGCCTCATCCTAACTCTATCAAGCCTGCCCATGTGGCTAGTCGTCAATTTAACCAGAGCAACTCTTTTTGGCAAAATCATCTTCTTGGTGATCCATGAATCAGGACCAAGGACAGTTTGGAAGTATGCTAAATTAAGTTTAGTTGGAAAAACTGAAGTGCCTATGGTAACTATGAAAACTGAATCCTGCTTGAAAATCTTACAGTGCCAATAGGCACCAATACAAAAAAAATTGACAGATCAAAGCTATAGAACAGCTTTGTAAACTGCTAGTGTGACACCGGTGTGAACTGATTGCTTCAAAAGCCAAGGACACCAATTTGCATCGGACACTGATATTCAAACAACGCACCAAATAATTACATTGCATTGTCCAGTGAGAGATTTTCTAACAACTACCAGTCATCGGAGCTTCGACAAGAACTGGCATGCTTGTCTAAATAAACGATGCCCTAGTTTTTCAACATGGAATAAAAATGTTATTTTTATTAACATCAGCCATAATCTCACAAAGTTTTTTTTAAGTTGTACATTAAAGTCATCATGCAAATTGATTGCTAAGCAAAAAGTTGTCCAGGAGGACGGTGGCACGTAACAAGTCCATGTGTTTTTTTTTCGGCATACATTAGAAAGAAATTTCCTGACACATAGAACGAAACATACAAAGACGAGATGGTGTTTTTGACTTTTTTGTGACGTTGTCCTACAATAACAAACTAAAGATAACTGTATTGTTAAACAATAACTATGATCCTTATGGCTTTCAGTGCCCAAACACGGTGACACACTGGTATCTCTACAATGCAATAAAAATAATTACTTTATATTACAAGAATAGAGGGAAAAAAAAACTTTTGCACCATTTTTTACTATGTCATGTAAAAACTAACATCTACAATCAATTTAACATATTCACAGTGAAACAAAATTGGGCGTGTGCAGTGCGAACTTCACAAATGGACGATTAACTGCAGAATTTTTTTTTTGGCAAAAAATGATACACAATAATCATGCAAATCAGAATTTGCTTAATTTGTTCAAAGTAACTACCGACATGCCAATTTTTGAAACTTTTTGAAACTTTGTTTCTCTATCACCAATAATAATGACTTCACGCCTGTTTTTGAAACTGGTTTCTTCTTCGTCCAGGAAGAAGCAGCAGTTTGAATTAAAAGGATGACATTTCAATCATACAGAGTTCACAGAAATTGGTACCAAGTTGTCAAATAAACAGGAAGGATTAAAAGAAATAACGGTTGTACAGATTAATTACAACTTTTTGAGAAATGAAATACAGAGGATAAGAAAAGTCTTTTTTTAACCTACAAGGCCACCCCAGTATTTAATAAATTTTTAAAAAGTCTCACCCTTAAAAATCTTCCTGCTTCAGACTGTACAGTCTTAATTTTCCATCTTAATAAACTGTTTTTTTTTTATATACTGTCTCTCTCTTTTTTAATTCCTAGATTCAAAAACATACATCAGAGCTGCATAATGCTAAGGAAAATCAAAATATCACCTTTAAATAGGGTATTTAGTTTGACATCTACGAACATGTTTTTTTAAAATTTTTAGAGATCTTCCCATATATATTTTCTTAAGTAGGTTCTTGTTTATTTATTTTTTTTGCTTGGTTATACATCAAAGCCGCCATGTTTTTCCCTTGGAAAATATTCAGTCATCCTTTTTTTGCAGTGTCTTTAAAAAAAATAGAAATTATATTTTCTATGTTTTTTTATATATATTTTTTTCCAAGCTGGAAGTTTTGACATTTCTGCCTTAAGCCATCACAGAAAAGTAGGATATCGAGTTTAGTAAAAGTCTTGTTATCTTCATAGGACCCTTTGTGAGCTAATACAGTACACTGTCCATCCTGGCAGCTTCTGATTCTATACTATAGACCCTTTGGAAGAAGACAGATGAATAGACTGTATCCGTGTCGCCAACGTCCTTTGTAAGTCGCCTAGCACATCCTGGCCTGTTGTCTCACAGTTCTTATCATACAAGAGTTGTTTAAAGGCTTCGTTTTCGATGAGAAGCATCATGTTTTTCAAAAAGAAGCCTTCACAGTACGAGGAGAGCTCAGGAACACCGAGGAACTGTCAAACACAAGATTATAATAGATTTAGAGGAAAGGACTGGATTAGCCAGTAGATTAAGTAAACATTTCAGTACACGCTGAATGATTCTTGAGTTATATGGCTAAGACACTTAAAGTAAACATCAAGCATTTTCATTACTTTACCTTCCCACAACCTTGAACTGCCCCTACCCCACAAAATAAAATGAGGAAAAAAACAACCTTTCTTAAAGGACATGTAAAAAAAAAAACCAGCCCCTCTCCCTAGCCAGTAAAAACCTAGTGTGGGCTGCCCATACCTGCGCACCCACATCTCATTGCCGTAAATGGAAAATACCTGTACAGCATATTCATATCTATGTATGGGATACTAGTGTGCAGATGTGGGCAGCCCAGCATTAGATTTTTACCATCTGTGCTACAGACAGGTGAATATGTAATTTAAAGAGAACCTGTCCCATTCACATTCTCTGAACCCTCTTTATCCTGCAAACTTCCAGAAGTGTAAGATTCCTGGTCCCCCAGTTAGCGCTGTGGCTTCTTCCAATGTTCGAGGATGAAAAGGATTCTTTGGACACCATAGAAAAGTTTGGCAGTCGAGGAGGTGGAACAGGTAAGTATAGTATCCCTTCTTTACATGGATTGTTTTTTTTCTACATTTTAAATTTACGCTGATTATCCAGATAAAAAAAAGAACTGAAATACTTTTTAAAATTACCTTGGCATGGTTATAAATATCCACACAGTTTTCTGTATTAATGCTTTTCGCACAGATTATTTCACAGTGGCGTTGCAAAGCTTCTAGTTGAAAAAATTTACTGGCTGACAACAGCTGCAGAAAAAAAGAAGAGGCGTTAAGGATGGCGAATACATAATTTCAAGCCATAATAATAAGCTGATTTCATGCATGGGCTGGAGACCAAGCCCTTGAAATACAGCGCCAATATTGGATTATCAATCAATCAGTAAATTGGCATTGAGGTGGCGCCTCTGTCGCATCGGCAGGATAGAGTAAATGGTTTCTTCTCGAAACATCTGCGGCTGGTTAAGCCTGAACATCTAATTTACTCAAGACTTCCACAACCCGCGTCTTACCTCCATGATTTCATTATTTTTAATGAGAAGTGATTCTGTGCCTCCGTAATACAGGTACTGCATGACCAGCTGGAGAAAGAAAAAGGGAGGAAAAAAGTGAAATGCTGTTACAAAAACAGACATTGTGAAGCCATCCTACTTAATAGACCTTGGTAAAAATACCTGTGCATGTTTCAAAAGAAACCTGTACCTTAGATACCGCGGATAACTATTCAATATAATGGTATAAGGCATCTCACACTTTCTTGAATCTTGGTAACATACAAGTTTTTCCATTATGAGCACTTAATATATAGGCTGCACTGCCATACATTAAGTATGATATGCAGTCTTTTCATTTGTGGTATCTGCATAATCGGTAAAACTCTACTTTCAAAAAACTCTACCCAGTATTGGTCACATTTGCCTATTATCACTTATACTTGTAATAACTGTACTTTGGAAAGCTTTAATAAAAACCTATTGAAAGTGGAAACCTCTATCCAAACAGATTAATATTCAATTTAAAAGCATACATGTGAACACTATGCATCATTCTGTTCAGTCACTTCAGTGATTTGTACATCCCCGACACACTGAATATCTATGAGGTTAACACCATTTTCTCTTCTACAGTTAAGGAGTAAAGTGATGTCACCTGTTTACTACAGACTGGACTGTTGAGTGGACAATGTTGGATAAAAAGCACACTAATGAAGTGATCTCCTGAAAGCATGTTCCCAGTGCAATATCACTGGCAGATACTACGGTCTACATGCATAATTACAGGAAGCAAATATAATGACAAATTCAGATACCTATTCCAGTTGTTTTTAAAATACTTTTAATTATTTGTCAATAAACTGACTTAAATAGGGTTTTATATTTGTCTGGAGTTCCACCTAAAAGCTGTGGGTACTAGACTGACATAACCAATGTCTTTCTACAGCTTTGGATTTGCTGTCAAAGAGCAAGCCTGACAAAATGGAATTGGCTCGGATGGTTTTATTACTCCCTCTCGTCGATGGCAATAGTCTGCGCTGTATGATGCATAATTTATGCTAACTGCATTGACTATGTGCTCCTATTAATATGATGTGCATAATTCATAAACCATTCTAACCTGCTAGGTCAAATTATATTAAAGTAAATCCTCCATTAAATATGTCAGGACCGTTACATTAAAATGCCGATGGACAGAGATTAGTGGTATGCAGGTATTGTTTTCATATTAACTTCATACAACTCTTGTCTGGCAATGTCTGATGTCTCTTTTGTCACTGTGACCATGCAGAGTCTTCACAGACACACTTAGAAACTGTTCTGCATCAGGAGCTGGAAGACAGGGCCAGCACTATAGTACACTTTGATTGCACTCCTGGAATCACTGAGGTTCTGACTTTATTACACGTAGGGAAAGTCCACCCAAACCCAAGATTTCAGTGGGGTAGATGTTGGTGGATTCACTGCCCCATTGAATTCTATATGGTTTATGGACTGCAATGGCTTGGTCTCCTTGGCATAGTTCCTGGTTGTGTCCTGCCAGTTAAAAAGAACACAGGGAAAGTCCACCCAAACCCAAGATTTCAGTGGGGTGGATGTTGGTGGATTCACTGCCCCATTGAATTCTATATGGTTTATGGACTGTAATGGCTTGGTCTCCTTGTCATTGTTCCTGGTTATGTCCTGCCAGTTAAAAAGAACACAGGGAAAGTCCACCCAAACCCAAGATTTCAGTGGGGTGGATGTTGGTGGATTCACTGACCCATTGAATTCTATATGGTTTATGGACTGCAATGGCTTGGTCCCCTTGTCATAGTTCCTGGTTGAGTCATGCCGGTTAAAAAGGTTCACTTACTGTTTATCCATAATGTAAATTAAATGAAGAATTAATAAACCCTGTATGTATGAAATAAATTCCTTTGTCTGGCCTCTAACAATCCCAGAATTAAAATATGCAGCATGCCTTTCTGACATCCCCTCTTCCTCTACTAGTCATTGCTGACAGGTTACAGCTATGCTGGTATGACCTGGATCACCTGCTTGTGGCACTGTGCTTCCCAGCACAGAAGGTTGTAGTTCTGGTGTGCACCAGTGGGTGTCTCCCAGCAGCCATGCAGCCAGCAGATTGCAGTAATCAGGCTCACCTGATGTGGGTGCTGGGAGAGTATTTAGTCCCTTTTCTGTTGATACGCCTTGCTCAAGTGTTGTGCTTGCTGCCAGATACTGCTAGCTGTTATCTTGTCCCTACTCTTTTATAATGCTCTCTGCCTAGTACCTTTACCCTGAACCCTACTGCCTTGTTCCTACTCCCCTTTTGTTCCTGATCTCAGTTTGGTTTCTCCATCCTATATGTTCCCTGCACCTCCAGTTTTACCCTGCTTTCCTGAGTTGCCCATTTGTATATAGTTCAATATTTAGGATTTCTGGTATTTCGGTCATTTAGTTAGGTATTTTGTCACTGGGTTATTGGTTCACTTATATCTTTATGTTTGCTGGTGCTTGGAAGTCTTTGGTTTTGCTATTATTAAGTTTTACTTTAAATATATATGGTGTAGTGCTAGTTTCCTGATTGTAGCTATGCAGATTTGGCCATCTCTGCTGCTGATTCTTGACATTTACAAAACTATGCAAAATATAAAGGACGTTCCTTTATGAATGTGCTGTGCTCTCCCCTTCAGGCACAAGATGGTGCTGTGCATAGAGCAAGTATACAATGTGCAGCTCTGCTAGTAGTCTTGTAACAGGGATGCTGTGGATGCTATAATTTACCAAGTTTTCTTTCATTCTCACCTAGTGGACTATTAATTGCTCTAGTTGTAATTTTACCATGAAAACACCTTTAAACAGTATGTCATGTATTCAGTTCCAGATCTCAGCAGGTACATTTTTACCACAATATATCTCCATATCTGTACAGCCTGGTCATGCAAATGAATATTGTAATTTTTGCTGAATTAAAACCTTTTCTTAAAAAACGAACCTGAAAGATGTGATACTTCACATAGTTGATCTCAATACAGTTGTTTTCTGCAGTAGACTTGTTTGTAAGAAGTGCTTTAAACCTAAACAAAACAGAGTATATTAAAAATGTATTATTGCCAAAATCCAAACCACGCTGATAGCCATCCACAGGTTTACTGAATAAAGAATCAGCAAAGTAAATGCACTCTCTTTTTCTCTCAACAAAAATCTTAAATATTCTTTGAAAATTTCTATAGATGACTTAATCAGGGATTGAACAGAATGTGCGAATGAGTACATGAGGGGTTTTCAGGGAACAGCAACCTCTCAGGGTTTACATTTTCAAACCTGCTTGACATGCCCGAGTATTCCAAAGTAACCAAGGTGCTAAAAGTGAACCTATTACTTAGGGCACTAAATAGAATCTTTATAACTGGACTAAATACCCTTAGCACCAACAACATTCAAAGCGCTGTTTTTCTTTCTGAATTCCAAGAGATGGAGGAACAGCAGGAATATTGAGAATAAATGAAAGACCAGAGCACAATAAAATATGTATAAATACTGCTCAATGGTCTACAACCATGATGAAAAGCATTTCCGATGGCTAGCAGCACCTGTTTTTAACGCCTAGGGAAGTTTGATCTTCTTAGGAGATCAGAATTCCCACTCTTATACTGCTATAATAGTGCAGAACTACCTCCTGGGGATAGGGGTGTGTGTTGGTGTTCATTACTGCTCACTGGAAGGCCACCATGGAACATGACCTTTCCCCTGCCTGAGCCCAGGGCTGATACCGAATATTCTGTTCAGACTGCTGAAGGATGCTAAAACCATCAATGGTCATAGTCTTTAATTTTTCCTTTGTATTACTTTGGCACCTTTGCTACTTTTTTTGGAGTGCTGTTGTCAGCACTGACCTCAGAGAGGAGACAGAATGGCCTCAGAACCTGAAACTCAACCTGACACTTCTCTGACAGGGACAGACTACAAGTAAAAAAAAACCAAGCAATCCCTTCAGAAGCAAGGCTTCACTATTGCAAAAGTTCAGGTGAGGTGCAGATTCTTACAAATGCCTCCTTGGGATTGGTTCTGTTTAGGTTACTTACATTTGTATGTATGTATGGCATGGTAAAAAGTTTACAATCACTGCAGGTTCCCATTTGATAATCTCACCTTGGAGATGCTGTAAACAACAACACTTTGTGTGCATAAAAAGGCCTTCCTTCAACAATAAACGTGACGTCTGACATCTCTTTGTTATTGAGAAAATGAGGATCTGGAAAGATATCAAGTCAAAAGTTCAGTTGATTATAAGACAAATCATAAGTTAGCAATTTTCTGGTCTTCTAACAGAAACTTGGGGAGGGCAGGGAGGCTTTTTTATATGACATATAAAAGGCATTACTTGCCCTACCTCCATTAATCTGCTGTGCTTCTTCCCTACATCCACTGGGTGGTGCTGTGTATAGAGCAAGTATATGATTTTCAGCTCCATTAGGAGCGGACCTTGTAAGAGAGATGCTATTGATGCCATAATTTACCTACTAAATGACCTCACTCAGGGGACATTGGTCCCCTGGCAGCCCATCATAGTGATGGGCCAGTGGGAAGGGATTGGGGGTGGGAACGAATGGACAGCCTTTGACACTTTAAGAAGTGCTGGAATTTTGACCAATCAGAGTGGCCCAGCATTGGGGTTTAGAGGAGGGATTGACAGCTGATGCAGGAATCAGCACCTCCAAGTGCCTACACGCTTTTGTTTAACAGACAGTCATTTTACTTGTGATATGTTCAACCACTTACCCAGCCTTGATGTCTGTTTGCGCTTTATCTCTATCAGCTTTGGGATAGGGTATGGTCCATAGCACTGACTGAAGATGACAGCTAGCTGCTGACTGATCACCTCGTTCTGGAATCATAAAAAAATAAAAGGTTACCTTTTTGAATGTGTCTAGGCAAGAATTACTAAAAGCTTCATGCAGCTGTCTGCTATAGAGTTGGTGATAAACAGATGGTACCCAAACTTCTGAATTTCTACTGCTGGACACTTAGCAACTGCACACAACTGATTTACAGTGCAAAGATGCTCCATATGAGCCCAGGCCATGCTATGGGAACATGTTCACTTCTAATGAAAGCTGAGAGATCTGACATTCCCCAATCATCCCCAATTAGAAAAGCACACCTCACTCCCTATGAAGGTGTGCTGATCACACCTCTCAATTTCAGCTAAAAGTCAATATTCTGAAAAGAATCACAGGTGCTGTGATTGGAAGCACACTGATATGTTTGCTCTTACTGCATAACTGGTTGGGATTTCAACCAAGGACCACTAAGCAGGTGAGCTGCCACCTGATATCACACTGGTACAAATACCATTAAATGTTTACCCTCAATTCAGTATTTCCGTTTTAAGTCCTGATGAAGGGGACATTTTTGAATCCCTGAAATGCTTTGGCTTCCCATTTTGATATTTGATCTCTCTACTGAAATAAAATTGTATATGGGCTATTAATCTGTGATGGGAAGCTTCATTCCTAGAGCATCAATGGCTGAAGAGAACCATTGCAGGACATAGAAGAACCAGTACGTAAGATGGTGTTGTTGTCAGACATAGCGGAAATTGAAGCCCTGGCCTATTACCGCTAGAGGTGGGAACTTTGACAGGTATGTGTGTACATATATTATGGCAAAAGTTGCCCCAACTTTAGGAAAGTGCGAATTTGCATCTTGAGTAAATAAGGATGGAAATCAAATGTGTTGACCTTTTGAATCTAACAACCAAGGAATTGTTGGTAGGGGCTCCTGAAAATGCTAAAACCTGAAAATGCTGGTGAATGGCTGTTATGGTGAAACTCTGGTATGCACAATATCAGATTCTGAACCAGGACACGTTCTGTTACGAGTTGAAAACTGAAATTTAAAAAAAAGCGAAGGTCACTCAAGCTGATGCTGAAACATAAAAGTAAACTTTTGATATGTTTTCAGACTCAGTAAAGTAAAGAAATAGCTGGAGCACCACAAGCCGCCCAAATGTAAACTCCTTTTCAGCGGCAGAAGACTCTCTCGTGTAACTCTCATTGTTAGCAGTGGTAAAACTGATTAAATTTCACTCCAGAGCACCTCTCTCTGCTACCGTGGCAGCACTTGTAATTAAAAACAATCTGGATCTCGGCAAGGCATTGGAAGTCTAAAGGACCGCAACTAGGAAGCTGCACTAGAAAACTTGTTTTCTTCTGAGCAGATTAAGCTTTTTTTGTTCCCTCAGTAGACCCGGATGAAATGAGGGAAAGAATAAAAAGCCCCACCAGGCTCAGCACTGGGATAACTGCCAAAGATAAAGTTGGAAATTGCCTTTAAAACCGCAGCTGTGATGTGAACTTTGGGAAACCTAGAATGAAAAGGCAAGTGCCTTCCCCGAAGGCCTGTAATGAGATGATTGCAGGAAGGAGAAGACACCGACGATACAAGAACATCTTGGCTGAGAATATTAATTAATTAAATGGAAATACTAGCCTCTTACAGTGTTTAGGTATTTTTACAAATAGGCTCTGCTTAAAGAGAATGTTGTATTTGTCATATTTAATTTATTATGATCAGATCTGAAAATGTATTTGTAAAAATACTTTTCTCTCTTTAGTCATAGAACTATTTATGTTGCATATGTAGATGTTATATTTTCATCAGCATATGTTGATGTAGGCTCCATTTCACATGATTTTCAGGTTGTCTTTCCCTGCCTTGATAAGAAAAAGTCTGTTTACAGAGCACAATAGCTCAACCTCAATTTACCCACACAACTGAATGGCAGAGCAGTGAGTCATTCCCCCTTCTCTTTCACTTCCTACCTGTTTAGCTGGCTTTATACCAAGTTTCAAATAGAGAGAGACAGTCTAAAAGCTATAAACTATGTTGTGCACTCACTTTAGCAAACCTATTATACGTTGTGACAATATGGTTACCCTTTATTGGATATTTATTTCTAAAACAAAGATTTTAGATAAAAAAAAGCAACAACATACATACACTTTAAAATGTATTAATGTTAAAAACGATATACAACTGACCCTATATCAACATTTCCTTCCTTTGATGTAAATAGTACATTTGTACAGCAAACATTTTACACATAGACCCCATAAAGTCCTGTGTCCAGCAATACAGCCCACATCCTCTGGTCTCGGAGTATACCCAGCTGTGCTGTGAAAAAACTGACCCAACAGCACTTTCTTGTGGTGACCAGGAACAGTTTTTACATAGCCAAGATCAATGCAAGCCCAGAGCCAGACCATGTTGCTGAAACAGGATTTATCTTTGGTATCATATTATCATTTTTTCATAGGCTGCTGGGAGAGGTGAAAATGCATAATGTTTAATAGAAGTGGATTTTCACAATAAAGAAATTTTAAAAAAAGTACTGTTCTCGGCAAAATTGTGTGTTTGAAATACCTACCTTACTGAATCCTAATCATACCAAATACAGTCCAGCATCCAGGTTTGTAGATATCTTTATCTGTTGCCAGACCATCCATTATGACAAAATGAGATTATATGTACATTGAATATATTTTATCCATGTTATCTACCTGTGAAAGCCTCCCTTGTTTAGACGTCCAAAAGCCTTAAACCTATTGCTGGGTGTCACCATCCTGGGGTCTGTCAGTAGCCCCAGCAGCTGTCTCTCAAGTCACAATCTATAGTGTTCCTCTTTGCCCCTCCCACAGCGGCTACTTAAAACATTATGTAGGAAGGTGAAGGAAGGGGTGAACGAGCTGGGCCAGCACAGACAGTATTCAGACACTCCCAGAAGGGGAGAGGGCTATGACATGAAAGACGGGAGGGGGCTGTGTAAAGGACCAGACTAGACATATTTTCTAGAAAGTGCAAATGAATAAACAATATTTTTGGAAAATAATAGCAGTGCAAGTAAACATTTACAATACTTTATTTTCCATAGCCGTTTCCTTTAATTTTTATTAGGTTGGTGACAGGGTCTCTTTAGGTTATATTAAGTATAATTCAGGATAAAAGTGTTTAACTAGTGGCCCTGTGGCTGCAAGTTAGACTCCAGTGATAGCATATTGATTTAAATAATTTCATAATTTCATGAAACGTTTTTTTCTTTTTGGTCACCGGTTTGTGTGAATATGGAACTGAAAATGAAATCAGAAGCTGAAGCAGCTCTGTAGTTTATATAATACTGGGTAGGACTGTGGACTGGAGAAGCTGGTGTTGTTTGCTGGTTCACAGGCATATCATGCTAATGAAGGTCCCAGTGCTGTTGGTTTGCACATTAGTAAATTAGCATATCACTCCACCTTTAATCAACTGCATGGTAATCAGTTACAGGCGCGAACTGTTAACTATTTCTTTAACTGACAGTCAATATTATAAATGATAACTTGTGACACCCTTGGATGGGCACGTTGGACACCACCCTTGGATGGGCACATTGGATGTTACCCTTGAAAGTCCTTAAGCGCACACACCTGTTATTACTTTAATTATACTGAAAAAGCCACAGCATTATAGTGCAGCCTGAGCTGCCCTCACTCTTGTTGGAACGTACACAGTGCTGAGGACTCTCCCCACACCTTCATTTGGAAGCGCTGTGTCAATCACCAATACTGGCAGTGACACATTACCAGAGCACCAAGGAAAGGCAGTATGTGCTGCTGGGAAGTAGAGGCATTAAAGTGGTTGTAAACCCTTACCTATACCAAGTGAAGTGACTAGCCTCAGGTGATACACAGAAATGAAACAAATCCTCCTACATACGTTGTACCAGTCTATCTGCAGCCATTTGTCCTGTACATCCTTGTAAAACTCAGAGATGAAAAGGATTTTTCACAGCCTCACAAAGCATTGGGTGGGGAGCTGTAGTTACACACTGTACAAGAGTTCTGAGATCTGATTGGAGGGAAGAGACACTCCCCCCTTCACACAGCGCACAGGACACAGAGATGAGGCTGTCAATCAGCTGGAGCTCCCTCCCGTCACCTTTTTAGCTCTTGGTGTCAGGAAAACTTGTCAGAAGTGACTCATGCTGATACCAGAAGAACTATACAGCAGAGAGAAATGACACTTAGTTCTCTGGAGAGAGGCAAGTAAACACTATAGAGTGATATGCCTTGTTCAGATTTCATGTCTAAAGTTTACAACCGCTTTAAAGAAAATTCACCTTTGCAGTGGGTGTTTCCCCTGCATTGCTAGTAAAATTTTTGGTCTAGTGGCGCAGGGATAAGGTGTAATGCTTACCTTATTCCTTGTTCCAGCAGGGTCCCTCCAGCTGTGTACCAGTCCCACTTAGCCTCCTCTAAGGCAGTTTTGGGCTTGGTCGCATGTTTGCCTCCTCACCTACAATGCAAAATTAATAGCCCTGCACTGTAAGTGATGCCCCTGAGGGTCACCTGCAGAGGAGAACAGTGCCGGAGAGAGGGGTATGATAAGTAAGACATCTTATCCCTGCACCACTAGACTAAACAAGGGTCTGCATCGGCAGCTTTCATATTTCTCCTAGTACATTACAGATAAGCACAGTTAAAATGACATACACAATTATACTGCAACCCTATGAAGAGGGAAAGCTAGAAGGATAGTGGAAAAGAGAGGGGGATGGTGAAAAGAAAGGATAGAGAAAGGAAGAATGATCATTTCGGTAACATACAACTAGGAATGGCATCAACTCTACCTACCTTGCTAGCTTTTAATATCTCAAACATGAGAGGCAGCCCTTGTGTCACTAGTTCTTCTGTGTATTCCTCCTCCTGAATAGACTTGAACTCTTTAAGCAAACACTGAATTAGTGGACGTCTGTGCTGGTGGAAAGAAATGCGTAGAGATTCCAGCCATGTGTGAAGAGTCCAAGGGACACCTGAAAGCAACAAATACATCTATGACTGACTAAGAAACTGTTTATCCATATTGTAAGCTTTGTGGACACCTAAATACCCTATATGCACTTGTTGGACATCCCATTCTAGAACCATTGGTATTAATATGGAGCTAGCCCTCCCCCTTTCAGCTATAATAGACTCCACTTTTATAGGAAGGCTGTACAAGATTGTGGAGTGTGTCTGTGGGAATGCATGCCCATTTTGCCAAAAAATTTTGTGAGGTTAGGTACTGATGTTGGGCGAGGAGACCTAGCTCACAATTCACATTACAATTATTATTATTATACAGGATTTATATAGCACCAAGTTTGCGCAGCGCTTTACAATATAACGAGAGACAGTACAATTACAATGCATTTCAGTACAGAAGGAATATGAGGACTCAAAGGTGTTTAGTAGGGTAGCAGTCAGGGCTCTTTGCAGACCAATTAAGTTCCTCCACATAGAACCCATCAATCTATGTCTTTATGGAGCTGTCTTTGAGCACAGAGACACAGTATTGCTGGAACAGAAAATGGCCTTCTTTAAACTGTTGCTACAAGGTTGGACGCGCACATAAAACCCTTCACTGGAAACACCTCAACTCAATAATTTGAAGGGCTGTTTAAATACTTTGGAACATGTAGTAGATGGTAAAGTCTGGTGTCCACAAACTTTTGGACATATCCAGCTGTGTTCTACATTGAAGCCATCGAGTCAGTGTGGCAACCAGCCAATCTTGTGGGAGGCCTTCCCAAAACAGTGGAGGATGTTATAGCTGCAAATGGAAGGGAGGCTAACTCCATTTAAATGGTCAGGTGTCCAGCAATTTTAAGTCATATGTGTGCACAAATAAAGACTTCTGACTTTATACTGACTTGCCAGATCTGCCAACCTATTCCAGACCAGGTACTCAGGGGGCATTGAAGCCAGTGCTCAACATAACAGCCAGCATATTTTGCTTAGGAACAGTTTATTTAAAAATACATATATATCTCACGACAGGAGTCTAATATCCTCCGCCTCCTCTGTTCTCTCCACAGGTCTCATCATTTGAATTTAGTGTTAGATCATCTCACAGGAAGTTCCATTTAAGCACAGCAGGGAACCGATTTAAACACCTGTGACATCGGTCCATTTTTTATTTTAATTCTGAAGTCTTCAATTACAAGGGTTTGTAGATTGTACGGAAAAGCAATTTACATGGAGCACAGGGATTTTCAACTATAAATGTAACTCTGTTAGTGGAATTAAATTATATCGTAACGCTTCATTACACACCACAAAGGCGCAGACGGTCACATCGACATTTTCTTCATATAGAAATATTTAAAGGTGTTTTTAGGAATTCTTGAGAAATATTTTTGGAGCACATGTCTTTTTTAGAGCAACAGCATGCTGCAATGATGGCAAGGGTATTTTTTAGAAGGACACGAAAAAAATGCATCTGCACTATTTCTGACAACACAGCGCACAGAGTATTTACATGTGTATGCAATAGTGCGAAATGAAATGGCAATGCACCTATGCATGTGTTGGGCTGTGTGTTGCTGTAACATGTTTGAAGACGTGCCTTTTTTACACACGTTACCACAATGTAAAAATGCCCTTAGATTATTTTAGAAAATTAAAATGTACCAATCAGGTCTACAACATGTAAAGCTAAACCTTCCTCTTGCCTGTTTAAAGTTAATTACAAAAAAACATGCAGTATTTTATCCCTTAATGTCTCTGTAAATATAGAAAATGCCTTATCTGCCAGAAATGCATTCAGCTCCTAACTTTCTGTTGTGGACTTAAACATTGGGGGTAATTTACTAAAAGTGGCGCATGCAAAATCTGGTGCAGCTCTGTATAGAAACCAATCAGCTTCCAGTTTTTATTTCTCAAAGTTTAATTAAACAAGCTAATGTTGATAACGCCCTGGAGGAGGGGCTAAACGTGGCGACGTAACTTCTGTTTTATCTTTGCTATGCCATGACGTAATTTCTGGGGAGCGGAACGCACGCTGGATGCTGTGTTCCAGAGCCATCTTTACTGTGTCTGTATCCATCTGAGCTGCCAGTTCACACACTATGGGAAATCTTCATTGGCAGAAAGTGATTTGATAGTTATATGTAATTGACCCAAGGCGTTTCTTATTGTTTATACATGTGTTTTTAGAAATTAAATTCTTTTGACAATATTGCACTATCGAATTGTGTGGGAAATCCTTCTATTGGAGCATTCTTCTGAGCAGTGGAAATCCCTATTGGAAGGATATATAATATCCACAAAGAGTATTTGACTCTTAATCATTGAGAATCCACTATATTTGGTGAGTGCAGTATATGTTAGTTATCACGGATGGTGTTAATACACTGAACTTTTTTGCATACGGCACTTTTTTTAATTTCATTTTTCATTTTGGAGCACATTGGATTTAAGATATCTTCATTTTTTGGATTGGGACTTTTATTTTTGCACTTTTATTTGGACATTATTTTATATATTATTTAATAATTGTTAATCAAGTTTTTATATATATATATATTTTTGTGTGTGCTCTGTATGTAGTCACTAAAATTACCTTTGAACAGACCCTGCATCCATCCTCAGAATATACAATTTACATTTTAAACAACCAACTAGTCAAGTGCCGTTTGTCTATCATTCCATTTTTTCTTAGTGATGAATTATGCAAAAGTAAGCTTAATAAATGGACCCTAAAAAGTGAAGAAAACCAAAAAGCCACTGGCATACTTCCCTGTGTGCACCGCTGGTATGCACGGTCCCCCAGCAGCAAATGAAGTGAACGGCTCATTTATTGCCAGAAGGGGTATAGTTGACGCTCACAGGAGCATGTTATTGAAATCTAATAACTTTATGATACTTTAAGAAGGCAGGAAATGAAAGACAGGAACACACATAGATTTTAATGAAAACTGCTGCCTGATGAATTGCATGAAAGAAATAAGTCTGCATTGCCTATAGTAACCAGACTGAATAAAACAATGTTAATGAGAGTGTTAACAGGTAAGCTCAATGTACCTTTAGATCACTGCTTAAAGTGTTTTTTCCGCTTTTGCTGTCAAAATTGAGAAAACGCCTGCTACATACATGTGCCTTTCACACAACATAAAATGACAACATAAATTAGATTTATCTCCCTAGCTGTTTTTTCAGAGCAGGCTTAAGCTTCATACAGACAATGAGAATATCTGATGTAAAATACAGCTTTCGGAGTGACCGAACAATAATCTGATCGTTAGAACACAGCTTTCAAGAGTTGATCACAACAGCTCAAGCAAAAATATCCGAAGGGACAAGCAGGAATATGTTTCTTGTATGATAACAGAATTAACGATTTTCATTTAATCAGTACAGTATTTGTTGCTAAAAAATCAGAAGACCAAAACTATGCACGGTCAGAAACAAAAGAATACACTGCAATACGATACATTACATCACTTCTGAATTATGTTCGATATGAGACTAGCATGCAAAAAAAAAAGATGATCATTCATCCGATACTCTCATCGTGTGCACTAGGCTTTAGTATACATAGGATGCTATAGACAATTTTGTTGTTCAGAATAGTTTGAAATGTGTAATTAGGGGACAGAATGAGTGACTTTTTTTTTTTTTTTCCGACTGGCAAACTATTTTCGATCCTGCTTGGCCGGCTTCTGTTGGACCGGCTGCCCTACACATGGGCAGAATGTCAGCAGGTTTCTATTGAACCAGTTGATGTCGCCCAACATTCGGCCTGTGTGTACTAGGCTTTAAGCTCTTTGTAGGGACAGGCAGTGTGCTTTATCTAGTTAACTGATAATGAAATCTCCCAGCACAGTACAGGCAAAGGTAATTATGGTAAACTTAACTCCCCAGCCTCTCTGCACTCCTTTGACCCATATTCAGCTGACAGCGGGCAAAAGCCTGCTGTCGGCTGATGTCTCAAAGACAGTCCAAGCTCTGGAAAGATTCCCACAATATGGTCAGGTTTTGCCCAGATACCTGGACTGGCAGCTAGCTTAGCCTCTCAGATGCGGCGCTGGGAGAGTGAGCTAGCTGCTCCCTCCCCCCCACAGCTTGGCACTGGTGAGCACTGGAAGGGCACAGCAGAGAGACGGTGCTGATCAAAGCAGAGTGGAAATCACTCAATTCTTAGAGCCAGATCAGATTGATTCTGCATCCACCTACATGAGAATGATTTTTTTTTTAAACCCGTACCTCTCTTTTAAGTCAAGCTATGAGAATGGAAACACATAACAAGTATAAAGCAGGTGTAAAGTCAGTGTGCTAAAGTGGAATCGCACTCTATGTTCAGTTAAGTGCAATAGCTCTTATGTTGAAGTTATACAAAGAAGAAGGAGGGATTTAACTACTAAAAATCCTTTGAAGGTGTTTTTTGAGCATCATATTACATACTAATTTTACCTACCTGATGTCCTGATTTTAGTATGGCAGTGCCCAATTTGTTAATTAATGAAGGGGAGTGTTTATTAAATGTGGGAGTGTCTGGTTAAAACATTGTCAATTTGTGATGGATGGAGCTTAATGGGTTAAAACTCCACTCTCGTACCTTAATGCCAGTGACACTGCTCTATGACAGCCTCTGGCTGGCAGTGGACCTAAATATATAGGAACAAAAAAATCAGGGACTCTAATGGCTTGCTCCTTTCTAGTTCCTAGCTCCCTCGTTGCCTCTGATGACAACGTCTTCTAGGTACTGCCCCTGGAACAAGCATGCAAAATAGCCATCCTGAATACAAGTCAGCTCCTGATCAGCAGTATTGTTTCAAATCGGTGCCTACGAAAGTATTGAAACTGTTGCATCAGCATGACAGCTAGTATTTTCAAAAGGACAGGTTGGCAATGGCAACCATTGCTCCATGATTTGCCTGCCAAAAACTTTATATTTCTGACTGTGCAGCCCTGAGATTTATACAGTTCTGCTACACAGAACAGCCTTGTCTGGTAGGGCAGGGGATCTGGTTTTGGTCTGGAAGGGTAGGAGATCTTATTTTGTTCTGCTGCAGGTCCTGTCCCTCTGCCAGCCCATCACCGGACAGTGAAAGGATAAGAAGCAGACTCCCTGCACTGCAACACAACTGACTGGCTCTTTGTGTTGCTCCTCACTCTCCCAGTCTGAGCTCCACTGTACTGGGGGTTTTCAGAGGCTGATGCCAAGCCAAATTCAGGTACTTACACTGCTTGCATTTATAAAAATTCACTTAATAATGTATTATTAAATACAGAGCTGCATTAAATTAGGTATTTTATATCTGCCGTAAGTTCAACTTTAGGCCCCAGGCCTTCTGCCGCTGGTGTGCTCAGTGCAAACAGCTGCGCTGCCACTGCAAAACCAGGAGAGAGTGTACAATTGTAATAAAAGGCAGTTGATCCATGAATGAGACTACACAGATCTACATCTATTGGCAAACAGCAAAACCTGGAAAAATTAGTGAGGTCAGAAAGCCAGCAAAGCATAGAGTGAAAAAGAGGACAAGAAGGAGGCTATGAATAAAAAAAGAAATAAAAGAATATGTTAAAACCTAAAATTTAAGTAAAACTGCTTACACACACTTATCACACTGCTAATGCAAATCAGACAATATACCAACCCAAACTCCTGATATCAATGGTTACGTCCACATATCCATGTTCCGCACTGTGGTACATGGCCTCCTTCAGGGCCTTCAGCTTGGCTTTGCTGTTCCGGCTTGGACACAATGGAGTGTTTGCTGTCTCAGCCAAATCCGATCCTTCCGCTAGAATCTCCTCCAGAGATAAGATATCACTCTTCTCCTTTTCAGGCTGGGAAAGCAGCTTACGAAATACATTCCTGAAAAGTAAATCAAGGACATGCTGAATGCAAGATGACAGGTCCTCCCATGCATAATGTTAACTCCCATGTTTCCCAATGGAGATGAGAAAAACCAAGGTTATATGAGCTAATGTGCAGATAGAATTGAGGAAAAATCCTGAGCAAGTACTATCTAAAACCAAATATCCTCACCAGAAGACAATCTCCATGTTTGTGAGGGGTTCTACCAGAAGTTCTGATTTCCTCCTATAATCCAAAACGCACTGGTAGGTTAATTGTTTTCCAGAGCTGTCCCTATTGTGTATTTGTATGTATGATTGTGGAGGAGGAATCAAGGAAAGCCACATATAGGCAGGTTAAACTGCAGCTTTAAGGCGTGCTGCTTGTGCAGTGAGTTAGGAAAAGCCCTGACTGTGCTATATCTGATGTAGTTACAAACAAAACCAATGTTTTATATAAAATATGCCTAAGGCCTGGTTCACACTGCAGGTGGGCTGTATTATGTGGGCAGGGCAGCCCATTCATTTTAATGGACTGCTCTACCCACAGAAACACAAGGAAAGAAGTCCTGGACCTGCGTCAAAACACACAGGTGGTTTGCTGATGCATGGGGGTGCCATTAAAAATTAATGGCATCCCCGCACACCTGCTAAACAGCAGCACTTTTCTCTCGTGTGTTGGGAATGTGTGGGATTGTGTGCATGTTCCCGGCATACAATACTGTAAACGTTGGCTAACATGTGCATACAGAACATTTCCTTTTAGTGGCAGGTACCGATGTGTCTACGTAGTCTTTAAAACCCTGTAAAATATGTCATAGCTGAATAAATAATTATAATAACTAAGCAGGTGCAGGTCATAGTACTCAATGCCAAGCAGCAGCTGCAAAAGCAAGCAAAATCTTGGGAAATGCTTAGTTGGGTCTTGACATTCCAGTGATGGGCTCCCTCACAAACTATGGAGTTTAATAACACAGCTCATACGGAAGCACAGCAGGGGAAGCTGGCACTGCATTACAGGAGCTGAGCATTTTTATTGTCCCAGTTATGACACATAGAGGGCTAGCCACACATTGTATCAAATATCCAAATAGAATAAATATCTTCATGTAGTAAAGGCATTTTTTGGATACATTTTGGAGTCGATGATTTGCTTAAATGAGAATAAAAGGACTAGTTTAGATATCTCACATATTCCACACACACCAGGGCTCAATAACCTGGAGGTGTGTGCACATACATGTGGCCATAGTGTAAGTGATGCTGAAACTTTTTAAAATGTTTAAAAAAACAAAACAAAGAGAAAAACATTATTAGGAGACTCTCAATGCATTTACCTGTGCCCATGTGCAGCAGCCTGGCTAAAAGAGTTCATGTCTCCTTGAGGGGCTGAAGAAATGCCATTTCTGTACATAGTTCCTATCATCGGATCGCCTCCTCGTTCCAGCAGCAAACTTACAAGCTCAAAGTTTCCTGTAGTTAATGGGATTTGGAAAAATGTTAGATGCTTAAAGCAGAACTCCAACGAAAAAAAAACATATAAGCGAAGAGCTCATTGAAAGATAAAATACCAAAACCAGCATTTAGTGCAATATTTAAAATCAATATGTATATCTCTAACCAAAACTTTTTTCGTTTTATTTTAAATAGAGTAGGGAATGGTAAAACACAGGTCAGATTTGTTTGCGGTCTGTATCATTGGAGACATTTTCCACCAATTTCCTTCCCAAAAGACAAAACAGGAATTCAGAGGAAATCTCTCCAGAGTAAGGACACTCAAGCCAAACCAGGACTTTTGAGTTTATACAATAAAAGAAAAATTTTAAGGAGTGGAAACTACATTTATTTTTTGACATACTCTCCTGCTACATTTATACACTGATCCCAGCGTTTAACCAATGCCTGGAAAGCTTCAGAATAAAAAGATTTGTCGGTATGCCTGAACCATCCTAGGACGGCCTGCTTCACTTCATCATCATTGTGTTCACCGTTCCCACAGAAAGATTCGCCTCTTGTGCAGTTTCACGACAAGTTATATGTCGATTATCCAGGATCAGGTGTTCCACATGCCGAATGTCCACAATTCCTCATTCCGACTGCTGTGGACTGGGAACCACCACAGCCAGAATAAAAAGATTTGTCGGTATGCCTGAACCATCCTAGGACAGCCTGCTTAACTTAATCATCATTGTGTTCACCGTTCCCAAGGAAGATTCGCCTCTTGTGCAGTTTCACGACAAGTTATATGTTGATTATCCAGGATCAGGTGTTCCACGTGCTGAATGTCCACAATTCCTCATTCCGACTGCTGTGGACTGGGAACCACCACAGCCAGGATTGTCACTGATGGATGTACGGCTATCTTTTAAACATTTACACCATTCAGATGTCTTATTGCAGTGGAGCGTGTCATCTCTGTACTATGTTTGAAGTCTTCTGTAGATATTCACGATTTTAAGCCTTCGTTCACAAGAAACTTCATCACCACACACTGTTCCATGCACGCACTAACACTGTTGTTCGCCATCTTGATTTACTGTCTCTGGACTGGTCCATGACATGTGCGACGCCTGTCAGTAATATGACACACTTGCCACTTACTACTGCGTGTAGTAGCGCCACGCTAGCATTCCTTTTTATACCTGTGAAATTAAAAGTCTTGGTTTGACTTAAACTCCCCTTCTAAAAGACTCTCACTGGAACCAGTGTCCCCACTACATGATTTCTACTCACCTTCTATTTCAGTGGCAACTGCAAAATTATGGAAGTTTGGTCACCATGAAAAAGCAGAGGGGGTGTTAAGGATATTAGATATTATGGGAAGGGATTAAAGTGTTTAACCTGAAAGGCATTTTGAAATTTGCAGTATACAACTGAATAAAACAGATCAATAACTTAGATACAGGAATTAAATGATCAAGCATCATCAAGAAAGATGATGTTATCACCTTGGCTGCACAGAAAGTCACAGTACATATCTCTGGGGTTAGAGTTACCCGTGTCTGTATTCTGCAAAGACAAAGAGCCATGGCCTTTTGCTCAATAGAAGTTGGGTACACATTTTTTTTTTGGATGCCAAAGCTTGTTTGCCTACTGTTTCAGTGTTGAAAATCTGTATGTCTCTGAATATGACGAGGATTGTGGTAATTCTCCCAGTGCTGGCACTGTGAATTATCCCTTATTGGTGGGATAAGTACAGAAGCACCCAGAGCTTTTACAGCAGAGAATGAAGGAAGCCTATAGAGGTTCCACATCCTGCTAGGTTGATTCTTGAAGTCTGTATGCAAGTTGGTTCAATATAAAACTTAACATAAAATAGGAAATAGAGATGCTATTGCCTCTGTTTGACCAAAGCATGTCTTGCATTCCTTGTGTAAGGTGTATTCTGGAGCTGTTGCTTTTGCTTAGACTATAGATGCTCAACATCCTGCAGGGCCAATTCCCAAGTCTGTTGGTATATATCGTTAGAACAAATAACATATTTCTTATCAAGACTCAAAAAACCAACCTGCTGCAGCCGCCAACTGTAATGGAGTTTCTGAGTAATTTTCTTCCCCAGCTTCTAAAGATCCTTCTACATTGGCACCTGCATCTAAAAGTAACTAGGAGTAAAACACATACAGTACATGTTAGACATTGAAAATAAATGCAAACAGCCTTATATTATAGACGGGAATTAACGATTGTTGTCCTGGATGTTTTATGTAACCATTAACTGCTACATAGGTACCAAGAAAAAGTCTCTCCTAAACATGTTATGGAGTTTAGTGGAGTGCAGTGTCAATTTGATTACCTGGTGCTACAACAACACAGTGGGGTTGATTTGCTAAACCTGGAGAGTGCAAATCTGGTGGAGCTCTGCATAGAAACCAATCAGCTTCCAGGTTTTATTGTCAAAGCTTAAATGAACAAGCTGAAGTTAGAAGCTGATTGGCTACCATGCACAGCTGCACCAGATTTTGCACTCTCCAGTTTTAATAAATCAACCCCAATGCACTTGGCTAATAATGAAATAACATTTCAAATTTTGCTACAAAGAAAGACACAGTCTGTACAATACTAAGGGGTATACTTTTAAAGGAGCAAATCTAAAATTCATCAAACATTTACTGCAGCTGGAGCTTCCTGGTGCATGTTTCAAATGGCAGCGATTAGATCCACCACCAGTGAATGTTTTGTAAAAGTGACATTCACTACTTTCTATATATTCTTCTTTGAGTTTATCTAAAGCTAATTTTGTTTAGGTTTTGGATACAGTAGGGAATGGTTAAGATCCTGGGGAAATTTTTCTTTAGTTCCTGTCTCTAGACACAGTTACATAGACACAGCTCTCCAAATTAAGGGAAATACATCCCCTTTGAATTTGGATTGGTTGTTGTGGGCAATAAACCTTGTTTTTTATATACAGACACCATTCAGAGAAATATTACCTGTACAACAGGAATGTGACCTTGAAGGACTGCAAATGTCAGGGCAGTCCAGTGACGTGTTTCTGGGTGGACAGATGGGAATTTATGTGCCGTGCTTGGGACCTTGAATAAAACGTGAATAGGTCAGTCATAAGCATGAACATTTCTTTACACATAAACCAATACACCAGGATATGGATCCTTATTTTTTTTTTAAGTGACTGTGTTTTCAGAGTCCAATGCAATCTGAAAATCACACTCACATTGCTAAAAGTAAAGATTATTATCCTTATGTAAAGGTTTGTGAACTGAGGCTGTTTTTTGATCTCAATTAAATATTATCTGTAAACAATATACTACCTAATGAAAAATAAAAACCAGCAATTCAATAGCCACTGTCTGAGCCACAGATATCCTGTGTAGGATGTATTCTGGAGCAGTCCCATTTTACTCACACTGCACAGAGGGAGCTTATTTCTTTTTTTTCATGCTGCTCTCAGAGCCACTGAAGTCACACAAGACTTCCAACATGTACAGCCTTACCAAATAAAGAGTTCTTATTAGGTGTGGCAACCAAAAACAATCAATTACAAAACACTTTGCTTAAATCTCACCAGTACAAGATGGATTCTGACTGGTTGCTGTGGGTCACTTTGCTTAAAGGAAAGGCTAAGCAATAAACCAACTTAAGGGCCCATTCTCACTAGAAACTGCATGTAACTATGCATTTTTTCCTTGTACCTATGCATGCATTTGATGTGTGTTTTACATGCAGTTGAGGCACATTTTACATGCAGTTGACGCACATTTTACATCTAGTTGATGCGTGTTTACAGTTGATGTGTGCTTTTCTATCTGCATTTCACCTGCAAGGTCACTTGCTTCTTCTTTCTTTCCTTGGGTTTTTATGTGCACTGTGATGCGTTGCAGTGCGTTTGCATGCATTTTTGCCCGTTTGAGGTGCGAAAAAATGCAGCATGCTGTATTTTCCTGCACTGGTGTGAACTAATCCCATAAGATAGCCTGGATTTTGGACTGTCTATGCAGTTGGAGTGCAGTCCAAAATGCATCCCACTGCGTTAGGTGTGAAAGGGCCTTTAACGTTGCATCCTCATTGCCATTTTGTAAACATTTTTCATGTGGTCGCATGCCCGCAAAGCTCTAGTTTATCTGTGTCAATGTTAATGGCCAACAACAGGGCTAAATCGCATAGAGCAGTGATGTCACTTGCCAGCACTCATATCTCTAGGGGTTGTCAGTGGGAGAGAGTGTTCATGCCCATCAGCTGAAAAGAAAGGAGATAGAGCTGGAGCTTTGTGGTCATGCAGCAGCACAGAAAACCATCACAAAAGCATTAACATTGTGATTTAGAAAATGTATGCAAGGCCACATTTTAAAGTTGTTTTACATTTTAGCTCTTCTTTCGCCTTTACCAGCTATCACTTACTGAATAAGGCTTAGGTCAGAGGAGAGGGCTGGTGAGGAGGGACAGACTCAACTGCAGCAGCAAAGAGACATGTCTAGGTGTCCCCTCAGTTTGGTATTCTGAACACTAACACATTGTTAAACATTGATTTACAGAAAGAAAATTCTATTCAAGTATGTATTACTAACTGAAAAATACCTTCTATTGCCCTCAGCCTCCTCCAAATCTCCAAATTCCTTTTTATGGGCTGCTATGATCCGGCCTCCTGTACACTGTATGTAGGAACGTGACCACTTTCTTTTACACGCTCCTGACTATGGGATTTGTAGTGTGCATAGAGTAGTACACGTGACCACAACTGACATGCACTGCCCATTCAAAACAAATGGAGAGGTTTGGGAGCTCACAGGGGACATTACAAAGAGGCAGAAAAGCATAGTAAGAAATCATTTAAAGTGATAATAAACCCTTACATAATCCCATTCAAGTGGTTGGTCTCAGATGAAAAACAATGATAAATTAAATCCTCCTACATAAACTATATATTTTTATCTGCAGCTCCTTCTCCTCCAAAGCTCTTTAAAGTACACTGATCAGATGGCTATTCTGGGCTTGCAGAAGGCAAGGGCGTGGGATCTGAAGTCACACAGTGCACAGCATAGAGCTGAGTGTAAGCTGAAACCTGAGTGGAGGAAAAGAACAAACCCCACTCTACACAGCCTCACTGGGAAACATGCACACATGAGGCTGTCAATTACTTGCTGTGTACTAAGTGGGGGAACGTCTCCAAGGATTACCGGGTATTAGGGAAAACAGAACTGACTCATGCAGATAACAGAGGAAGGGGAGAGCAGGCGTGAACCACACTAAAGCTGAGTACACACGAGCCAAATATCGGGTGGCACCAGCCAGTTCAACACAAACTGTCTGACATTTGGCCCGTGTGTTTAGCAGCCGGTCCCACAGAGGCCAGACTGTCGAAGGGCCATGACCAAAAAAAAGTCTGCTGATTGGTGTGTTCTGGCAAGGGGGCAGTTCCCCTGTCAGAACACAATAGTACAGCGGGGGACATTGCTGTACTAACACCGCTTCTGTTAGCACAGCGATCTGTCAGTTTTTTTTTTTCTATAGTTCAGGTCGTTACAGTGTGTACAAGGCTTAAGTGCTCTAGACCAGCCTTTCTCAACCAGGGTGCCTTGAGGTTTCTCCAGGGGTGCCTTGGCAAAATGTCTAAAAATTGCCCAAAACATGTATACAAGCCAGCGGGTGGAACAAGTCGGCTTTCTAGTTACACAAAGCCACAGGTTTTCATTGTGCACCATAACGACCTTCTAGCCACTGGCGTCCTGACAACCAATGACATCATCAGTTGATAAGGATGTCAGCTGCCTGCACAGCATCCTAGTTTTACCCTCCCCTGCCCCTCTCCATCAGTGCTGGGGTCACATTAGCTCAGTGAGGGAGAAGAGAAACATTGGAATACTAATCAGTACCAGTGTGCAAAAGTGTATTGGCTTTGAAGGAGTAAATCACCTCTAACGTTGGGTGCCCTACATGTGTGAATGCGTTATATAAAACTATTAGAATAGTTTTTCACATTTTAGAAAGGGGTGCCTCAAGACTGTCCATCATTTTAAAGGGTACCTTGGGACTGTCCATCATTTTAAAGGGTGCCTTGACTGAAAAAGCTTGAGAAACACTGCTCTAGACTGAATCAGCAAGTATACACTATATAAGGATATGTTTTGTTCATTTTAGAGGTCTGCAACCACTTTAATAAAAAATAAATGACAGGCCCATTAAGTAGTGGATTTGTATGGACTATTTTTGAAAAATAGGGGTATCGTTTGATTTCACTTTTAGTGCATGGAATCAGAATTTTTACATGGGAAGCTAACACAGGTTATTTTTTACATACAGTCAGGTCCATAAATATTGGGACATCGACACAATTCTAACATTTGTGGCTCTATACACCACCACAATGGATTTGAAATTAAACAAACAAGATGTCCTTTAACTGCAGACTGTCAGCTTTAATTTGAGGGTATATACAGTACATCCAAATCAGGTGAACGGTGTAGGAATTACAACAGTTTGCATATGTGCCTCCCACTTGTTAAAGGACCAAAAGTAATGGGACAATTGGCTTCTCAGCTGTTCCATGGCCAGGTGTGTGTTATTCCCTCATTATCCCAATTACAATGAGCAGATAAAAGGTCCAGAGTTCATTTCAAGTGTGCTATTTGCATTTGGAATCTGTTGCTGTCAACTCTCAAGATGAGATCCAAAGAGCTGTCACTATCAGTGAAGCAAGCCATGATTAGGCTGAAAAAAAACAAACAAACCCATCAGAGAGATAGCAAAAACATTAGGCGTGGCCAAAACAACTGTTTGGAACATTCTTAAAAAGAAGGAACGCACCGGTGAGCTCAGCAACACCAAAAGACCCGAAAGACAACGGAAAACAACTGTGCTGGATGACCGAAGAATTCTTTCCCTGGTGAAGAAAACACCCTTCACAACAGTTGGCCAGATCAAGAACACTCTCCAGGAGGTAGGTGTATGTGTGTCAAAGTCAACAATCAAAGAGAAGACTTCACCAGAGTGAATACAGAGGGTTCACCACAAGATGTAAACCATTGGTGAGCCTCAAAAACAGAAAGGCCAGATTAGAGTTTGCCAAACGACATCTAAAAAAGCCTTCACAGTTCTGGAACAACATCCTATGGACAGATGAGACCGAGATCAACTTGTACCAGAGTGATGGGAAGAGAAGAGTATGGAGAAGGAAAGGAACTGCTCATGATCCTAAGCATACCACCTCATCAGTGAAGCATGGTGGTGGTAGTGTCATGGCGTGGGCATGTATGGCTGCCAATGGAACTGCTTCTCTTGTATTTATTGATGACGTGACTGCTGACAAAAGCAGGATGAATTCTGAAGTGTTTCAGGCAATATTATCTGCTCATATTCAGCCAAATGCTTCAGAACTCATTGGATGCCGCTTCACAGTGCAGATGGACAATGACCCAAAGCATACTGCAAAAGCAGCCAAATAGTTTTTTAAGGGAGAGAAGTGGAATGTTATGCAATGGCCAAGTCAATCACCTGACCTGAATCCGATTGAGCATGCATTTCACTTGCTGAAGACAAAACTGAAGGGAAAATGCCCCAAGAACAAGCAGGAACTGAAGACAGTTGCAGTAGAGGCCTGGCAGAGCATCACCAGGGATGAAACCCGGCGTCTGGTGATGTCTATGCGTTCCAGACTTCAGGCTGTAATTGACTGCAAAGGATTTGCAACCAAGTATTAAAAAGTGAAAGTTTGATTTAGGATTATTATTCTGTCCCATTACTTTTGGTCCCTTAACAAGTGGGAGGCACATATGCAACCTGTTGTAATTCCTACACCGTTCACCTGATTTGGATGTAAATACCCTCAAATTAAAGCTGACAGTCTGCAGTTAAAGCACATCTTGTTCATTTCATTTCAAATCCATTGTGGTGGTGTATAGAGCCAAAAATGTTAGAATTGTGTCGATGTCCCAATATTTATGGACCTGACTGTATATCATTTACTTTAGAATGCTATTTTTTGTCAAATGAAAGCTTTATTGAGTTTACAAAAACAATCATAAACGACTCTTACCAAGACTTCACAGTCACAAGTATGATAATATGAATACAGTAAAAGATATTCTGCTCCTTATACTCTGCACCTCCACCATCGGCATGTGCCAAGATCCTCCACATTACAATAATCAAACAACTTTAGAATGCTTGGTGGGCAATGTAAATAATAGTGTTTGAAGTGAATTTTTCAAATTAACATCTACAAGGCATGATATGTAACATGCCTTCACAACACATTTCATTGCACAGTTTCCTGGAACATATAGGCTACATTCTCATTAAAAGAGAAGTCTAGGAATATTTTTTTTAAAACATACTTACCTAGGTGGATGCAGTATCGCTCCAATGCTGCATTTGTCCCCCTGGCTCTAAGAGTGAGTACTGTGTGATCAAACACTGCTGGTTGCTCAGTTCTCCCAGCCACTCTGAGCAGAGAGCGGTGACTGTCAGTCATTGCTCTCTGCTCTGCCAACCCCAGCGATCACTGGAGTGCTGGGCTTTGGAGGGGGCAGGATTGGCTGCTCAGGCTCTCAGTAGATCCCTGAGAGGCTGAGCCACATGCTGGTCCAGAGCCTGGACCGGCACTGTGATGTCAGCCGACAGTGGACTTTAGCCCACTGTCAGCTGAAAACAGTTCATAAGAGTGCAGAACGAACTGCATTCCTGTGATCCACAGTAGAAGTGCAGCTAAACTTTAGTAATTTTTAGCTCATAAAAATGTCCTTTTAGTGTCCACAAAGAAAAAGAAAGCAATTTAGCTCTGAAAATCCATACTAATTAAAGGTCTGTTGAATTTCAAAGTAAGATGATCCCTTAATGATTGCTGGTTACATTTTCTTACCTCGACATTGAGCTCCGCCCCAGCGTCTAGTAACATCTGCACCATCGCTTCATCACCTCTCACGCAAGCGTACATCAGTGGGGTCATTCCCTATGTGGAACATAAACATGTGGATTACCTATGGCAAAATATACTTTATCCCTATCATAAATACAGCTAATGTTACTAAGAGCTAGATTTCCCATTCCAGATGGGTGGCAAATGAGACTCAATACTGCTAACGCATGGGTGGTGATTGCAATGTTACTAAGACCTAGATCTATCAATCCAGATGGGTGACTTAACAATGCTCACGTGTATGTGAAAAATGTAAGTGACGCAACAGCCCTTCAGTGAAAATGAGCAATCAAATTGTTAACCTCCACCTTTATAAATATTCCATTATAGCTAAAGGAAAAAAAAAACACTTTTATATTGGAGATGTCATATCACTTGCATTAGATGGCATACTTACTTGCTCACTCATGCTATTTATTCCCTCAGGACCGAGGAGAGTCACAGCTTGCTTGACTAAATCCGTCCTGCCACAGTTCAACATTCTAAATCCAAGGTCTTGTTTAAACTTAGCTTCTGTGGCCACTGCGTCAAGTTTGCGAGATGCACAAAAACAGTCGTCAGCCCTGTAGAAAATAGACAATGAGACATGAATTACGGTGAAAATCCATTCCCAGTTTTTAGCAGACTAAAGTCTTTCAGCATTAACGATAATGTTTATGAAAATGTACAGTTTCCAAAGTAATAACTTAGAATTAGAATTTCTAGTAGCGTCCATATCTCTAAATAATATAATATATTATTAGTTTAGTCTCATGTTTTTTGATGATGTGAGATAAAAAAATGTGCAACATAATCTGCATTTTTACACAATAAACAGCATTCCACCATTCCATAGCACTGACATGCTTATCTTCCTCTGTTGCAGTTTCACTTTCACTAACAGGTATCCTTCCCACCCCCCACCCTGTGAATTAGACAATAGGATGAGAAGCAGCATACTGATCAGCTTTTCTGTCTGTCAGTCTGCTCTTTCCTCCAATCAGCATGCTCCTTGAATTGCAACACACCTAACTAGTTACTCCTGCTGCTTCTTTCTCTCACTACTCTAAGCTCTGCTGTACAGTGACTGCAAAAGCTGATGATCTGCTTGTAAATTTGAGGAAGTGCCATTGACTACAGAGCTGCATTAACTTGCATCTTTTATATCTGCCTGGAGTTCACTTTTAAACCTGTAGCATCATCTGCAAATTAAAGTACATACTTTAGCTGCCGTGGCTCACAGTCCACTCCTGGAAGCAGGAGACGTGCAGCCTGTCGTACATCATCGCTATCCACAGAAAAACTTCGGCGATATCCGGCATGAGCCACAGCTACTCGTATCCATTCCATCAGGGGTGGGAGCATTAGGAACGGCCTATGAAAACAGAGGGAGAGATGGTCAGACAATCGCCCAGTTCAATGCAGTCATTACATTTTTGTCTCTTTTAAATATGATTAATAAATAGAGCTTTGCTGGCAGCCTTATGGTCCTTGGCGGTTCTCCCATACCGCAGTGCACCTTGGGAGCATTCCAACTGAGAAGACTGACAACCATCGTGCAATCTGTACAATCTCATAGCTAATGTAACCTTAATACATTGCGTATGATTGCAGATTGCTCTGCGTCCCTTTCTGTTAAATATTAAGACAGATCAGCTTGGATTTTGCTAATTCCCTTTGAAAGCTATTGACAGGTATGATGTCAGAATATAATTTGAAACAGAACTTGTCTTTTTCCAGGTCAGAGATGGTAAGAAGTAGCATTTTTATCCATTTTTTTAGGATTCTCTTGGAATCTGCTATATATCCAGAAGGCCTGTAGGTGGTTCTATCTATATATCTGCTTTTACCACTAATATTTTAGGACACCTTAAAGCAGACAAAAACTAACCAGTAGAACATGGGGTCTCCAAACTTTCTGAACAAAGGGTCGGTTTACTGTCCTTCGGACTTTGAAGTGGCCGGACTGTGGCCAGTGTGAGTAGAAAATGCCCCGACATCAATGGGAATAAACAATGCCTCATCATTGGTATTGATTGGAGGAATAGTGATCAATTGTTGGTAGTAGGGGAAAAATAGTTCCCCATCATTGGGATCAGGGAAAGGATTAGTGCCCCATTGTTGGTATCAGGGAAAGGAATAGTGCCCCATCATTGGTGTCAGTGGGAAGAATAGTTCCATACCATTGGTGACAGTGAGAGGAATAGTTCAATAACATTGGTATCAGTGGTAGGAAGAGTGCCCCATCATTGGTATCAGTGGGAAAAATAGTTCCATAATATTGGTATCAGTGGTAGGAATAGTGCCTCATCATTGGTATCAGTGGGAAAAATAATTCCATAACATTAGTGTCAGTGGTAGGAATAGTGCCCCATCATTGGTGTCAGTTGTAGGAATAGTGCCCCATCATTGGTGTTATTGGTACGAATAGTGCCCTATTGTTGGTATCAGCAACAGTAATTATACCCCATTGTTGGTGTCACTGTAAGAAATAGTGCCTTGTATCTGTGGGTGGATTAGTGCCCCAAGGGCCTGATAACTACAAGAAAAGGGCCACATCCGGCCCCCGGGCCACAGTTTGGAGACCACTGGTGTAGAAGAAAGATGTGGGATGCTGCTCTTCTAAAGGCTCATGCACATGGCAGATTAGGGATGTCCACTGCCCAGATCAGCTGATTTCTGCAGCAGGAACCACAAGTTGTTTCTGATCAGCCACAGGCAGGACGAAAGTGCAAATCAATGACAGGCAGACACTGTCCACAGCTGCTCACATCTAATCGCACAAAGAGTGACACCTGCGATTCGGGAGGGATGTGTTCCCCCGATGTGATGTGTCTGTGTCCATGGAAGCACATCCATCCCTAACCACTGGTAATTACTCTAAGTACGTTTACTTGTGGACAGTGTCAGCCTGTCTATTTCTACAATGATTTATTATTATATATGGATTTTTGATGCATATATTTTCATATTAACTTGTTCTACATATGTACACATAAACCTCAAGTTTGTATTGTATTCTTCTACATGAACTTAAATCTTAACAAAATGTCTCTTACAGTGGGGCTGCTGCTCTATTGAAAAGGTTGTAAAGTTTCAAGGTTTTGTACCTTCCTGCATTCTATGCAGGAAGGTAAAAGACCTTCTGTATGCAGCAGCAGCCCCCAGCCCCCCCAATACCTACCTGAGCCCCATCTCGATCCGGTGATGTGCATGAGAGCCTCGGCTGTCTGGGTCTCTCCCTCCTAAGACAGCAAAGGGAGCCATTGGCCAAACACAACCAGTGAGCCAATGAGGAGAGAGCGGGGAACAGGGCTGAGCAGCGGCTGTGTGTGAATGGACACACAGAGCAGCAGCTCGAAGGCATATGTGCCCGGGTGCCCCCATAGCAAGCTGCTTCCTGTGGGGGCACTTGGCAGGAGGGAGGGGCCAGTAGTGTTGGTGGAGAAAGATCAAAGCTGTTCTGTGCAAAGCCACTCAAAGAGCAGGTACTGTAAGTATGACATGTTTGTTATTTAAAAAAAAATATGCCTTCACAATCACTTTTATTGCTTGTTTTTATAGGAAGAGCATAAAAAAAGCAGCTATACTAATATTATTCCTCACTCCTGTCGGCTTCCTCCCAGCTGCACAACCGGTCCTCTAATGCCACTCCTCTTCGCTGTTACTCTTTGCTGCTGTTGGTCACAGGCACTGTGATGTCATCACATACAATGCAGGACCAGTATTGTAAGTGAGAATGCTGAAGGGCCTGCCCACACCCTAGAATGTCAGAAAGAGCAGAAGATTGCTGTCTGCCAGCGAAGGGAGGAATAAAATAAGTATAGTAGCTTTTTCTGTTCCCCTAGACCAGGGGTCCCCAAACATTTGAAATAAGGGGTACTTTGATAACATTTTTACATTAGCATCTTCCCACACTTGTGCATCTGACATTATTCCTGAACTTAAAACGTTCGACTTCAAAAACCATCGGACACGCATGTATGGTTTTACAAGAGTACAGCCATTCAATCATATTTAACATGAGCTACTAGGAAGTGGCAAAGCTCTGGGCATTTTACACTAGGCAAAAAATAGACAGTAGAGAAATGCTCCTTGGCATTGGTGGTCAGTGGAGAAATACCCACTTATTTTAGTGGCCAGTGGAGAAATGCCCCTTTATTTTTGTGGTCAGTGGAAAAATGCCCCTTTATTTTTGTGGTCAGTGGAAAAATGGTCTCTTATGTTGGTTGTCAATGGAGAAATGTCCCCTTACAATGGTGGACAGTAGATAGAAATGCCCCTAGACAATAGTGGACAGTAGGAGAAGAACCACTTTACATTGGCGTCTATGTCACTCTGCTCTCTATTCCTATCAGCATGCTCGCTGTACTGTAACACAACTCATTTGCTCCTTGTACCGCTTCTCCCTTCCCCTGACTCTTCTGTGCAGTGTAATATAAGAGTCTGATACCATGTCAAATTCAGGTACTTACACTGCTTGCATTTATAAAACGTAAAGTGTTAATAAACCCACAACGGTAAAATCAGTCTGTATATGCAGTAAGGCAAGCTTGTTATACTCACTGAAGAACCTAAGGGGTAATCCTCTGCATTGTGTAAAAAGGCTGTTTGATCCTGATCCTCCCCGTCTTCCAATGTCCCCTCTTATATCCTGATAAGACATATTGTGTGGAGTCACTCTGCACATGCTCAGTTTGGTGTGTATTGCTAGACTGTTTTTTTTTTCTTGGGAGAGTGCATGTGATCAGCACAGGGCCCATCAGCACTGTCCAGACAGAGATCAGGGGTTCTGCATCCTCCTAGAGCAAAATAAAAACTCCTCCTACAAGCTTTAACCAGTGCTCTGCTGGACACTGCCCAGCAAAGGTGGACCAGTGTGAAAGGGCACTTACAAAAAAATAAGGCCATGGATAAGGATAATGACTACAGAGCTGCATTACATTGTGTAGTTTATGTCCTCCCAGAGTTCAGCTTTAGGTCTTTATTATAAATGTGTCCTTCACTAAGAGAAAGTGAGCTCGAAAATGCACAGGAAGGATTCCCCAGAGATTGAATTACAGCGGTCGGTACTAAATCAGACTCTAGCATTTAACGCTGCATCACTTAATTCCCCAGACCAAGAACAAAGATGGTCTAGACGATGTACATTTCAGATCACTTACAAGCACCTTCAGGACAACCTTGCTGAAATATTTAAGAAGTGTATATAATACATAGAAGATGGCATGTCATTCCTGCTATATACACTAGAAAGTCCCATTACTTTAGCGACAGGAAGTATTTTCCCTAACATCATATGAGTGATACATCTGTGAGTTGTTAGTGTCACCTATCAATGTCTCTACAGATGTTGAATATCTAATTATAATTTACTATTTGTCACAGCTGTATAGCTGCTTTAGTTTTTTTGATATTATCTGTTTCCATGACCCAGCCTTCTTCTCCTGATATTAATGTACAGATGGAAATATACACATGGGAGCTTTTATTACTTTCCCAAAGATGTGTATTTCTGTACATTCTGTTCTGAGATTTACACAGCTCTGTCACGCAGCTCAACCCTTTCTGACAAGGGAGGGTAATGTAATAAAAATAGAAAATGAAGTACAACACGTAACTATGAGGTCCAAATAAAACTTTATTCCAATAAAAGTCAGTCCTCGGCTAGCCTGTGGTGTGTTCTTCAGTGGTGTGGTTCAGTCCGGTTCTCTATACGCTATGGCCGCATTAGTGGAGCAGGAACAACAGCAACAGAGATAAATCAAAAAGCAGTGAAGAGACCCCCTAGAGGAGAGTGGGATAAGTCCATCCATCTATCCAACTCCAAGAAACCAGGTTTCTGGGAAACAGCAAGACCCCCTCCTGGAAAAAGGGAAATACTCCATTTATCCATCCATCCATCTGGGACAGGGATATATTGTCACAGTGTGGCCTCTGTCCCTGCTCACTTCAATCTCCCTCGCCGCGCCCACTCAGGGGGAGGGGACCCCTGCGGCGAGGATCACGGCCCCCAGCAATCTAGCCGGAGGAGCTGTGAGCTGTATTAGCCCTCTGCTAATACTCCAGGGTTGGGAGTACCCGCTGCCCCTCTGCTAATACTCCAGGGCTGGGAGTATCCGCTGCCACCCCCCTAATACTCTGGGGCCTGGATTTACCGCTGTGCTGTGTGCTGGAACTGCTTTGCTGTGGGCTCCACGATACTCTGCATAATACTCTGGGGCCCGGGTTATCCGCTCTGCTGTGTGCTGAGGAGGTTCGCCCCCCCTTTTTCTGTCGCCTGCTGTGAGCCAGGACATACCTGCTGGAGCCGTGAGTGTCCGCAAGCCGCATACCTCCCTGGAAGCCGCCTGCTGCTAAGCATTCGCAAGCCGCTTACCTCCCTGGAAGCCGCCTGCTGCTAAGCATTCGCAAGCCGCCTACCTCCCTGGAAGCCGCCTGCTGCTGAGAGTCTACAAGCCACCTACCTCCCTGGAAGCCGCCTGCTGCTGAGCGTCTGCAAGCCACCTACCTCCCTGGAAGCCGCCTGCTGCTGAGCGTCTGCAAACCGCCAACCTGCCTGGAAGCCGCCTGCTGCTGAGCGTCTGCAAGCTGCCTATCGTGAGTGTCCCTAGAAGCCATGAACTGCCCCTATTGTGTGCTCAGACTACCCTTGCCATGAACTGCCCCGATTGTGTGCTCAGAATACCCTTGTTTGCACTGTCTCATGGCGTGCCCGGAGTATAGCTACCTGGACTGCCCCCTGAGGGTTTGAGCCATCGCTACCCGAACTAGACCCCATAGTCAAGATCCCGCTGAGTCCCCGTGAGCCTGATGCTGTCCCTAGAAAGCTGTGTGGGAGCTGTGCTGACGGCAGACCCCATAGTCAAGGTCCCGCTGAGTCCCCGTGAGCCTGATGTTGTCCCTAGAAAGCTGTGTGGAAGCTGTGCTGAGGTCAGACCCCATAGCCAAGGTCCCGCTGAGAACCGTGAGCCTGATGTTGTCCCTAGAAAGCGGTGTGGGAGCTGCGCTGAGGGCAGACCCCATAGTCAAGGTCCTGCTGAGTCCCCGTGAGCCTGATGTTGTCCCTAGAAAGCTGTGTGGAAGCTGTGCTGAGGTCAGACCCCATAGCCAAGGTCCCGCTGAGCCCCGTGAGCCTGATGCTGTCCCTAGAAAGCTGTGTGGGAGCTGTGCTGAGGGCAGACCCCATAGTCAAGGTCCCGCTGAGTCCCAGTGAGCCTGATGTTGTCCCTAGAAAGCTGTGTGGAAGCTGTGCTGAGGTCAGACCCCATAGCCAAGGTCCCGCTGAGCCCCGTGAGCCTGATGTTGTCCCTAGAAAGCGGTGTGGGAGCTGCACTGAGGGCAGACCCCATAGTCAAGGTCCTGCTGAGTCCCCGTGAGCCTGATGTTGTCCCTAGAAAGCGGTGTGGGAGCTGTGCTGAGGTCAGACCCCATAGCCAAGACCCCGCTGAGTCCCCGTGAGCCTGATGTTGTCCCTAGAAAGCTGTGTTGGAGCTGTGCTGAGGTCAGATCCCATAGCCAAGGTCCCGCTGAGTCCCCGTGAGCCTGATGTTGTCCCTAGAAAGCTGTGTGGGAGCTGTGCTGAGGTCAGACCCCATAGCCAAGGTCCCGTTGAGTCCCCGTGAGCCTGATGTTGTCCCTAGAGAGCTGTGCGGTGGTTGTCCTGAGGTCAGACCCCATAGCCAAGGTCCCGTTGAGTCCCCATGAGCCCGCTTACCGTGAGTGTCCCTACAAGCCGCATGTTGCGGAGTGCGAAGAGCTGCCCCGATTGAGTGCCTTCCATAGTTCAATAAAGCTTTGTGTGTTTACCATCTTCTTTGTGTGTTCTGTCCTGCCTACGTTTCCGTCACATATATATATATCCATTCATCTCTAAGTCCATTTAAAGGGACACCAGCTGTATTTGACCTCACTTAACGGTTTGACCATATAAATCAGGTGAGCGCACACTGGTGAAGGAGCACATGAGAAGAAGTTTTGTGGACTTTTTTATATAGTTTTCACTAGTGGAAGATATCACAAATAGTCACGGATTGTTTTTGGAAATAAGCATATGTGGACTCACATATGTTATTTAAAATTAATTTAAAATAATTTAATAATTAATTTGAATCATATATTGTATACAGGTACGTATACATTTTTTTGAGTTTCTTCACAATTTTCATCTAGTGGAGCGCGGCACATTTATTTGTTTTTTGATACACATGGGAGCTTTTTTACCTTCCCAAAGATGTGTATTTCTGTACATTCAGTTCTGAGATTTACCCAGCTCTGCCACACAGCTCAACCCTTACTGACAAGGGAGGGTAATGTAATAAAAATAGAAAATGAAGTACCACACCGTAACTATGAGGTCCAGATACAACTTTATTCCAATAAAAGTCAGAGGGACAATCCAAAGATTGGGTAGCCGTTCCTTCAAAGCGCATGCGATGGTGATGTCACTGGCGGCTACTCAGGTAAATTTCACAGTACATGTTTAGGAGATATTTACGGTACCTACAGGTAAGCTTTAATATAGGATTACCTGTAAGTACAATACAAAAAAGGAAGTTTACGCCCACTTTAAAAGTTCATCTTCTGTCAGCTGTCAGTTTGGAAAAGTCGTTGGTGCAACCTACATATGTGTAACGTACAGTAGTGATGGTCTTCTCTATCTAGCGGCCAACATACACACTACTAATCTTTATCTTAATCATCCAACAGTAAAAATAAAAGGTTTTGACTGAAATTTAAATTTAAATTCTAGCACTAGGGTTGTTGGTTTGAATCCCAACCATGGTACCATCTGCCTGAAGTTTTCCCTGTGCTGGCGTGGGTTTCCTCTGGGTATTTCAGTTTCTCCCCACACTCCAAAGACATGCTGGTAGGTTAATTGGCTCCTGTCGAAATTGACCCTAGTAAGTGTATGTATGAATGTGAGTTAGGGACCTTAGATTATATACTCCTTGAGGGTTAGGGACTGATGTGAATGTACAATATATATATATATATATATATATATATATATATATATATATATATACTGTATATGTAAAGCACTGTGTAAATTGATGGCGTTATATAAGTACCTGTGATATATAAATATTGATCTTCACTTCAGGAACCCAATATCTTTACTAGAATGCAGACTGGTGCTAAGTATTCCACCATACTTGTACGTCGAGTTGTAGTTACTCTCTGGCTGTACTGAAGACCTGGGGCGGACTGAGAACTCATGGGGCCCCCGGGCAATAGGGGATCATGGGGCCCCTGTGTCCTTGCCCAAACTCAAAAAAGACTATGAAAAAGGTACCAGGGGCATCTCATGGGGCCCCCTACTGCCCCCGGGCCCTCGGCCAGTGCCTGAGTTTCCAAATGGTCAGTCCGCCCCTGCTGAAGACCATATTCTGAACCACTCTAGGTTGGAGCCAACCTCTTCATCAATACTGATGCCTCGTGGAGTAATCCATGTTCCTATAGAAACTCAACAGACACTTAACTGGAGGCTGATAATTTCTTAAAGAATCAGTTCATCATAAACTGATGTCCTATCAGTGGACGGCCACAGATTGGTTGAATAACCAGCTGGCTTCTTATATACACTATATTGCTAAAAGTATTGGGATACCCCTTAAAATAATTGGATTCAGGTTTCCCAATCACTTCCATGGACACAGGTATATAAAATCAAGCTCCTAGGCCTGCAGACTGTTTCTACAAACATTTGTGAAAGAATGGGTCGCTCTCAGGAACTCAGTGAATTCAAGCGTGGTACTGTGATAGGTTGCCACCTGTGCAATAAGTCCATCCATGACATTTCCTTGCTACAAAATATTCCACCGTAAACTGTTAGTGGTATTATAATAAAGTGGAAGTAACTGGGAACAACAGCAACACAGCCACAAAGTGGTAGGCCACGTAAAATGACAGAGCGGGGTCAGCACATGCTGAAGCACGCAGTGCGCAGAAGTCACCAGCTGTCTTCAGAGTTAACAGCTAAAGACCTCTAAACTTTATGTGGCCTTCAGATTAGCACAACAACAGTGAGCTAATGAGAGAGCTTCATGGAATGGGTTTCCATGGCCGAGCAGCTGCATCCAAGCCTTACATCACCAAGTGCAGGACAAAGTGTCGGATGTAGTGGTGTAAAGCACGCTGCCACTGGACGTGTTCTCTGGAGTGACGAATCACGCTTCTCTGTCTGGCAATCCAACTTGCCTGACTGTATTGTGCCAAGTGTAAAGTTTGATGGAGGAGGGATTATGGAGTGGGGTTGTTTTTCAGTGGATGGGCTTGGCCCCTTAGTTCCAGTGAAAGGAACTCTTAAGGCGTCAGCATATCAACACACTTTTGACAATTTCAAGCTCCCAACTTTGTGGGAACAGTTTGCGCATGGATCCTTCCTATTCCAACATGACTGGGCACCAGTGCACAAAGCAAGGTCCAAAAAGAAACGGATGAGTGAGTTTGGAGTGGAGGAACTTGACTGGCCTCCACCTTAACCTGATAGAACACCTTTGGGATAAATTGGAGTGGAGACTGCGAGCCAGGCCTTCTTGTCTGACATCAGTGCCTGAACTCACAAATATAAAGTTGTATTCTGTCATACAAGAATTTTCGTAACTTTAGTAACCTTTTCATTTTCAATATGAGACTATCGTGCAAAGAAAAAAAACAAACAATCATTCATCTGCTATTCTCATCATGTGTGCTAGACTTTGGGCTCCCTTATCACACCACTATTCAATCAACTCATATGGCACCATATTTAATCTGCAGTTGGGAGAGGTGGCAGATATTGTTCTATGCCAATCATTCCTACTTTGCTCCATCTCTCTAATTTCTTTAACCAGCACCGGCACTTTAGCACACATCAACAACAATATGGAATTTAAATAAAAATGTATTTAGAATTTCAGTTGCTGTGAAAAGATGAAAGGAATTTATTATGAATGATTACAGTTACACATAGCATGATTTAAAGTACTGCCAACACACATGGTGAAACAATTACTGTATGTCTGGCACCGTAAAGTGCCTAAATTGTATTTATTAGTGTAATAAAAATCCTGTTTAACAATCCCACGGATCCTGCAGGCGCCTTCTATGCAACTACTGACTTTCTGAAAGTCTTAATTTGCATAATCTTATACAGACCCCTCTGAATACTGATAGGCTGTACTGGCCCTGGTAATAATGATAGGGAAGGGATGCATATGCCCATCCCATACTGAAAGTCTTTGATCCAGCAGGGAGGAGCAGCTAAAGCTGGCCATAGATGGTGCAATTTCCTTTCCTGCAACCATCGGTTGCAGGAAAGAAAATCACTCAATTCCCCCATCAACACTGACTGTGTTGATTTGGGGAAACCTTCCCATTCAGCTATTGTGCTCTCATGGCAGGGGAAGGGGGGGGGGGGAGCCATCCCCACCAGGAGAACGCAGTAATTACTGCTAGTGGCTATAATAGCCGATAGCAATAATCGCATGTGAAGTTGATCGATTAAATCAACTTGGGTACATTCAGTCTGCCCATACATGGTTCGAATATCAGCTGGTTCCTGCTAAACCGGCCAAGATTCAAACCATCTATGACTGGCTATAGTGGGATTTATATTACAGAAGAGGGAAGATTTACTATGCAAAGTTGCACCATATTTTGCGCTTCCTAGTTTTAGTAAATAAACCCTCAAGAGCCTATTATTTAGAAATTAGCTCATCTTGAAATACAGGTTACTAAATACAGGTTACTACCACAACACAGGTTGACTTTAAGTTCAGATTTCTTTTTTTGTGTGATAATACTGTATTCTCTAGCTAAAATAAATACATTGAATTATCCAAAATTTCTATCTAAAAATAATCCCAAGATTATTGATTTATTCCTTCAGTGAGGCAATGGAAATTTTGTCATAGGGAACACCCTTTACCGATGGCATGATATGGGATTTTGGTCTTGCTTGAAGGCACCCTATCTGCCTCATGTTGCTCTGAACCCTCAGAAAACAGCACTTGGTTGTAGAATTTGCACCTCAAGTCTGTTTTCTTGAAAAAAAAACCCACAAAAGAGAGGGAGTGGGGTTTTGCATATCGGGTGCTGCTATATGGGAGCCATGACGCAGCATTTCGAATGTTACTTTTTAAGGTACATAAGACAAGATCAGCTCTTCAGACAAAATATATTCCTCATCTATAATGATTTAACAGACTCTACTCCCAGAATTTTATATAATTCCAACCCAGAGAGAAAAGTGGCTGTCTCTCATTGCTAATTATATATGTTTTCTAATGAATAAAAGGTGAGACCTCCTGCGCTTCTGCCTCCTAACAAACTAAACTAAGTGCAGCTGCCCACATCCAATCATATACCTATAGATCTGTATAGCAAATGTAATATAAAGTGATGTAGCACTTACACAAAATAAATACTGTATAAACAATAAATATTGTGCAAGTGAAAAATAAATGAATATCAGTGCAGCCCGTGGGTTGTGAAGCTACATGAATATATAAATCACACAAGAAATGAAAGTGAAAATAGTGAACAACCAATTTAAATAAGGATGATAAATCGAAATCTAGTGATCACACTAATTCCCTCCAAGTGATCTGAATGAGATAAAAAAAACAACTATAATTCTGCTCTAAAAAATCCAAGTGAAATACTGTATTAAACACATGTGTACAAATACACTTGAATGATAAAAAAAATAAAAACACAAGTGAACAGTACATAAACACATATACTGCTGCATGCGTATTGGTGAAAAAATTATATTCCAACGTGTATATATAATAAAACACTCCCTTTAATTCCCCACAAAATTCAAACCAATAAAAATATTATAAAGTCCAAAAAAATGGTGTTATTTCAAAACACTTAATCTTCCAACAAAACACCCGTTTCAAGTGAATGATCACACGTATCCATAAGCGGCTGAATTACGCGCTCACCTCAATGCTTCGACCTGCTAAGGGTCAAAACGCATTTGGATCACTCACTAGGATCCTCCATGCAAGAGACTCCTTCTGAGATAAGGAACCCTCTCTCCACAGCAATATCCCTTCACGAACTGGTATTATGGCAAAAATACTCTCCAGGTAGGATATGGCCAATAATCTTTTAGACCCAGAGCTTTGGCTTTCATGATGTCGGCCTTCACCTGTCCGCGCCCGGCATAATCCGTCACCAGGAAGGGCCCTGTGCCTCCATTGACGTGATAGGTTACCAATCTCCCTCCCCTCTGAGGTGACAGGCTGCCAACACTTCCCCCCTCCCGGACGCGACCTTCTCCAACGACATGGGGGGATTTGAAGGGAGTGTTTTATTATATATATATATATATATATACACACACGTTGGAATATCATTTTTTCATTAATGCGCATACAGCAGTATATGTGTTTATGTATTGTTCACTTGTGTTTTTATTTTTTTGATCATTTGAGTGTATTTGTACACATGCGTTTAATATACTATTTCACTTGGATTTTTTAGAGCACAAATATAGTTTTTTTTTTATCTCATTCAGATCAATTGGAGGGAATTAGTGTGATCACTACATTTCTATTTATCATCCTTATTTAAATTGGTTGTTCACTTTTTCCACTTTAATTTCTTGGGTGATTTATATATTCATGTAGCTTCACAGCCCACGGGCTGCACTGATATTCATTTATTTTTCACTTGCCAGTCACCTGAGTGTGTGGGGTCACTGTATATGCACAATATTTATTGTTTATAAAGTATTTATTTTGTGTAAGCGCTACATAACTTTATATTACATATATATGTTTTCTAATTTATTGTACAAAAGTATAATAAAAACTAACAATGCTGTAGAAATATCCAGTGAAGGTGGCTATCCTTTGAAGTGTTGCAGCCTATGTACGTATTATGAACTAGATATGTCACTGGCTTCTAGAAAATGGTTGTTCTGGTCCAATTCTTAACTGTCTGTTACCTATTGTTATGAGGCACACCTTAAAGAAAGATGGCCTATATTTTCCTCGCTTCAGCTGGTAGAAGGGCTAAATGTTGCATGGCAACCTCTGTCACAGCACAAGTTAAATCTGTCCAGGCACGTCTCCAACAACTTTTTCTGTTTCCGTGTGTTAACTTGCATCTGTGCACATTTTACAGTGTAACTGAACAAATCTCAGCTCTTTCCAAAATAAACCGCAAATTCAGAGAAATAAAATATAGTGCTTTCTCTATGTCCAAACACACCGAAGTGGCTTTTCTCCACACTTGAAAATGGATTCAGAGCAATGACAAAAGGGCAGTGTGTGAGGAGCATGTGCTGAAGCCTAATATATATATATATATATATCATGTATATAAAGAGCAAAAATTCTGAGGATTTGATGAGCCTTACATTTTTTGATAAGCTGTCTGGTACCTTAGATATATACTTAAACTATGGAGGCCATGAAACAAAAATTCCAAGGACGTATTAATTCTTTTCCCATTCAAATGTGCTACCAATACGTTCCCCTAATGCAGTGTTTCTCAACTCCAGTCCTCATGGACCGCCAACAGGTCATGTTTTCAGGATTTCCCTCAGATGAAACAGCTGTGGTAATTACTAAGGCAGTGAAACTGATCAAATCACCTGTGCAAAATAATGGAAATCCTGAAAACATGACCTGTTGGGGGTCCATGAGGACTGGAGTTGAGAAACACTGCCCTAATGTGAGGCAGCATTGGAATTCTATCTCAAGTGAAGCCCTCCAGTGGTGATCAAGGACAAGATTCTAAATGTGCCTCAAATTTGCCTAGCTACACCATATGGCTAAAAGTTTGCAGATCTCTAACCACAACACCTGTATATGAACAAAAGTATGGGACACCCCTCCAAATTACAGAGCCCAGGTATTTCCAGTGAAACATACTCTTAATAACACAGCTTGAAAAACATATTAGACAATTGTGCACTTCCACGTATATGCCAACATTTTGGGGAAGGCTCTTTTCGGTTCTAGGTTGACTGTGTAGCTTTGTAAAGAAATGGTTTGACGAGATGTGTGTGGAGAACCCTGAGTGGCCTGCGTAAAGCCCTGATGTCAAGACTATTGAATGCCTTTGGCTTGAACCAGAACACTGCCTGCGAGTCAGGTCTTCTCATTCAACATCAGTAACTGACCTCACATGCAATTTTTCAGCTGAATGGACACATATTTCAATATCTTGTAGAAAGCCTTCACCAGAAAAGTGGAGATTATTAAAGCTGCAAAGAGGGGAGGGTTAAATCCATAGCATTGCACATGGTTTTAGAACAGGATGTCCATCCAGCTCATACAGGTGTAATGGTCAGGTGTCTTTTTCGGCCATTAGGTGTACACATATAAGGACTTCTAACTTTGCTCTGACCTTGTGGATTTGATCTGTCTAGTTGTTTCAAGTCATTTACTCAGAAGTATGATGAAGTATGGCTTCTGGTGCAACATTTGTTACAGAAACTACTGAGGGAAGCAGAATCTGTTCTGTAACAGTCTAAATTGCAGGAATTGAAATAGGTGGGTCTGAGTGATAGTGGGTATGGCTGGCGTCACTTTTATTTCACCAGACAGCATCCTGCACTTTCCGCTGAATGCAAATTTTCAGTTACTGAATGTTTAATAATTAAGCAGATTTTATGAAGTAATAAAATCTATTTAACCATTAAAATGAGGTAATACGTATGCAGTATGTCAAATTAACAGGGAAGATGTTTGAACTGGATGAGGCTGCAGAAAAAAAACATCATTAGAGCCAAAATTGAATATTTGTGTTTGTTTTTTTCTTGTGCCATCTGCTTACTTTGAAAATAGCTTACAGGGCGTGTGTTACGAAATAACATGAATTATGTCTCTCATTAATTAGTACATTCCACAGGCTTACATCTTCAAGTGTGGAATTACATCATTAGTAGAAAACATGTTTTTCCATGGAAAAGCATAGATCATGGCTGTCAATTGTCTTTGGTTTCCAGGAGCAACTGTGAGACCGTGAGCCTCTTCTGTGCTCTCCTCCATAAGTAGTTTAATGTGATTGCTAAGAGGGAATTCCTGACAATGGATCCAAGAACTGCTCCATGGATCCAAGCCATAAATACAACAAACTCTAACCAATGAAAGCACTATGTGGCCAACAAGAGCGATGTTAAAGAGTATGACTGATCCAGAATCAGGGGAGACAATCTCCTTGACCAATGAAAGCATCTGGTGGCCAACAAGAGCATCCCTAATGTACAAGAGTATGGCTGATGTATGGGGCTGAGGCCCAAAATGAAAGACCACACTTCCCCAAACAATGAAAGCACCTGGTGGCCAACAGCATATAGTGGACAAGAATACAGCTGGTAAATGGTGTGAAGCCAAAAATCATGGAAATTATACAAAATGAAACCTCAGTCAGAGAGGCACAAAAATAGGCACTAGTGGTTAACAAAAGGTACAAGTTCTTAGGCGTAACCTTTAGTTTTAGGTCCCATTCATACAGGGTGTACTATACTGTAGGCCTGTACAGGGTCATGTTTACCCACTTGGGGATACACAAGTGTTCCATGCGTCCCAGTGCAAGCAGTCCTATTAATGTCAACTGGGACACAGCAGCTGCTGAATTGCAATATGACATCCTTGTGGGTGTGGGTGCATGTCCCCAAACACAGACAGGGTGATTTCGGGGACATGCACCCATACCCACAGCAGCCACTGTGTCCCAATTTACATAAATGGGACTGCCTCCATGGGGATGCACGGAACACCTGTTCATCCCCATGCAGGTAATCATGGCCCTGCACAGGAGTGTGGTATAGTACGTCCTGTGTAACTGAGGCCTTAACATTTTAAAATAGAAAAGAGCTTTACCATATTGCAAAACAATGCTATAGCTGGAATGCGTAAGGGTTTGAAGCACTATATGGCTGTGTTTCCCTGCTGGGAACCTTCGCTCTCTCTGTTTGTCCTGGTGACCATTGTCACCAAAACAGAAAGTGATGGGAATCCAAAATTTTAGAGTTGTCACAGGAACAGGAGGTGAGGGGAAGTATTCCAATAGGGATACCTGTTACAGTGACAACTGTCTAGCAGTGCATTTATCCTTGTTGTGGATAGATTTTGCTTTACTTCTGCTGTGTCTCTGGGACAGAATATGAAGGGAAATCTCCCTAACTCTATATAAAGACAGCAATAAAGGCAGGGGTTGTAACCCTTTCCTACTCTATCCAAATTTAAAAAAAAAAATGTTTTGGCTTTACATAAACTTTAAAGTATATCTGAACTGGAAAACAAAAATGTAATCTATTGCTGGCCCCTAAGATGTTTTGACTGCATTTGTTGTTTTTTGTTTTAACTACAGCTGTTTAACCTGCCATTAAAGTGGTAGTAAACCACATTAAATCGAAAAAAATAAAAAGGTCCCCCGCAGGCTCATGTCATAATGTGCTAGTATGCGCATTATGGGAGATTTACACAAAAAGCAGATTCCTCCAGCGACATGCTGTCACCGCTGGCAGGGAATCCATTTTCACCCGGTCTTCCTTCCGGGTTTGCAGGGTCTGGCCAGCTCATGCCATCCATTGAGAGCGCAGTGGTGATGTCACAGGCTGCTACACATGTAAATATCTCCTAAAAGTGCATGTTTAAGAGATATTTACTGTACCTACAGGTAAGCTTTATTATAGGCTTACCTGTAGGTAAAAGTTAAACGTGGGAGTTTACTACCGCATTAACACACCTCTTGTTCTAGGGTGACAATGCTTACCCATTGTACTGTAACTAGGGAGAAGGATTGTTGCCACCTTAAAACAGGACGTGTGTTTTTAATAGGATAATCATGTGAAAATCCAGAAAGAAAAGAAAATTAATGCAGCTACCACATCTAAGGACTAATAAGCTAAAATATAATACATTTTTGTTAAGACTATAGACAGGGCTCAAAATGTCCACTCGCCTGCTCACACTTGGCGAGTGGAAATAACGTGGGTGCGGGTGTGTCCCACAGGGCCTTCTCACTGAGCGGGCTTGAGACTCAGAGATGGCTCAATCACTCTAGGGCAGCCTTTCTCAACTGCGGTGCCACCAGAGGTTTTCAAGGGTACCATGGCATCATGGTGAGTTGTGCCCAAGCTCCCGATCCCAAACCACAATGTACATCGGCACTGGGAGATCCGTCAGACTGCTGAATACTAAGCAAAGTTAAAGCAAAGGGAGGGGGAGTGTCAATACAATACCCGGCTGTGTGAGGGAAGGTAATGTACTACAACTTTTTATAGAGCTGTATACAAGTGTATGTGTGTGTGGGTACATGTGTGTGTGTACATATGTATGTGTGTGTACATGTGTCTGTATGTGTGTGTGTACATATGTATATGTGTCTGTATGTGTGTGTGTATGTGTCTGTACAGGTGTGTATATGTCTGTGTGAGTGTGTACATGTGTCTGTACATGTCTGTGCGTATGTATATGTGTCTGTATATACATGTGTCTGTGTGTGCATGTGCCTATGTGTGTATGTATGTGTACATGTGTCTGTATGTGTGTGTGTGTATATGTGTCTGTGTGTGTGTATATACGTGTGTGTGTGTGTGTACATGTGTCTGTGTGTACATGTGTCTGTATGCGTGTGTTTGTACATGTTTCTGTGTGTGTACATGTGTCTGTTTGTGTACAAGTGTCTGTATGTGTGTGTGTGTACATGTGTGTGTACATGTGCCTGTATGTATGTGTGTACATATGTCTGTATGTGTGTGTGTAAGTATACATGTATGTGTGGCTTGGACAGGTTCAAGATTATGTGGTTATTATGGGTGGTAGATTATGGGGCATTTGAGGTACTGCTAGGTTGGATAGAAGGTAGGATATCATTGGTAGAGTTATGGTTTGCTGAGTGAAAGATTATGGGGGGTTATGGTTGTAGGCGGTGCAGGGTCTAAGTATGATGGAGTGTTTAGGGGACATTGGGGACCCTGATGTAATGTGAGGGCACGTGTAGAGGTGAAATTAGAGGTGGGGCAGTGTAGGGATTGGGTGGGGCAACTGGTGGCGAGTAACTCTAAAGGCCTGGCTAGTAGCTCAGGACTTGAAATTTTGAGCCCTGGTATAGAGGTGTTCTGTAGTCAACAGAGAGAGAGCTGGTAACAATGTAAGTAATACGAGTTCAGCTGATGAAGATCTCACAGAAAGTTCAGCTTAAAATATTTCAGACAGATTTTATTTGCATTTATTGAACAGATATTACAAGCACTTTTAATGGTATATTTAACGGTCCAGAAGGGATCAAATATCAAATCACAGATGTCTGTGGATCTGTAAAATTCTGTAGATGTCTATAATCAACAGACCAATCTTTATCTCAGCAGTTGTTTAGCAAGGATGCTCACTGAGCTGTTTTATACTCTTACAGGTAATAGAACAAAATAAAGGTGTGCATGAACAAAATATGCCCCAGCAAACATCGAAAATGTAAACATTAGCAATAAGAATCCTTAGCAGCCTGTTTATAATCATGAACATTGATATTGCACATCTTATTTTCATAGGAAGCATAGATTTTACTTAGAATACTACTTTAAAGACTTACCCTAATGCATAATTGGCAACATGTATTTTAGTGGCTGCACAGTGCTTAAATAAAATAAAAAAGCTCCCTCGCAATATAAATGTCTGAACAGCGACTGTGAAATCTAATCTAATGGTAAGAATTAGCAATTTGGCTTCATCAGATCTTGCATCCCTGAAACTCTTCCCTTTAGTTGCCCTTCAGATAGTCCTTCAGTTTAAATAGGAATTTGCAGGGACATCATTATTATTATTATACAGGATTTATATAGCGCCAACAGTTTGCTCAGTGCTTTACAATATAACGGGAAGCAATACAGCAACAATACAGTTCAATACAAGAGGGTTAAGAGGGCCCCGCTCCTTGGAGCTTACAATCTAGGAGGGAGGGGCTAGTGGTACAAAAGGTAGTAACTGTGGGGGATGGACTGGTTGGAAGAGTAGAAGATTCCATTATTAGCTGAGGGCAGGATAGGCTTCCCTGAAGAGATAGGTTTTCAGAGATCGCCTAAAAGTGAGCAGAGTAGGCGATAGTCTGATAAATTGGGGTAGAGAGTTCCAGAGGATGGGGAAGCTCTGGAGAAGTCCTGGAGACGAGCATGGGAGGAGGAAACAAGGGAGCTAGAGAGCAGGAGGTCTTGCGAGGAGCGGAGAGAACGGTTTGGGTGATATTTAGAGACAAGTTTGTTGATGTAATTTTGGGTTATGTAATTTGAGTTATAAATGGCTTTATACGTTATTGTTAATGTTTTGAATTTTATTCGTTGGGCAATGGGAAGCCAGTGGAGGGATTGGTAGAGAGGGGTGGCAGATACAGAACAATTAGTAAGGTGGATGAGTCTGGCAGCAGCATTCATGATAGACTGAAGAAGGGATAGCCTGCGATTAGGTAGGCCAATGAGGAGGGAGTTACAATAGTCAAGGCGAGATTTAACAAGGGAGTGAATAAGTTGCTTAGTGGTTTCCGAGGTTAAGAACGGTCGTATCTTGGAGATGTTGCAGAGGTGAAGTCTACAAGATTTGGACAGTGATTGGATTTGGGGGTGAAAGGACAGATGGGAGTCTAGGATTACACCTAGTACCCTGGCATGAGGAGAGGGACTGATGATTGTGTTATTGATCTTGATAGAGAAGTCAGGGGAGGGGGCAAGGGGCTGGGGGAATACTAAGAGCTCAGTTTTGGAAAGATTGAGTTTCAGGAAGTGGAGTGACATCCATGCCGATATGTCGCTTAGTAGGTTAGTAATGCAAGAGGAGACTGAAGGGGTGAGGTGAGGGTTAGAACGATAGATTTGTGTGTCATCAGCATAGAGATGGAACTTAAAGCCTTGGGAGTTTATCAAGTGACCAAGGGAGGAGGTGTAGATGGAGAAGGGGTTCAAGGACAGAACCTTGAGGGACCCCTACAGAAAGAGGGAGTGAAGAGGAGGAGGCAGCGTTATAGGTAACGCTGAAGGAGCACTGCAATAGGCAGGAGGAGAACCAGGAGAGAGCAGAGTCTCTGAGGCCAAGAGAGTGGAGTTTTTTGAGGAGGAGGGGATGGTCAACCATATCAAAAGCCGCAGACAGGTCAAGTAGTAAGAGTACGGAGTAGTGGCCATTGGTTTTAGCAGTTAGTAGATCATTAGTGAGTTGTAGTAGGGCAGTTTCAGTGGGGTGTAGTGAGCGAAAGCCAGACTGTAAAGGGTCAAGAAGGTTGTTGTCGGTGAGGTGGGAGCTCAGGCGATTGTAGACTAAGCGTTCTAGGAGTTTAGAGGTAAATGGAGGCAGGGAGATGGGTCTTAAGTTGTTCATGTTGGTGGGGTCCAGGGAGGGCTGTTTAAGTATGGGAGTGATGTGCGCATCCTCTAGAGGGGAGGGGAGGGGAGGGGAAGGCACCAGTAGAGAGTAAAGATTGAAGATGTGAGTGGGGGAGCATAGGATGGAAGAAGAGGGTGACCGTAGTAGTTGTGAGGGGACAGGATAAAGGGGGCAGGTGGTGAGACGGGCTTCTGAGAAAACCTTAGTGACTTCTTCGGCAGTAGCAAGGTCAAAAGAGGAAAGTGTTGAGAGAGGTTTAGTATAAGGTATGCTAAGTGGGATGGATGTCTGTGCAGTGGCGATGCCCCTACGAATTGCGTCAATTTTGTTTTTGAAATGATTTGCAATCTCGTGAGCAGTGAGTGAGGTACCGGGTGGAGGTGGAGAAAGTAGAGAGTTAAAAGTAGAGAAGAGACGACGAGGACTGGATGACAAGGTATTAATAAGAGTGACAAAGTAGGCTTGTTTGGCAGCATGAAGGGAAGAATTGTATGTTAAGAAAGCAGATTTATATAGGGTGAATGCTTGCTGGGATTTGGTTTTACGACTATGTCGTTTAAGATTTCTGGTGTCGTCAGTCTGCCACAGTTGTAATGGTCGGGACCTGATGCTTCGTGTTGTTAGAGGAGCAAGTGAGTCTAATGTGGATGAAAGTGAACTGTTGTAGTCAGCAGTGGCCAGGTCAGGGCAGGACAGGGGAGAGATTCTGTCATAGAGTTGGTCAGTTGCAGAGTGGAAAGGAGCAGGGTTCAAGTTGTGAAGGTTTCTGTGGGTAATTTTTTGTACATGCCCCCTATTGACTTCAATGCAAAATTGCGCCCAATTGACTTTAATGCAAAATTGTGTTCCATTGACTTCAGTGCAAAAATGGCCCATATTGATTTCAATGCAAAATCGAAACCCATTGACTACAATTATTATTATTATTATTATTATACAGTATTTATAAAGCGCCAATAGTTCACTCAGCGCTGTACATTACAAAGGGGGACAGAACATGTGACAGAACAATACCAATACAATGCAAAACATGAGGGGATCGAGGGCCCTGCTCTTTCGAGCTTACAATCTAGAAGGGATGGGATAGTGGTACAGGAGGAGATAGCTGTGGGGGATGGAGTGGTAGGAAGAGTGGAGGAGGTCAGCAAGTTAGCAGGGGGTGAGGTAGGCTTCCCTGAAGAGATGGGTTTTCAGGGTGCGCCTAAAGGAGAGGAGAGTAGGTGATAATCTGATGGGTTGGGGCAGGGAGTTCCAGAGGATGGGTGACACCCTGGAGAAGTCCTGGAGGCGGGCATGGGAGGAGGAGACCAGGGAACTAGAGAGAAGGAGGTCTTGTGAGGAGCGGAGTGTGCGTGCTGGGTGGTACTTGGATATTAGGTCAGTGATGTAGTTCGGGGCAGTATGGTGGACAGCTTTGTACGTCAGTGTTAGGATTTTAAATTTGATCCGTTGCGCAATCGGAAGCCAGTGGAGGGATTGGCAGAGGGGGGTGGCGGAAACGGAGCGTTTGGAAAGGTGAATGAGTCTGGCAGCCGTATTCAGGATCGACTGAAGCGGGGATAGCCAGCGGCGAGGCAGGCCAGTGAGGAGGGAGTTGCAGTAGTCGAGTCGTGATATGATGAGGGAGTGGATGAGCTGTTTAGTGGTTTCTGGGGTTAGGAACGTGCGGATTTTGGCGATGTTGCGGAGGTGGAGTCTGCACGAGTTTGTTAAAGATTGGACTTGGGGCTGGAAGGATAGGTTGGAGTCCAGAATGACACCAAGTACTCTGGCCTGCAGAGCGGGTTTGATATTGGCGTTGTTGGACATGATGGAGAAGTCAATGGGGGGTGGTGTCCGGGCTGGGGGGAAGACAAGGAGCTCGGTTTTGGAGAGATTCAGTTTAAGGAAGTGGAGCGACATCCATTCTGATATGTCGCTCAGTAGGTGTGTGATTTGGGCAGAGACCGAGGGGGTGAGGTGGGGGGTTGAGAGATAGATTTGTGTGTCGTCGGCATAGAGGTGGTAGTTGAAGCCGTGAGAGTGTATGAGTTGGCCAAGGGAGGAGGTGTAGATGGAGAAGAGAAGGGGCCCAAGGACAGAGCCTTGAGGGACCCCAACAGAGAGGGGGAGTGAGGGGGAGGTGGTAGCATTATAGGTAACGCTGAAAGAGCGTTGTGACAGGTAGGATGAGAGCCAGGAGAGAGCAGAATCTCTGAGGCCGAGGGAGTGTAGTATTTTGAGGAGGAGGGGGTGGTCAACTGTGTCGAAGGCCGCAGAGAGGTCAAGGAGTAGGAGCACTGAATAGTGGCCATTAGCTTTGGCGGTTAGAAGGTCGTTGGAGAGTTTGAGTAAGGCGGTTTCGGTGGAGTGTAGGGGGCGGAAGCCAGACTGTAGGGGATCGAGGAGGTTGTTGTCGTTGAGGTGAGAGCATAGGCGGGTGTAGACGAGGCGCTCGAGGAGTTTAGATGTAAGTGGGAGCAGGGAGATGGGTCTGAGGTTGTTCGGGTCATTGGGGTCCAGGGAGGGCTTTTTAAGTATGGGGGTGATGTGTGCATGCTTCAGTGGGGAGGGGAAAGTGCCAGAGGAGAGGGAGAGATTAAAGATATGGGTGAGGGAGCGTAGGATGGAGGGGGAGGGAGGTCGTAGGAATTGTGAGGGGATAGGGTCGAGGGGGCAGGTGGTGAGGCGGGCATCAGAGAGGATCTTGGAGACTTCCTCGATGGTAGTAAGGTCAAAGGTGCGGAGTGTTGGGGGAGCTTCAGTATGAGGAATGTAGGGTGGGGTGGGAGAGGAGGTCAGAGCAGTGGTGAGGCCGTGGGAAAGGGGTGAAGAGGGGGTAGCTAAGTGAGGGGGAAGGGGGTTGGAGGGAGTTTGAGCAGCGACGAAGTCCCTGCGGGTAATGTCGAGGGGGAGGGGGGATGATGGGGTAGCTGTGTGAGAGGGGACGGGTTGAGAGGGCGTGTGAGTTGCGGCAATGTCCTTGCGAATTGTGTCAATCTTGTTTTTGAAGTGATTGGCAATATCAAGGGCGGTGAGTGAGGTGCTGGGTGGAGGTGGGGGTGGAGAGAGTAGAGAGTTGAAGGTGGAGAAGAGTCGGCGAGGATTGGAGGAGAGGGCCTTGATGAGGGTCAGGAAGTAGGCTTGTTTGGCTGCGTGGAGGGAGGAGGTGTAGGTGTGGAAGGCAGATTTGTAGCGGGTGAAGGCTTGTTGGGATTTGACTACAATGCAAAAGTGTGTCCCACAGGCTTCAATGCAAAATCGCTTCCCATTGACTTCAATGCAAAAACGCCCCCTTTTGACTTCAAAGCAAAAACACCTCTATTTAAGTTTTTTAATTTTATATATATATATTAAATTTTATTTTCTGTCCAATTTTTGTGTGTTACGTTCAATAAACGTTATTTTACGTTACTGGACTGTATTGTTTAAACTCCATTTTTAAACTATTTGTTTAAATTCATGATCTTAATTGAAAAGTCGAATATAATGAAATTATATATAAAAAAATATATTTAAAAAAAACTGTCCATTTCAGTTTTGGTTTCCAGTCAAGTGCATCCTGAATTTCTGGTTTCCGTCCAGAAGAGAATTTTTATTTCTGTTCACCAGTACTTCATTTACTATTGTCAGGTCTAAAATATTTTTAAATTATCAAATACATTTGGCATATTGCATATTAGAGATAAAACTCCAACACTTTTTAAAAAACATGTTGGACAAAGTAGGGATCGGACAGAACCTCTTTCAGGCTTTTACTGTGGTCTATAGGTTTCCCCTCATTTACTATAGGTAAAGGAAGTAATGGAATACCTCTCCAGCAGGGAGATATAATGCTTTTTTTATGTAAAATGAACAGGGATTGGAGTCTCTGTCAGGATATTACTACTTTGTCTTCCGGTTAGAGAATAAACAGGTGGCGGCACACACCTAGTGCATTATCCAAGGTTTATTGAAAGGTATGAAAAGTAAAAACATACTCACATACTCCTGGAGACAACCTCTCCTCTCATTTTTTGCCCTTCTCTCATAGGCTTTCATAGGGACATGGTTAATATCAGTAAATATTTAACAGATGTATCTATTTTTCCCAAGCCTACCCAAAACAAAAAGTTTTGGCTGGGGTTAAACTTTAACATGCTGAATTCTGTTTTCAAGCAAGCAGGTGGAGCTTTAGGCTCCTTTTCACACAATATTATATTTGCAGCATGCTGAAAACAACCTTTTGTTTACAGGCTCAATAGCTCAAGTTGCAATTAATATACAGAAGTAGAAGTCTTACTGTAGCAGGCAGCCACTCATGTGCTGTCTCTTTAAGTAACCCATGGTGCTCTGGGAATACTTTGTCATTTTTTAGCTTTTTAAAAAAAAATATTGTCTAGAAACACATATGAAACAACATAATATATAATACTGAAGAAATTTAAATCAAAACCATAACAGTTTCCCCTTGATATATGATGCTACATTATATTTGTATTTAAAATACTCTATAATCTATAAAAGACCTCAAAACAAAGTTTTGTTTTCTCATTTCAATAAAATGTAATAGTTGACACTACTCTCTATACCTATAACTCAAAGATTATGACACACATTCTCTGTACAACTTTCTTATTCATTTCAGAACAACAGCAAAAAAAAAAATATTATTGTAAATTATAATAAAATAAAAATATAATAAAATATTTATAATAAAAAATATATAATTAGCAACAAAATAAAGTTTACAAGCTACATAGGCTTCATAAATGTGTTCTTACTGAAAGATATCCAGAAATTCACACAAGTCCATTTCATAAAGTATAGTAATTTACAATATGTTGGAGAAACCAATCAGAATACAAGATTTATAGATTAGTGAATTTAGGCTAATGAAAAATTACTGCCAATTGGTTGCTGTGGGCTGTTGCACTCCATTGCCTTTTCCATCTTAGCAAGCTCTTCCATGTGTTTGCAATTACTGGTGTCCCAGTTTGTTGTGGAATGCTGCATGCAAGAAACCAGCACATCCATGTAATAGAAGATTTGAACAGGCTCATTTCCTGCCCACCACTAGGCAAAATCCTGGGATTTTCAGAGGAGACCAGGAAATGTGTGCAATTTTGATTCTTAATAACACAGAATAAGTGGATTGTTATTGTTCCATATAGAGATATGGGCGAGATAAAGTTAAAGTATTGCCTTACATCAAAACTTCAAGGCCTTTTCCCAGAATTACTGTTTCAGGAAGCCTGCATGTTAAAGAGTAACTCCACCTTTCAGCAACGTTATGGTAATAAATATGGTATTACTGCCCAACACTCTCTTAATTTCCTTTTTTGCCCATTTTTCTTCCATTTTTGCGGAAAATAATCCACTTGTTCACATTTGCCTGTGAAAGATATTTTCATTTTGAAGTCTTTTTTTTTTGTTTGTATTCCAATAAATGGCAGGCATTTTTTCCACCAATAATTATTCTTTGTGGTCAATAAAGTATATCCAAAGCCAAAAAGATGTATTTTTTTATTCTACAGCAGGAAATGGAAATGGGAAATTACAGTGGGAAAAGGCTAGAACCCTGCTTTTTTTGCAGTCTTTGTCTATCCTGTATAGAACTGTATTGTTGCTGTATTGCCTCCCTTTATATTGTAAAGCGCTGAGCAAACTGTTGGCGCTATATAAATCCTGTATAATAATTATAATAATAATTCCTGTTTTTTTTTTTTTTTTAGACAGGGCTGTGTCAACGTACAGGAAATCTTTTCTTATGCAGGCCATACATGGGTAGAGTTCTGAATGAATTTTCTTTAGAAAATCGGATATTTAGAGCATTTTGTAATCCGATGGTGCCACCATTGATTTCGAAAATTTGACCAACCACGCCTTCAATCTCTCCTCATGTTGCTACACAGAAGAATTTCTGTGGCTGGGAATCTTCTTTTCTTTCCAGGTCACCGCTCATGCTCTTTTCTTTTTCTATTATATTTCTTGCATGATTCTTCCATCATTGATAATAAATTGATTCATGTTTCAAAACATTCAACATGCTGATCACACAAATTTGATGGCCGCATGAAAATCGTCTGATGCTGCGGCCCACTAATGGTGCAAAATTTGAATGAAAATTGTTAGTTGCGATTTTCAAAAGAAAGTCCTTAAGGAATGTATGGCCTGCTTTAGACAGTTGACACCATAACAAGTGTCCCCTTTGGAAAATTTCCCCCCTACTCACGTTCTGGTAGCAACTCAAGCTTTTTATTTTTTCAACCCTTGCAATACAGGTGACCAGGACAAATAGAGGTGAATCCCCCAGAAGAGACACAGACCCCCAAAAGAACCTGACAGGGTTTCAAACTTTGCAACCACTCTATCCCCCCAAAAAAGGTTGGCTTTCATCCACTCTATCTAAAAACTAAAAATTAGGCTGGCTTTAGACTTTAAATGGTGCAACTGCATTTCTTTGACTCCTTTTTTCCTTCTCCAGGGTTACCCAGTTTGTCTTATAATTTTTTTTAAAGATTTGAAGTATATGTGAACCCTTGTCTTGTAAATCATTCAGTTTAAAATAGAAATGCAAGGAAATATAAAACATATAAATACATCATAAATACCTTTTTTTCTATTTCTAATTTTTCTAAGCTACATAAGAGGCTTAGAGAGGCGGGGGTGGAGAAGCAGCAGTACACTGTGAATTACTGTGTGTTGGGGGGGGGGCACATGTAAGCAAACAATGCTGATCATTAGAAGACAGGCAGGCTGGGCTCCCAGAACAGACAAAACTGACCACACTGGGATGGGTGTACTCTAATGCCTAGCGTGGTAGTTTGAATAGGAAAAAGGGGGACTGGCAGGATCACCAGGTATTTCACACAAAGGAGGCAATACAAAGAGAACAGGATACCTTTTAACACAGTTACATAGTACAACAGACACATATCAGGAAAATTAAATGTTGTTATAAAAAATTTGTTTAACTGCAGTTTGTGCATGCCACATTCAGTCTGAACCAATCTTATGGAGAGCCCAGCACCTGGATGCTCTGCTTTTAAATTCAAGGCCTGCTTTCTTATACCTACTGGAAACAGTGACAAGCTATTCTGGTTTCTGTTTCTGCCCATCTCCCTCTTTTTGATACAAAAAATGTTTCCTACTCTTGTATTCTCCATAACCTAAAATAAGCTGAAAATCCATTCCTCTGAAGTTTCAAAACAGCCCTCACTGACCTCTATAGATGCAGGTACTGGGAAGCAAATATTCCTGAGTCCCTTTTGCAGAGATTTACAAGGACATGAAGTGATGAGATATCCCTCTGATGGCCAAAGAAACAGCGCTATAATGGGGAGGGATTGGTGTTACCAGGTCAAGACATGGAGGGAGACCTCATAGTGAGGACAAATCAAGCTTAAAGTTATATTAACCGCTTCTCTGCCGCCCTATAGTAGAAGTAATGCTACAGGGCGGCAGGGCTGTGCAAAATCACTTATACGTGATTTGCATTTTCAGGTAGAGGGCGAGTGCGTGCCGCCCTATCCGCACCGCCATTGGCAGCTACTGATGTCAGTCATCCGGTCCCAGCCGGTGATTCCCCGCCTGCACCCGGCGACTGCCGAGTAAAACTGACAGGGCAGAGACCTGTGTGTAAACAACACAGGTCTCTCTCCTGCCAGCAAGGACATGCTGCTGTGTATTTCTCTGCACAGCAGAGAAATACACAGCACCATGTTTCCCTAGTAAAACACACACACAGCATATGATGTAAAAAAGCACACAGCACACTGTTAACCCTTTGATCGCCCCAGATGTTAAACCCTTCCTGCCCAGTGTCATTAGTACAGTGTCAGTGCATTTTATTACACTGACCACTGTGTTAGTGTCATTGGGATGTCAGTGGCAGTTAGTCAATTCCCCCCCAGTGTCAGACTGCCCACCGCAGTCCCGCAATAAGTTGCTGATCGCCGCCATTACTAGTATAAAAAAAAATAAAAATTCCAGTATGTACACGCCCATTTCTAGACGCTATAACTTTCACGTAAACCAATTAGTTTACACGTATTGGGATTCTTTTCTAGGAAAAACATGTAGCATTTTGGCCTAAATTTATGATGAAATTTGATTTTTAAAATATTTTTACTGGATATGTTTTATAGCAAAAAGTCACCAATATTGTTTCTTTTTCAAAATTGTCAGCCTTTTTTGTTTATAGCGCAAAGAATTAAAACTGCTCAGGTGGTCAAATACCACCAAAAGAAAGCTCTATTTGTGGGGAAAAAAAGGACATAAATTTCATTTGGATGCAGCGTTGCATGACTGCGCAATTGTCAGTTAAAATAACGTAGCGCTCCTGGTCAGGAAAGGGGGTAAATCCTCAGGAGGGCAAGTGGTTGAAGGCAAGTTTTTTTAAAAATAACAAACATGTCATACTTACCTGCTTTGTGTAATGGATTTGTACAGAGCAGCCCCGATCTTCCTCTTCTCGGGTTCTCCGCTGGTGCTCCTGGCCACTCCTTCGCTCTCGAGCTGTTGCTCTGTGTATCCACTTACACACAGAGCTGTGGCTCAGCTTCGCCCCCTCTGTCTCCTTATTGGCTCACTGGCTGTGACTGACAACAGTGGGAGCCAATGGCTTCCTCTGCTCTCTCAGCCAATGATGAAGCTCTTGTGCACATGGATAGTGATGGGGCATAGGTAAGTATTGGGGGGGGGGGGGGGCTGCACACAGAAGGTTTTTTTATAGAATGGAATGCATGAAGGTATAAAAACTTTAAGCCTTTAGAACCACCTTAACAGAAGATCCAATTCTTCCCTACTCTACTGAACAATAAAAAAAAATGGAAGATAGGTTTTTACTTCAGACTGGCACTGGGAATTTTTACACTGGCTATTAAAATGATAAAAAAGCTGAAGAGCATGGAACCTGGAGTTCAAAAGCTAACCTTTGACAACTACTCTAAGAGAAATCCAGTAGATAGCACTAAGGGCACCACAACTAGAACGCATTTACACTTGCAGTGCCCTCTGAAAAGTGATCCATGGTGGAAGAGCTGAAGCGGAGCCAGGAGAAGTAGCCTACTTTTTCTCTGTCTGCTGTGCTCAATGAATCCTTGTTTGGTTCTCAGTCTGGTCCAGGTGAAAAGGCAAGTTGGTGTTTTCAGGTTTTTGGCCCCACCATCTGTAATGCCCATGTGACCAAGCCCGGATGGGCAAGGCAAAATGCGTCAGAGGCGTGGCTGGAACGGTGGCTGAGGCCATCTACAACACGCTATCACTGATTGACTCTGGCGATCGGTTTTGAGGGGAATACGCTCCTCCATATACCCCACCATCTGTAACACCAAGGAAGTGGGGTTCAAGAACATGTATTACTATTTAAAGCACAGTGACTTAGTGGTTAGAGATTCTGCCTTGCAGCACTGGAGTCCTCAGCTCAAATCCCAGCCAGGGTGCAATCTGCATGGAGTATGTATGCTCTCCTGTGCTTGTGAGGGTTTTCTCTGGATACTCCAGCTTCCTTCCACACACCAAAGACATGCTGGTAGACTAAACTGGCCCTTGAGTATGTATGTGAAGTAAGAAGCTTTTGTAATCCCCTTGTGAGTAGGGATTGATATAAATATATATAAATCGTTGCGTAAATTGCCTGTAATAAATAATGTGAAGAGACGGACAGTATGGCTTTGTAATTGACTAAAGAAAACATAAAAAAGATCATTCAAATGTCCTTTCTACATGTCTCACGTATCCAATGTTATACATGACACTTGATTGGTGCAGGAGTGTCACTATCTTACATTTGTATCCAGGGAATGACTCATTTATGAGGAAGTGAGATTGACCCGAGGCTTTAGATGAATTTGAAGCATTTCATTACTTTTTGTGAGATGCACGAGAACACGGAGTCAGAGCTCAGGAACAAGCATTCATCTTGAACCAATTAGCATTCCGCTGTCAAAGGATTTTTCAAATCCTCCATCAAAACACCAACAAAACGCCCTGTTTATGTTTGTCCATGAAGCGCCACAGTTCTAAATTTTTTTAAAGCCATTTACCGTAACGCCGAATTGTGGTTCATATTTATTATACTGTTAGAGCACAGCAATACACATTAGTGTCTGCATTATCCAGACCATGACCTAAACAGGATCCTTTACATTTATTATGTGAAAACGCAGGCTTCAGTCGAACATGAAACTGTGGCAATCATATAGACTCGGGGAACACATCCTGCTTGCTGAATTGCTATAATTTACATCCTGGCATTGATTTCATGCGCTTGGATTTCCCACTACAGTACTTTAAAGCAGAACTCCAGTGTAGTAATACTTTGAGCCCAGGCTGAGTGATGACGCAACCCCAGGGAGAAAGCTTATGACAGCCGGGGCTCAGAAGAAGTGGACTGAATCAAGCTGGCTGTCATTCAGCTGGACGACTGCTGACATCTAGTGACAGAAGAGGGTTTCTGTGGCGTACAGTACCTGATTGCTTTTTATATTTTTATTACTGCTGGCTACTGGATTTTTACTTTTTGTTTTTTGAAGTTCTACTTTAAATCCCTTATTTTCTACATGGCACAAGTGGAGGCATGCATTCTCACTATGAGCACATCTCAGCTTTGTCCACACATACACCACAGCAATTCTTCAATTTGCAAGTGAAGTTACTATTATTATTTTACAGGACTTATATAGCGCCAACAGTTTGCTCAGTGCTTTACAATATAACGGGAGGCAATACAGTAACTAACAATACAGTTCAATACAAGAGGGATTAGAGGGCCCTGCTCCTTTGAGCTTACAATCTAAGAGGGAGGGGATAGTGGTACAAGAGGTAATTAGCTGTGGGGGATGGAGTGGTAGGAGGAGTAGTGGATTCCAGCATTAGCTGGGGGCGGGGTAGGCTTCCCTGAAGAGATGGGTTGGATGCAGATTAGAATTTCCACGTTCTGGAGAATTTGTTTGGTGAACTGGAGGTCCAACAGAAGGCGACCAATGATCACCTGGTCTGGATCTGTCTGGGGGTTCCCAAGGTGTTTTGACAACTGGGAAAAGTGTCCCGATTTATCCTGGAGTTTTATGAGAAACACCCAGATCAAGAACCTGGCAAGATTGTGTATTATCCAGATCTAAATGATTATTATTAGATAGCAGTGTTTTGATACTTGGAGTGCTTTGGTGTATGCTAGTTAGGGCTCTGACCACTGGGCATGGAGAATGTTTGTTTTTAGTACCTGGAGCTATTTTTTGTTTTTAAACTTGAAGCTGGCTGGTTGTTGCTTGTTTATTCTTCCTGTGCAAAAGTGGTTGACTGTTTTCTGTCCACTTGTGGACCAGCAAAGTAGCGGTAAGGCCCCTTTCACACTGACGGTCTGATTGGGTCCATGTAAAAACCGATCAGACCATCCATAGCTCTCTATGGGCCGGCGGGTGACAGCAGACATGTGCCAACTGCTGACATCTCATCTGATCCTGTATGCTAAAAACAGACAGATAGATATACATTCCCCATCCGTCTGGATGACAGTCGGGTGGAAACGGACAGGTGGTCCGTTTCAATCCGAATGTCCCATAGAAAATGGCAGGCCGTGTCTGTGTTCAGTCTGTAACAGGGGAGCGGACACAGACCTGTCATCCCCATGCTCAGAGGGGATCAGCGAGAGGATCCCCCACTGAGCAAGCAGATCTGCTCATGGGTCCCTTCCATCTGAAAGGGGCCTAAGTCGCTGGGCTTCAAGTGGTTATGCAGGCAGCATCCCGGTATTGTTATATTCAGCTGGCAGTCGGCTTTCTTGTAAAAGCAATCCTAACTGCTAATTAGCCACAGGATTGTTTTTATAAGTAGTGGGAGAAAGGCATCTGCCCCCTCTTGCCACCTTCCACATCTCTCTCGGGCTCTCCCATCCCACTGAGGAACCTGAGAGTGCAGCTGGCAGCACCCACCATTTTATTTTCTAGGGCCTCTACGTAAAAAATACATATAGTTTTTGAGGTTCTAAGTAATTTTCTAGCAAAAAATACAGATTTTTACATGTAAACAAAAATTTGTAATAAAAGGCCTGGTCTTAAAGTGGATATTCTAATGTTTAAAAATGTTATGCTTTTATTGTTATGTGTGGCTAAACAGATGTGCTTTCTTTGGTCTTAAATTAGCCTGAGAAAATGTTGTGTTTTATTAGAGGGGAGTTTTAGTGGGTGATCTGTAGAGTTCTCCTTTAAGAAAAACTTAGTCCTCCTGCCTGAGCTCTTGGTAAGAGCTGCTCTGTCTGCGCTGATTAGGTCAGGTTCAATCGGGAAAAGAAATGGTTTGGACCAGGGGAGGTTAACACGTTTGAATTTTGACAGTTTTGAGGCATTTGGAACTCAGGTGTTGTCAGGAACTTTGCTTTTCTGCTCCATGTGACTGGAGAACTGCGTCACCTTGTAAACCAGATAATAGGTCTCCCCTTTAACTTGGAGATCATGGTACCTTCAGCTGTGCTCCCCTGGGAGTCCCAGTAGCACTGTTCAGGTTTCATGCAGGAAAAAAGCAGCTCCAAAAACACACCTAAGCAGCGTTTTTGCAAACGTTTTTAGGTGCATCAGGCGCTTGGGCATTGATTTATTTCATTGGCCAATCTTGAATCTGTCGCTGAGAAAGGATGCGTCGTATGACATCAATACTGCGCTCATGAGGTATTGAGCTATAAAGGGCCTCAATATTAATGGTAACTAAAAAGGCTTCCTTAGAAATACTGGAGTCCTCAATGATTTGCAAAAAATGAATAGTATCTTTTACAAACGAGGGTAATAATGACACATAGACACAATAATGACACATATTGTAGATATGAATCAATCACACAACTCAAATTTTCTGTCAAACCCCCATTTCCTGAAACAATTGGATGCCCTGTGGACGTTTTTGGATCCTTATGTATTTTTGGTACACTGTAGAAAGTGGGAGTTCTAGGAAATTTTACCCTAACATGTCGCAATCGTGCACACCAGAGGCAGACACGGCCCTCCATTTTGTTAAGAATTCTCCATATTTCCCCCTCATTCTCCCCCCTTCCTCTCTGTTCATACACATTGACATATGGCTTGTGTGTTAAAAAGTGTCACAGGCCAGAGCCCAGCAGGGAGCCCCGAAGTGCCTGGTTGTCTAAGAGGGCTGTGCAATCTAGCACATTGTAAAAGATAATGCAAGCCTTCCCAGGAGTTCAAAGACATTCCAGAGAAGCACGAACCAGATAACACTTTTAAAATCCATATTTCCCCTATGTCTCATATCTTGGAATATGAGAGACTTACATAAAAACCAGCCATATCTTCAGATTGGCCACGAGGAGACAAACAGTTTGATAGGCCACTCTTCTTGGCTGGAATACATAGGAAGCAGAAAAGTAGATCTCTTGAACCATTCAGTGTATAATTTCATATTTCATATCTAATAATTCCTCTGATGTGTCTGAATAATAATCTACCCGCAGGTGGAATGTCACTTGTGCATATGGAAAGCTATGAGCCAAAATATGAACTAAAAGAGATTTTGGCTCTAGTTTAGGCCTACGCCCAGACTATCCCTCCCTAAACGGGGTATTGGTCCTTGACTTCAGAGACACCCCCTGCTGGGGAACTACAAAATGGGTTGTCAGGCCTAAGAAAGTTAAGTTGAAGAATTCTCCCTTGTAACATCAGTGGCTCTGAGGAAGAGGCAAGTCCGAAACGCGTCAGCCTATTGGATGTCTACACTCCCTATTGCGGACTGTTACTCAGCGTGGTGTTGACCCAGCTGTTCTTTATGATGTGCCTTGACTATATTGTCATTTGTGAGTACAACACCTACTTTATTTTTTATAAAACATTTTTTATGGTAATGTACTAGGCCTGTGTGCCCTCTCTTTGCTCTTTCCTCATTCAGTATATTTGGATTCCCCCGGTCTATTTGAGGGCAGCAAGGTGTGAATGTTCCAGGACATTCTTAATGTGGTTGTAGCCTGCATCGAGTCCATCCCCAAGCGCAGGAGCATTTGTGTTTGCTGGTTCTAACATTAGAACCACCTGGGGAGACCCGTGCCCTTTCGCTTTGAAACTTGAAATGCTAACCCAGGACTTTGGCAAATACTTTAACCCTCTAACTTCTCTCTGTTATCTCTTTGCTGTGCTGTTGTTCTCTGTATATTTATATATATATTGGTTACATATTTTTTCTGTAAATATTTTTATTGCACCCTTTCGACCTTTTAGTAATAAATCATTCCTTCTGAAAGTGTTGAACTGTTTCTATAGCTCTTTATTGCAATTTACGAATTCCTGCCTCTAAAAAAAGCGCTACTGTGTTTGTTTAACCCTCTGTATAACCGGTCTGCAGTGGCAGTGTTATACAGACGATTATCTCAACCATTATAGTGTTATAGCTGATATTGCCACGTTTTCTCTTTCTCTGTACAAAAAGGAGGTGGTGGCAGTGTGAAGGGTTAATTGTGTAATTAACCTGACCCAGTAACAATCACTCCCAGGCTGCCGGTACATAGATTGTGGTCCAATTAGCTGGAAAATCGTTGTGCAGGGTGCAGCTGGGCGTCGCATTGTTACGCACGTGACATCGCGGTTTTAGATCGGCTGGTCCTTCGGTCACAAGTTTGGTGAGAAGGTCAGGGGTCTGACGCCGTGTTCGTCACATAACAAACTCCCACAGTTCTTTCTGGATTATACCATTCTCAAAAGCTCGATCCATCAGCTCAAACTCAGAAACAAATTTATCGATCAAAGTTACAGGAATAGGGCGATACCAACTGCTGTTATGCAAAATCTTATAGCACATTTCCTTATTTTGTATGTTGTCCATAATGACCTTGTTGCTGCCCTTATCAGATGGTTTAATTGTGATGTTGTTGTTTTTCTGTAGAACACATAATGCTGTTTGTTCTATCTGCAAAAGATTATCAGATTTGGTCCAATTAAAAGAAAGCTTTTTAATATCCCCAAAGGTTTGTTTGAGAAATATGGCTATGCTCGGATAGCTATTTAACGAGGGAAATTTTGAAAATGTTTTTTTAAACTGGGCCAACGGATCAAGCTGAAATTTATTGGAATTACCTAATAAAAAGGTTAAGATCCAATTGATCAATTAGATCACTAGGTTGGCTTTCTTCCAGCAGAAGAGTCAGGTCCCGAAATGCCTTGAAATCCCTACTGGAGTACTGAGACCAATCGAATGATTCTCCTCTATTGTCAGATTTCGCATATTCACATATAATGGAAAGTTTTCTGGCAAACAATTGGAAATCTTTTACCACCTCAAATTCATCAGCATTTTGATGTGGACAGAAACTTAATCCTCAAGACAACAAATGTTTTTCTGTTTAAGGTAATGTATATGAGGACATATTGATAATATTGAGTGTGGTAGTTAAGATCGGGTCAGGTAATACTCTGTGCCCCGACCCGGTCTCCCCTGTCGGAGGCCTCTCCCCTGAGTTTGACCTAAAAAAGTAGGAGGCTGTAACTAGTGCATACCTAAAGAATTAAATGTGTACCGGTGGGTTGTGATAGAGGAATCGGAAATAGAGGATTCCGACACACCTGCCACCTCGCCTTCTATGCAAGAGGACCGCATAGTGAAACCCTGTGATTCACCTAATGTGTTGTCATAAGGATATATTAAATTCGTGTCTAGTGAACGTTTTTTGACCTCTTGTTCGAAGGAACCTCTGCTATTGCGATTCCTTTTGAGGCAACTCGTCCCCTATTCAGAGTGCCATTCATTCGAAGAGAGGAATCAGAATCACAATCAAATAATGTATTATTGAATTGTGAAATCCCTTGTGTATCGTGCGTAATCTGGGGGTATCTCCTCCTCTTGGGGTAAACACTGTAAGGAGCTATCCACCTATATGCTTTCCCCTCCAGGAAAGCTGTTTTGTCTCACCAGAATTTATTTTCTTTCAATATTTGTTTTTTTAGGTCTGCCAAACCATCGCTTAGTTTCCTCTCCAATTCAGGATATACGAAATTGGTTTTGAATGCAAATAACAGTTTTTCTTCATTCTCAATATCTTATTTAAAAAAAAAGTCCTTTTTTTGGCAAAGAGAGGTATTCTTCCATAGTTGTTTGGTTAATGTCCTCATGGCTCTGTTCTGTCTTTCATTATAGATGGTTAATTTGGTCGCAGATATTTATTATTTGTAATACCCCTACACATCTGTCTACATCACAGTAAGCATGTTGGATAGTTGCAATTTCTTTGGGCATGTGCCAATATACATTATATACCTTTTGATTTCTATTTTAGACCAAACCACGTTTTCAATTTTGCAACCTTATGAGACCTGGGATGCCTTTATCATAAAAGGAACAAGTATCTCAGTCTTCTGTGCTCATTCACCAAGCCCTCAAATGGTCAGTTTTGTCTTTGTGGATTTATTTGAATATTAATATTTAGATTTATTGAACTGACCTTGTACCCAACTTATACCATACTTCTTATGATGTTTCTAGAGAAATATTGAGGGCAGTTTGGTGTTCCTGAGGTTCTGTCAGCTTTAGGATGCATATTTGACCACTCTCACTCTTTTGGTAGGTTCATACCCTTGAGGCTTTGGACTGTACAATTCCACCCTAGATACCATTTAGAATTGTTCTGATCAATGCTCTTTTAAAAAAAACGTCTTTGTAAGCATTAATATGGTAATTGGTTTAAACATTTCTCATTCACTATTTGTGTATATTATCATTCGTTTTTGTATCCTTATTAAAAGTTCCTTCTGTGTCTATGCCCCCTGAAGAAGATCCAAAATGGAGTGATCAAAACATGTCGGGGTAGACTCCCTTTTCTTGGGAGTTTCTCTTCATAGTTAGGAGGAAATATGTTTGTTAGTATTGTCCGAGTTTATTGTGTGAAAAAAGCCCACTACAATATTGTCAGAGCTAATGTGCTTTAAACAATTGTATACCTTTAACAAGGATATTTATGTAATAAAGTATGTCTTTTTTAACAAAAGTCCTTATATGTACATGTATTATGGTTGCTGCATGAAAGTCCCTTATGGGGTGTTCATTTGTGTATTTGATTTTGGGACGAGCATCTAGATACTCGACCTTTCAGTTTCATATCTCTGTATATTGCATTCGCTATGATGCCCATTTAAAAGCTTTTTGAAATTATCGACACTCTCCACTGACATCACCAATTGTTCCACATCTTTACCATATCTCTTATGTAGTTTGTGATTAAACTGCTTCTTGTCCAATTTCTTTGAAAGGCTCAGTGTCTTCTTAAGTGAAGACTGAATAGTTTTCTCCCCATGCTAGAGTCATCATTTGGATATTTGTATATCACTATCATAACACCTCTTAAGCATCTCTTCTCCATGAAGAATATGTTTAATTTATGTAGTCATTCCTCATAACTAAGGTCCTCCAGTCGACTTATTGGTTTTATTGCCCTTCTCTGCTCTCTCTTCAGTTTTAGCACATCCCTCCTGAGGACTGGTGACCAGCACTGGCCAGGATACTCAAGATTTGGCCAAACCAGAGTTTTGTGAAGTGGTAAGATTATAGCTTTGTCTCTTGAGTAGATACCATTTTTAATGCATGTTAGTAGTCTGCTGGCTTTGCTATCTACAGCTTGGCATTACATGCAACTACTGAGCCTGTGATCTCCTAGGACCCCCAGATTCTTTTCCATCCTAGATTCCCCCAAATGTTCCCCCCCAGGATGTAACCTGCATATGATGGAAAGAAGAGACTGGCTGTTTGTGGTGTTATATGAGCAGCATATTTGATTTCTCTGTTTTGAATAAGAGGCTCCATTCACTTTTAAACTAAGATTTATTTATTTCTGCATTATCCAAATGCCTGGACATTCAACTTGTATATTGCCAATCACACCAGAGGAAGAACCCTGTGTACTAAGAAGAATGAGATAGTTAGACAGGATGCTTGGAGTGTGAGTATTGAAGAGTCTGTCTGTTTCATGTGAAGCTATGGGACGCAACGGCAACTGGACAGCTGAGAGAAAAGGCAGTATTATAGCAGAAAATATACACAGATCAGGTTTTTAAGAGAACTATTGATCCTTAACGGTATGTTTAGTAACCATGGAGTATCATCTTATTTCAGATCTTTAACTTCGTAACTATATTGGAAAATGCTGCCACTCAGCCTCCGGGCCCCTGGGCACCAGACTGGTGCGTCTAGTGATAAATACATAATCTCTGCCGTTATGTTTCTGATGCAATGACATCAGAGAAATGTTTTTGCTTTCACTTCATCCTCCCTAGCTGGTATATGAATAATGATTTATGCTGCTGCACTGTATTTTACATTCATATTTCCTCTTCTGCAGTTGGTAATGTGTTAGTCTTTATGCCCTTGTACTGAGGGTTTCATAGCTTTTATCAGTCTCCCCGGAATTCATAGTGTCATGGGAGATTAATGTCAGTCAGTGCATCTGCAGAGATCACAATTTCCCTTCTAGAGGAAAAAATAGGTATCTACAGTTCTGCTCAATCAGCATAAAGCTGATTTACGGCTTGGCACTATTAATGTGCTACCACTGCTGAGACGAAAAATGGAGTTCCACTATAAAAAGATACAGGAGCATACTTAGTCTTCTGTAGAATTCCTTGTGGTGGGGGACGGAAAGCACTATGCTGAATTGGGGGTGTACAACAAAATGTTATTTTACTTGCTAATTGCAGACACTTCAACAATCGGCAGTTTGCGCAAGTCACCCCCGTTCCCTAGTCAGAAATAAATCTTTGCCTGCATACATAATGGACGGCCAGCACTGTCTACCTTTAGTGGGACGATATATCTGAGTACCAAGCCCCAACTGCAAGCCAAGTTTAGGCCAGCCACCACTCTTCACATTATCATAGCCAAAAATACTGGCACTCCTGCCAGTCAGATAATGCACCACTTCACCCAGAAAATTGTTGCAATTACAAATGTTTAGGCATTCTCATGTTTATTTCTTTTGTTTGTATTCGTATGACACAAAAAAGTGGAGAAACAAAGCCAAATCTGACACATTCCATGCAAAACCCCAAAAGTGGACTGGACAGAATTATCGGCACCCTCAATTTATTTATGGTTTTGTAGCACACCCCTTGGAAAAATTAACAAATCAATTGCTTTCTGTAACCATCAATGAGCTTTACACCTCTCTACTGGAATTTTGGACTACTCCATTTTCCCCAACTGCTCCAAACTGGAAGGGTTTCTTTTCCCAACTGCTGTTTTGGGATCTCTCCACCAGTGCTCTATGGAATTGAGATCTGAACTCATTGCTGGCCAGTTCAATACCCTCGAGTGCTTTGTCCTAAATCATTTCTGGGTGTTTTTTTTTTATGTGTGCTTTGACCCATTGTCCTGCTGTAAGATCCATGACCTCTGATGGAGACCCAATTTTCTGACACTGCACCCAACATTGCACCCCAGAATTCTTTGGTAGTCTTCAAATTTCATAATGCCATGTCAAGACATCCAGTGCCTGAAGCAGCAAAGCAACCCCAAAATATCAGTGAACCTTCACCATGTTTGACTTTAGGGACTGAATTCTTTTCTTTAAAGGCCTCATTTCTGAAAACAGTAGAATGATGGGCTTTACCAAAAAGCTGTAATTTTGTTTCTCTCAAAAGGATTTTGAGAGAAGCTGTAATAGCATATTCTCTCAAAAGGATTTTGGCTTCCTCAGGTAAGATTTGTTAAACTCAAATCTGGCTTTTTTATGTTTCTGTGTCAGCAGAAGGGTCCTCCTGAGTCTCCTACCAAAGCATCCCTTTTCATTCAGATGGCAATGTATAGTGCGAGCTGACCCAGTTGTACCCTGTGCCTGAAGGCCAGCTTAAATTTGTCTGGAAGTTGATCGAGGTTCTTTATCCACCATTTGAATATCAAGTTTCTCTCCTTCATCCATGTTCAGGGAGATTAGCTACAGTGCTATAGGCTGTAGACTTCTTGACAATGTTGCACACAGTGGACACAGGAATATTAATATCTGTTAATTGATACAGGTGAGTTTAATTACAAATTACAGGAGCATCACAAACTTGGAATGCAATTATTTCTTACAATTTTGAGAAGGTGCCAATCATTTTGACCAGTCCATTTTGGGCGTTTTGTGTGGATTGTGTCAGATTTGACTTTTTGTTTCTTTACTGCTTTGTGTCATACCAACACAAACAAAATAAATAAATATGAGAATGCCTAAACATTTGTAATTGCAACAATTTCCTGCCAATATTTTTGGCCATGATTGTATCTTAGTTGGTGCAGACATGTCCGTTAAGCTCTCCTTTCACTGGGAACAGGTGAAACACCAGTACCACCCAAATATTCCTAAAGGAGGAGATGTAAGCCCAACCTACCCTCTTTGCAGTTCTGTCCTTTCCAGCGATATCAACTTGGACAGCTGACATCACCCTTTTTGTCAGCCAATGGTTGGTTGAAGTTTAGCAACCTGAATAGACTAGGTAGAGTCCATAGGTAAAGCCATAGGGGTTTTAAGGTATGAACATGAAATACATGAGCTGATATGTGAGCAAAAATAAAGGGTTAATTGGTCAGTCAACCCAAACTGATATTTCAGTCCTGGCAGATGCTGGTGAGTAAAGTGAAACTCTAGGCAAACAATACACTAAAATGTAACGGTTTACGTGCCAAAGGATTTTTGCTCAGATATTCTTGTACTTTGCAATTGCAATGCATCACCGCCGCACTGAACCACAAAAAAGATCAGCCTGCTACTCCCTGATTCAGCTTTATTGCTAATCGGACAGAGGTGTGGATGTTGATTCACTGTCAAATTAACAAGCTCGAGGAAGCTTCACTGTAGAATCAGAATGTGTCACCTGCCCAGCTGAGCGTTGAAGAGAATATTTGTAAACTACAAAAATGACCATACAGAATTTATAAATAAATATATATATATATATATATATATATATATATATATATATATATATATATATATATATATACATATACACATATACACAGTGCATCCAGAAAGTATTCACAGCTCTTAACCTTTTCCATATTTTGTTATGTTACAGCCGTATTCCAAAATGGATTAAATTCATTTTTTTCCTCAATATTCTACAAACAATACCCCATAATGGCAATGTGAAAGAAGTTCGTTTTGAAATCTTTGAAATTTATTAAAAATAAAAAACAAAAAAACCATATGTACATAAGTATTCACAGCCTTTGCTCAATACTTTGTTGAAGCACCTTTAGCACCAATTACAGCCTCAATTAATTTTGAGTATGATGCTACAAGCTTGGCACACCTATTTTGGGCAATTTCTCCCATTCTTCTTTGCAGTAACTCTCAAGCTCCATCAGGTTGGATTGGGAGTGTCGGTGCACAGCCATTTTCAGATCTCTTCAGAGATGTTCAATCGGGTTCAAGTCTGGGCTCTAGCTGGGCCACTCCAGGACATTCACAGAGTTGGCCCATAGCCACTCCTTTTGTTTGGTGGGCTATGTGCTTAGGGTTGTTGTCCTGTTGAAAGATGATCTGTAGCCCCAGTCTAAGGTCCAGAGCGCTCTGGATTAGGTTTTCATCAAGGATGTCTATGTACATTACTGCATTCATCTTTCGTTTGATCCTGACTAGTCTCCCAGTTCCTGCAGATGAAAAACATCCCCACAGCATGATGCTGCCAGCACCATGCTTCACTATAGAGATGGTATTGGCCAGGTGGTGAGAGGTGCCTGGTTTCCTCCAGACATGATTCTTGGCATTCAGGCTAAAGAGTTCAATCTGTGTTTCATCAGAGTTTTTGTTTCTCATGGTCTGAGAGTCCCTCATGTGCCTTTTGGCAAGCTCCAGACGGGCTACCATTTGCCTTTTACTGAGGAGTGGCTTCCGTCTGGCCACTCTACCATACAGGCCTGATTGGTGGAGTGCTGCAGAGATGGTTGTTCTTCTGGAAGGTTCTCCTCTCTCCACAGAGAAATGCTGGAGCTCTTTCAGAGTGACCATCGGGTGCTTGGTTACCTCCATGGCTAAGGCACTTCTCCCTTGATCGCTCATTTGGCCAGGTGGCCTGCTCTAGGAAAATTTCTGGTGGTTCCAAACTTCTTCCATTTACAGATGATGGAGGCCACTGTGCTCATTGGGACCTTTAATGCTGCAGAAATTTTTCTGCACCCTTCCCCAGATCTGTGCCTTGATACAATTCTGTCTCGGATGTCTAAGGACAATTCCTTTGACTTCATGTCTTGGTTTGTGCTCTGACATGCACTGTTAACTGTGGACCTTATATAGACAAGTTTATGCCTTTCCTAATTATGTCCAATCAACTGAATTTCCCACAGGTGGACTCCAATCAAGTTGTGGAAACATCTCAAGGATGATCAGTGGGAACAGGATGCAACAGAGCTCAATTTTGAGTATCATGGGAAAGGCTGTGAATACTTATGTACATGTGTTTTTTTCCTTCTTTATTTTGAATAAATTGCAAAGATTGCAAAACAAACCTCTTTCACATTGTCATTATGAGGAATTGTTAGAATGTTGAGGAAAAATGTAATCCATTTTGGAATAAGGTTGTAACATAAAATATGGCAAAAGTTAAGCGTTGTGAATACTTTAATACTTCTGGATGCACTGTGTGTGTGTGTATATATATATATATATATATATATATATATATATATATACACTCACTAGCCACAAGATATACCTTGCTAGTGCCAAGAAAATATCCCCCATTCCATTGCACCACCAGCATCAGCCTGAACTATTGATACAAGGCAGGATAGATCCATGCTTTCATGTTGTTTATGCCAAATTCTGACCCTACCATCTAAATTTCACAGCTGAACCAGTCTGCCCATTCTCCTCTGACCTCTGACATCAACAAGGCATTTTCATCCACACAACTGCCGCTCACTGCATATTTTCTCTTTTTCGGACCATTCTTTGTAAACCCTAGAGATGGTTGTGTGCGGAAATCCCAGTAGCTCAGCTGTTTTTTAAATACTCAGACCAGCCCATCTGGCACCAACAACCATGCCACATTCAAAGTCACTTAAATCCCCTTTCTTCCCCATTCTGATACTCGGTTTGAACTTCAGCAAGTCGTCTTCATCACGTGTAGATGTCTAAATGCATTAAATTGCTGCCATGTGATTGGCTGATTAGCAGTTTGTGTTACCAAGCAATTGAACAGGTGTACCTAATAAAGTGACCCATACATACACACACTGTGTGTGTATATTGGTATAGCGGTACAGTGCAAGGCACTGCCACTATGTGAGTTTGGGAGACCAAAGAGAGCAGTGCTGACAAAGTGGCTCGGTATTTTTCCTTGTTTGCGTTATGAAGTTGAAACCCCTGTGTGAGCAACTTTGAATGGAACTCTAAATTTGCTTAATAGAAGTGGGCTGTCATGCCATTAAACTGAAGATTTGTCTGGCATTGGCTCACTTAAAAACACATCTACCACTGAGCTAACGACCCCAAGATCACAACAGGGATGTGGAAAAACTACTTGTCCAAGGGACTAAATCGGAGTCCCAATCTGCCAGTCCCTCATGACAGTCTACTTGTCCTGATAAAAAAATATGAAGGGTTGGTGTTTTTTATTAGGCAGAGGTGCTGTTAGGAATGTCTGGGGCTTTTAAAAACAAGGAGGCTTTATGCCAACTAACTTTTAATGTTTTTAACATTTGCTGTTTATCTCCCACTCACCTCCCTGCCTCTCTCTAGCACTGCATTCAGGGGCTAGCAGAGAGGGAGAGACCTTGCAGTGTAATGAGCACTGATTGGGTGATCGTCAGGAAAGGGGAGGGTCGGGCTCTTTTAACGCTCAGCAGTAACTAAAGCACCAGCCCCAATAAATAGAAAAAAAAAAAACTTTATTCCTTCAGGTTGACCTCACACATGGAAACATGGGTGCCCAGTACTAGTGCTTGCTGAGCAGCCAAATCAAGCTCTGCTCCGTTAGGCCCTGTTCACACTTGGGCATTTTGGGATTGTGGCAGAATTGCTGTGATTCTGCCCGTAATTTCAAAACGCACTACAATCGCAAAACACAGGTTCAGGTGTCATTATTTTCAGATGCACCTAAAACGTAATATGCAGTTTTGCCACGATTGTTGTGCCATTACAGCAAATTGCATCACGTGAAGCTTGTTAACCAAAAAGGAGTGCAAGCTTCTTTTGGGGGTGACAAACTTCACATGATACAATTTGCTGCATGACAATCGCAGAAAAATTGCACCACATTTTAGCTTCCACTGAAAATAACGGCACCTGAACCTGCGTTTTTCAATCATGGGCAGAATTGCAGCAAATCTACCACAATCTAAAATTGCCCATGTGTGAATATAGCTGCCCTGGTTCACTCATATGTGATTCTGGATGCGTTTTCAAATGCACAGATTCACAGGATAGGCTAGATATTATGTGTTCCTATTGAGTTGGTTCACACAGATGTCTTCCACGTGCATTGTGTTTTGAGTGCCATTGCAAAAAGGGTCCTGTTCGAGTTTGTAGCGGTGCGTTCCAGACTTGCAAGTGATAGAATGGAGTGGCATGCGGAGATAAGTGTTCACATAGGATTGCTATTGACAGGAGTTTTTGCATTGAAGTTAATGGGAGGCATTTCTGTATTGAAATTAATGTAATGTGTATTTGCATTAAAGTCAATGGGACGCAATATTGCATTGAAGTCAGTGGGATGCGATTTGGCAATGAAGTCAATGGTACATAAACTGGAATTGAAGTCAACTGCCTTCAGCAGGACTAAATGTAAAAAAAACCCAGCTGAAACTACATGTCCCTGGCGTCAGACAATATCATTTGTGCATCCCTGCACCATACATATACTGTATATTGGTGTGTGTGTGTGTATATATATATATATATATATATATATATATATATACTACTCAAAAAATTTAAAGGAACACTTTGAAAACACATCAGATCTCAATTGGGAAAAATATCATGCTGAATATCTATACTGATAATAATTAGGTAATGTGTTAGGAACATAAGGATGCCCCATCGGTTGATGGAAATTAAAATTATCAACCTACAGAGGACTGAATTCAAAGACACCTAGAAAAATAAAGTAGCCAAGGCCAAGGGACACACCAGGCAGGTCAGGGATAAAGTTGTGGATACGTTTAAAGCAGGGTTAGGTTATAAAAAAAATATCCCATGCTTTGAACCTCTCACGGAGCACTGTTCAATCCATCATCCAAAATGGAAAGAGTATGGCACAACTGCAAACCTACCAAGACATGGCCGTCCACCTAAACTGACATGCCGGGCAAGGAGAGCATTAATCAGAGAAGCAGCCAAGAGGACCATGGTAACTCTGGAGGAGCTGCAGAGATCCAAAGCTCAGGTAGGATAATCTGTCCACAAGACAACTATTAGTCGTGCACCCCACAAATCTGGCCTTCATGGAAGAGTGGCAAAAAGAAAGCCATTGTTGAAAGAAAGCCATAAGAAGTTCCGTTTGCAGTTTGCGAGAAGCCATGTGGAGAACACAGCAAACATGTGGAAGAAGGTGCTCTGGTCAGAGGAGACCAAATTTGAACTTTTTAGCCTAAAAGTAAAACGCTATGTGTTGTGGAAAACTAACACTGCACATCACCCTGAACACACCATCCCCACCATGAAACATAGTGGTGACAACATCATGTTGTGGGGATGCTTTTCTTCAGCTGGTCAGAGTTGATGGGAAGATGGATGGAGCCAAATACAGGGCAATCTTATAAGAAAACTTTTTAGAGTCTATAAAAGATTTGAGACTGGGGCGGAGGTACACCATCCAGCAGGACAATGACCCTAAACATACAACCAGAGCTACAATGGAATGGTTTAGATCAAAGCATATTCATGTGTTAGAATGACCCAGTCAAAGTCCAGACCTAAATCCAATTGAGAATCTGTGGCAAGACTTGAAAATTGCTATTCACAGACGCTCTCCATCCAATCTGACAGAGCTTGAGCTATTCTGCAAAGACGAATGGGCAAACATTTCACTCTTTAGAGGTGCAAAGCTGGTAGAGACATCGTCAAATAGATTTGTAGCTGTAATTGCAGCAAAAGGTGGTTCTACAAAGTATTGACTCAGGGAAGCTGAATACAAATGCACACCACACTTTTCACATATTTATTTGTAAAAAAATTTGAAAACCATTTATCATTTTCCTTCCACTTTATAATTATGTGCCACTTTCTGTCGGTCTATCACGTAAAATCCCAATAAAACACATTTACGTTTCTGGTTTTAACGTGACAAAATGTGGAAATTGTCAAGGGGTATGAATACTTTTTCAAGGCACTGTATATATACATATATATTTATATATATATAAATATTTTTTTTTTTTATACTGTGTATTTTGCTGTCTTTCACTTTTAAAGTGTCTCTAAATGCTCAAAATTAAAAAAAAGTGCAATAAAATAAAAAAATAACTATAGAAATGTTAATGACAGGCATTCCCAAGCACATACTGTATGTAAACATGCATACCTCAAGGTCTCATATATGTAAATGCTAATTACATAAAACATATTAGGCATGCTGGAGTGTGAATAATTCTAAGGCCATTATTTTTGATTAACTATAAACTAATGAGCTGTATAAGCATTACTTTTGAGCAATTTTGGGTATCAGATTTTTTTTGCCTTTCCAGGATGTACACAATTTTAAGGATTAATATATTTGGTATCTATTTACTAAACACAGCCTTGTCTTTTGAATTAAAAAAATGCAATTATATTGTGTTCGTGTGCACTAAAATTAATTTCAGTGTATGATCTGCAAATATTGTGCAACGTATTAATTTGCAACTACAGTTTTGATCTTATTCATTTGCAACCACCTTTTTTTTTAATTCAACAGGCCATATGCTTTGAGAAAATATGTTTGTTTGTTGTTTTTTTTGGGGGTGGGGGGAGGGGGGGGGAGAATAATCTTCAGGCCAAAAAGGCACATTGTAATATGGGTGCTAAAAAATGAAAAGTGATCCAGCAGCAAAAGAGTTAAAACTAGTCTGTAAAAACACTAAAGACAGCAGCAAAGGCTCACAACTCATCTAAATATACTCTGAAAAATATAGCTAGGGTGAGACCTGAGCTTTTTATGACTTTAGATTTCATCTGTTCCAACATCTGAGACTTCAAGTTCATATTTACTGGCCAGGTAACAAAGACAGTCATTTACGACAAAGCTTTGTTTGTGTTATTTATGGCAAAATAAAATTTTATAAGGTGAAATAAATCTTGGAAAACTATTATTTGACTCCAAGTTTGAATGCCATATTTTAAAAACATGTTTTGGGATGAAACAGATGCAGAACATTTGGAGAGGTGCCGGGGTCTGTTGAAGAGCAGATGTGAAACTTATCTGTTAACTTATCTTTAGAAATTCTCTAGCAAAGTTAGATGTTTCACCTACGGGACAGGCCAAAATAGAGGCTTGTGCTTCAGTAGCGCCAATCAGAATATTATACTAGTCGTATTAGGGTCCTTGCACTCGGTACTGATGTACATTCCGTATAAACAACAGATACGTAAGAGAAAAGTCCTGCATAAAAACATGAGGATGGGCATGTACAATAAATGCAAATTATGTGCACATCATGTGCTTGTAAACATTCTTCTAGCTTTTCTTGAGTTGTGTTGTACATGTGTATATGCACATATTTGCACACACACTCACCAGCCATTTTATTAGGTACACCTTGCTAGTGCCATGAAAATATCCCCCACGTCATTACACCACCACCAGCCTGAATTATTTTTTCCTTCTTTATTTTTAATAAATTGCAAAGATTTCAAAACAAACTTCTTTCACATTGTCATTATGAGGAATTGTTAGAATGTTGAGGAAAAATGTAATCTATTTAGAATAAGGCTGTAACATAAAATGTGGCAAAAGGTAAGCGTTGTGAATACTTTAATACTTTCTGGATGCACTGTGTATATATATATATATATATATATATATATATATATACACACTCACCAGCCACAAGATATACCTTGCTAGTGCCAAGAAAATACCCCCCACACCATTACACCACCAGTATCAGCCTGAACTATTGATACAAGGCAGGATAGATCCATGCTTTCATGTTGTTTATGCCAAATTCTGACCCTACCATCTGAATGTTGCAGCAACCAGTCTGCCCATTCTCCTCTGACCTCTGACATCAACAAGGCATTGTCGTCCACAAAACTGCTGCTCACTGGATATTTGGACTACTCTCTGTAAAGTCCTTGATGGTTGTATGTGAAAATCCCAGTAGATCAGCAGTTTTTGAAATACTCAGACCAGCCCGTCTGGAACCAACAACCATTCCACGCTCAAAGTCATTTAAATCCCCTTTCTTCCTCATTCTGATGCTTGGTTTTAACTGTAGCAAGTCATCTTCACACGTCTACATGCCTAAATGCATTGAGTTGCTGCTATGTGATTGGCTGATTAGCAATTTGTGTTACCAAGCAATTGAACAGGTGTACCTAATGAAGTGGCCAGTGAGTGTATATACGTGTAAAGTACTGTCCAGGAACACAGTTTTTCTTTTCTTCTTCTTTTTTTTTTAACTATCTATACACAGTGCAACTTTACATGTCTGTGTGTACATGGCATAAAAACATTGGGCTGCATTTAGATCAGTTAAAAAAATCAGTTCAAAATCCTGAAAACGTAGAGTATTTAGGTGTCCAAGTGCAAGAAGCCTTAGTACACAAAACCCTCTCGCACTGCAGCAGTTAGGAGGTGGTGACCAGTCTTCAGGGACCACCAAGTTCTTAAATAAGACAATGTGAGAGTCTTCTCTAATTTAGGACTGTTCCATGTCTCAAATACAATTAGAATCTTCTCCTAAGTAGGTAGCCTGTAAGCAGGTTCAAATGCAGGTTAAAGAGACAACTGTTGCCCCAGCCTGGAGGGAGTTAACCCAATTTCCCACACTTTCTGCTGAGCTCTGCCTCTCTCCCTATGCTGTTAATTAAAGGGGGGGCAGTCTGGTTGCCTGGTCTGAAGTTATTGAAAGGGATGTATGCAAGTAACTGGCACACATGTGGTTTCTAGTCTGGGTCTATATACACACTGGGGTATAAAGACAGTAAGTGGTTACCAAGGGTAACGGAAGTCTAACAAGCAGCCTGTCAAGAAGCGTGTACCTGTGAAAGGCGGGACATCCTCTTGTAGCAAGGGAGTTGTTGTCGGCATTATCTCCCCTGGAAGTCCATCTCCCATAGCAATGGGAGAAGATCAGAGAACGGAGGTCGCTGGCCTATGTGCAGGTACAGAAGAGGAAGAGTTGCATGCATGGAGTCAGCACTAGGTGGCTGCATTCTGTTACTGGGAGGGAAGTGGCGGAGTTGCACTGGATGAGTGAAGGGAGCGTGGGCTCAGCATGTCCCTCCTAAATGCAATAAGTGACAGCAGTGGTGTACAATGACAAGGGGCTCAAGAGAGTTAACTAGAGTTCAGTCATCTGTTTTAGTGTACACTGTATACATCCATCTTTGGGTTGGGGGTCTGCATTAAGGTTGAGCTATCCCTGAAAATGACCCCCTGCCTTGTCCAGGGCATTGGGGAGCAAGACACAGTAAATGTACCCCATGTGCAAGGCGAGTAACCCTGTCCAAGGTGCCCAGAGTAGCCTAAGAGAACCCACCCCGGGTAGGCATCTTATGTTACCCACACTTGGCGCATAACAAGGAGAGGAACATGGAGGAAGTACCACCCACCTACCCCTACATAGAGGGGTGTAATCAGCAAAGGCACTTTCATGGAATACAGAGGTGTCATATATACAGTACATTGTTATCAAAATTAAATAATAAAGTAACATATACTTTGTTGTCTAGATAAAGCTTTAACAGAATGCATTAAAGTTGAACTCTAGGTTAAAACAATAAACCCACTACACTTTCCCATCATAATTACCTTTAGCTAATTGCTACATTTTATTCAACCTCTTTGCACCATTGGTACACATATGTGCAGCCTCTCAGAGGGTGAACCTTAGGGCTGAGAGGCAGAATATATGCGTACCAGAATGTAAACAGAGCTGTGCCAAGAGCATTTGCCTTGCGTGCTCCTGGCACAGTTACCAAGGGCTAAAGGTTAGTTCCCGATCTCTACTTGCGATTAGGAGCTTTTCGATTATGTGACAGCTGTGGCAGCCAATCACGGTGGTCACATGATCAGAAACCCTGCTCTGCCATCAGAAACCTCTTAAAGGGCCGCCGGGAGGTGCCTGCTTTAAGGGGTTAAGATACTAAAAACTCTTACATGTTATGACCCTAAATTACAGTCTGCCTATTCATTGCAGGTTGGCAGTTTAGGAGGGTCTTTCTTAACCACTGCATATAGCCGAATGACGGCTACACTGCGGCCGGCCAGTTCTGGGAGGGTGTTATATGATTTCCTCCCAGAACGCGCTCTCCTGCGCGCCCCGGGGGGTTTGCACCCGGCGATCTCCGTGATCGCTGTGTCCTACGGACACAGCTGATCACGTGATGTGGAAAAAGGCCAATCACAGCGGCCTTTTACCACGTGATCAGCCGTGTCCAATGACACGCTGATCACCGGGAAATGCAATTGCCGGATCTCGGCTACACTTTCCTCACTCTGTCAGAGCATGAGGAAAGTACTGCAGAGAACCGGCAGTTGTCAGAGCAGGGATCAGCACCGATTATCAGGGCACTGATGATCAGTGCCCTGATGATCGGTGCCCAGAAATGCCACCCACCAGTTCCGCCCACCTGTGCCCAGCAGTGCGCCCACCTGTACCTAGCAGTGAGCCCTCCTGTGCCCAGCAGTGCGCCCTCCTGTGCCACCCAGCAGTGCCACACACCTGTGCTCAGAAGTGCAACCTAACTGTGCCCAGCAGTGCCACCCAGCTGTGCCCACCCACATGTGCCCAGCAGTGCACCCACCTGTACCTAGCAGTGAGCCCTCCTGTGCCCAGCAGTGCGCCCTCCTGTGCCACCCAAGCAGTGCCACACACCTGTGCTCAGAAGTGCAACCTAACTGTGCCCAGCAGTGCCACCCACCTGTGCCCACCAGTGCCCAGCAGTGCTGCCAGTCAGTGCCACCAGTCAGTGCCCAGTGGTTGTGCCAGTCAGTGCCCAGCAGTTGCACCAGTTAATGCCTAGCAGTGCCGCCAGTCAGTGCCCAGCAGTGATGCCAGTCAGTACCACCTATCAGTGCTGTCTATCAGTGCCGCCTATCCGTGCCACCTCATCAGTGCCGCCTATCAGTGCCCATCAGTGTTGCCTATCAGTGCCCATCAGTGCCGCCTATTAGTGCCCATCAGTGCTGCCTCATCAACGCACATCAGTGAAGGAGAAAAATTACCTGTTTGAAAATTTTTATAATAGAAACAAAGAAACTTTTTTTTTTAAATTTTTTTGCTATTTTTTTGTTTATAGCGGAAAACGTAAAGTGCCCAGCTGCGATTAAATACCACCAAAAGAAAGCTCTATTTGTGAGAAAAAAATTATAAAAATTTCATATGGGTACAATCTTGCATGACCGCGCAATTGTCAATCAAAGTAGCACTGAAAGCTGAAAATTGGCCTGGTAAAGGAGGGGGTATAAGTACCCGGTAGGCAAGTAATTAAAGTGCAAAAGTAACTTTCTGCTAACGCGTATGCTGCCCACTGGTTGCCAGAATAGTCCATCATGAGGTGTTCAAATGGTCCTGAAGTCTTACAGTGAAAACATGGGACATCATGACGTTAAAAGGTTGCAACAAGACCAGTCTACTGGCTCAACCTGTAGTTTCTGATTATCAGACTCCATTCTCGGAAAAGGTGCCATGGAGAGTCATATGACGGCAGATTCAGGTACATTTTGTTAGGGGGGGGGTTGGGATGAGGATGGAGGATGGATGGTGGGTGAGTTCTTTTGGGGTGCTACAAGTACCAGGGTCCAGTTTTCTACAGTCTTGGATTCTGACTGTTTCTACTTCAGTTGAGCTCAACGCTTATGGAAAAATTACAGGTTCTGAAGCCATAAAAGTAATTCCCTTTAGATTTATTAGTCTGGTCTGTGAGAGATTCCAGACTTTTAACTAGAGGAAACAATAAAATAAAATGGCCATTATTTATGCCGCCTTGAGTCTGAGTTGACCGCTTACCGGAAACATTAATGTAAGGAGGATTAATTATAGCAGAAAAAAAACTGAATCCTGTACAAATGTGAGAAAAATGAATAAATCTACGGATAAACTAAAATGCCTTTTCAGACATGCCAACTAAGAAGGGCACTTATGCAATAAAGTCAGAAAGCTCCAAAAAAAGCTCATATTACTTATTTTTGACTAGTAGCTTAAATGTTGTATTGAAAACTGTACTCCTGATTGGTCACAGTAGAGACATTTCCTTTATTCATTATTCCAGGATAACAAAATTGATGGTGTAATATTTGATACTCAACTGGACTGCCAATCCTTGTGGTCCCCTCATAGTGGGACATAGGACCTCCATCACTGCACACCTCTCTTCATTCTCTTCATTCTTCGCAACAGAAGGGGTGGTAGCACCTATTTTGTGTAAGAAGCTGTGAAACTCAAAGGTGTGTGGGAACGGAGCCGACAACTATGGAAGGTTTAGCTCACAACTAGAGTCTTCAAGAGGTACAACAGTACAGTGACCCTTTCAACAACATCTTAACTAAACAAATCCAACCAGAAATAAAAGAAAAAAAAAAACCTTAAGGGAATATTGAACTGCAATGTTATTTCTGGTATTCTTAATACTGTAGCTCTATACTTCACACTTTTGGGTGGTTTAATCCATTAAAGTATATTTAAACGCATTGTTGAAACCCCTGTCAGGCTTTTTTGCTATTTGTTTCCCATTGGGAATATTTCTTTTCATCTTCCTTTAGAGGACTAAAACCTAACAGGAATTCGAACCCCTCACTACCATCTAAAACTATAAAAAATGTTTTTGCTTTAGATACACTTTAACTAGTGAGAAGAATAAAGCAACCTAATTCATGTACTCCTACGCTGGACTGCGGACTCCACAATGTCAAAATCGCCACATGAGTATGAAAGGAATTTAAGCCTAGTGCATTACCTATAAAAATGAGATTTATTATAAATAGTGAAATACTAACAAGAGAAATAAAATCAAATGGAAAGCATGTCACAAAGGATACAATGTGGTCAAAACGCCTGGAAGTGGTCTGGTGGGGGGACTGTAGACCTCTAGATAGCTGGTGGCAAACTGAGGAAGAGGTACAACCTCGAAATGCGTCAGTCACCAGCTATCTAGAGGTCTACAGTCCCCCACCAGACCACTTCCAGGGGTTTTGGACCACATTGCATCCTTTGTGACATGATTTCCATTTGATTTTATTTCTCTTGTGAGTATTTTACTATTTATTATAAATCTCATTTTTAAAGGTAATGCACTAAGCCCATGTGCCCTCTCTTTGTTTCTTATACACTTTATCTAGTCCTCTAATAGCAACATGTGATCTCATCTGTAATTGTACTTGTTACTCCTCTATATCAAGGACTTTTTTCTCAGAGAATAGATACAGGTACTTCCCCTCCTTCCGAGTCACTCCTTCTCTCCACCCATACCCACCTCCAAGCACCGTCCCTTAATTGTCCCCACCTACCCCCCTCCAGTATGGCCCCTTTCAGAGAATAGAGAAACGATTTTTGTGGTGCTACACAATTTTTATGGAATTGGTTAATAATAATAAGAAAAGCTGTAAAATAGATCCCCTGCAGCGAGCACTAATAGACCCCCCTCCTCAGCAACAACAGATTCCCCCAGCAACAATAGATCCCCCTGCAACAACAGACCACACCCAGTAACAATAAATCCACCTCAGCAACAATAGACCCCTGCCAGCAACGAAAGATCTGCCAGCAGCCTGTATCAAAAGACCGTTCAGCAGCTAGCGAAAATAGACCCCTCCCTCAACAGTAGATCCCATATATCCAGTGCAAAGGGTGCAGGAACTGCGTTCCCCCGTGTTCTAGCTGAAAGAAAAGCCCAAACTATATCTATATTGTATGTTAGCCCCTCTACCCTTGGACACTGGTGGGTACAGAAAGGATGAAAGAGAGAGATTCTCCCACTCTTGAGGTCTAGAAGCAAAGACCAAACGGTCACACTACCCAGCAGATCCATAGATCCAAATACCAGGTGCTAACACACATAATCCAATTCACAAACACAGAACAGAAAAGGGGAGGGGAACAAATTATCACAGTTTTCAAAGCCAAGGTGTCAAACCTTGCATGCAGGAGATACAGGAGAAGTTAAAAACAGCGCATTACTTTAAATTTTGAGGAGAAGGGTGCTCCTTCTTTATAATGAGGAATCAGAAGATATACCATTGTAGATATTAAATAATTTTATCAAGAAAATATATAGATATCCTGAGACAATTTGTGGCTGTGGTCAGGGCGGTATTCCCCTGCCACTGGAAGTCGAACGCCATGCCTCCCCTAGGAGAATGGGCCAATGAGCTGGATTCTATACAAGACTTTGAACAACTCTTGGCACAGGAAGCTGGAAAAGAGAACCAGTTTTCATTTACCTGGACCTCATGGAACATGTTTCGTTACTCATCCAAGTTTCTAGCATGGGCTGAAAATGCCACTGATCCCAACCCTGAGCAGCCATGGCAGAGTATATCCTTACTTTATTCCTACCCTCCTATCCTGACCGGTCTAACCCAACCTCTTTCCTACTCTATGTTGCTTACTTGAGATTTTAAACTACCCATCACATTAAGCATCACCATCATATAATCTGATTTGTGATCCCCTCAACATTAATTTTTGTATGTAATACTGAATGTGTATATACTTTTTGAAAACATAATTTTCATATATACCTGCACTTGATGCCAAAGATAGCACTATGCACCTTTTCCTTTGCCTGTTTTATTTTCTATGTAAAATGACCAAATTGTAACATGATTTTACTGGAGTGAATTATTATACACAGTACTGACAATCTCTCATTGTACTCCAATATTCAAGCTTCATACAACAAATCTGTATGTACCCTTTTCTGTACTCCATTTTAATAAAATCAGATTAAACAAAAGAAAACATAAGTGCGCCTTGAGGATCTGCATCTTGTTCATCAAGACTAAGTGACAGCATAAATGAAGTACATATAAATGAAATGAAGTACAACTTTAGCTGAGTTATAACTTGGGAGTGCCAGAAAACAAAGCTGGAATGGATAGTTTGCAAAGGAAGGTTGCGAACTGTGAAAGTGAATTTGACAAAGAGTCCTGTAGAGCAGCGTTGACGCCATTGGCATCCAATGCACGGCCTGCTGGCTGCATGCTGCACACCGGTTCTCTGTGTGGCCTCTGTGTGCTGGGGGGATCAGAGGGTAGCAGAGGAGCAGTGGGATGATGGGCACTGAAAAACTATCTGCATTGCAGCACTGTGAGCTCAGACACCACTGATGTAGGTATTATTGTGGCCACTGACTCCAATGATGGGAGTTTTTTTTATTAGCCCACTGATATGCTGGAGGTTATTTGTGTATTGACATCAATGCAGGTCAGTGTAGTCAAATCCCCTAGTGTCAGCAGATGTAATAATATCCCCAAGCACAGACAACAATGCTTGGGGTTATTATTACATCCGCTGACACTAGGGGATTCGACTATAGCCACTGACACCAACGTTTTGGATTCCTATTACTGCCACTAACACTAGCTTATTTTACTCCAGAATTCTCCTCAGTGTGTGTTGCGGTATGCTGCAAAAAATGCAACAGTACCAACACTTTTGGAAGCAAAGGCGCATTACAGCCCATTCATTTTGAAAGGGCCGCCTAACTTGATGTAAAGCACCTAAATGCACTTCTATTATGTGGCCATCTTGTAGTGTTGGGCCTCTTATTTCATTTCTCCTTTACCCTACTGCAAGCAGATTGGATTTGGGCATAGAGATGTAGAGTTGGGGAACTGTAAGTACTCAACACATTAAATGTATACCCAACAACAGTAAAGCACTCCTTAATAAAAGATTACCAAATGTTGGCTCAAAGTATGCATACTGTATACTCAACAATGCTCATACACATTACACAATCATCACATATCATATGCAGTAAATGGAAAAATTAAAAACGTGAAAACAGTCCCATATGTCATCCAATTTGGTAAGAAGCGGACAGAAAATAACTGCCACCACAGTTATATGCCTCCCATTGTATCAGAAATCTCCCACAGTATCAGAAATCTTCCACCATGGACTACCACCAAAGAATATCATATTATTATCATCATATCATCATTATATTATCAATATGTGCCCAATCGGGTGTCTCCTCACCTGATGCAATAATCATGCCTTAAAATGATGCCTTAAAATATTCAAGGTGGTCGGTCAGAAGCGGTTTTAATCACATAGGTAATAGATTAGCAGCACCAAGGTCACATCTCCATATTCCACAGCTCTTACACAAAAAAAGCTCAAAGAGATATATCCAAAGGAAATCGGATAGTGTACCATTTCCAGTGACTTTTTAATAAGAAATAAAAGGAGTAACACTCACAACGTGTAAACACATACAAGTGCCTATTAACAGCATGCATATGCACAGTTCACCAAGATAGTTCCTGGCCCCTCCCAGCATGATGTCGCCACACAGGTCCCGCCTGCCTCACACGTATCGACCCTCTGAGCTTTCTCAAAGGCTTTCTCAATAATAAGGATTAGATAATAGAATTTGAATATAACTTTAGCTGCCTTTACCTTTCAATATACTGTTCATTTTGCTCAATCTTGATTACCTACAGTAGGTTTATATCATATTTACTTTACATGCTTCCTTTATCACTAACAAAAACACCAAACCCTATGGGCCCATCTACACTGTTGCATTTTAATGCACCCATTCCAACAGGTTAAAATACATGTCATGGTTCCCCATAATAAAGATAATGTCTGTTCCTATTACACTATGGCAGAGCAGAGGATTTAATAAATACATATCCATTTTTTTCTGCATTTTAGGTCATTAAGAGGTCACAAAAGTCAATGGCAGTTCAACAAAATATATATAGCATTCATTTTGATGCACTGGAACTTATATTTATAACCCTTGGTCAATGGCTGTTAACCCTATCGTCTCCAAATTTTCCATTTGAAAACACAATTCAAACGCATGACAACATACAGAGAAAAAACGATGATTCATGAAAACGATGCAAAAAAGTAACTTTATGCACATGCATAGATATAAATGCACCCTATAAGCTAGGTTCACCTTTTCACAGAATTTCACTTTTCATAATACTGTCAATAAAAGCCTTTTCTAATGTCCTTTCTGTCCAAGCCATCCCAAATTTCTTATCTTTCACTTACCTAGTCCATGGCAGCCTTCAGTCTGCACCTCTCTGTTCAAAATGTAATAAAATGCATTCTAAGTCCTGACTTCTTATAGTATCATGTGACCTTCCAGGAAACTTCATATCCCATCATGTACTACTTTACTGCATCACAGAATAGGGTGTGTTTACCTCTCTGGATCACACCACTCTTATCACTGTAGCGCCTCCTTTTTATTTCCACACACTTTCCTACTTCTTCCTTAAGGCCTGGTTCACACCTATACGTGTCGCAACCTGCTGGGGGAAAAAAAAGTCCCTGACCCTTTCCAAAAATGCAGCAGAGGAAAACACATAGATGTGAATGTGTCCCATAGTAAACCATGTTAAATGGACTGTAGTGAGTTTCTGCAACATGCAAAAAGCACTAAAAAACGCATAGGTGTGGATTAAGCCTTAAGGTGGCTATACACTGTACAGTCTGATTATACAATCTACTTTAGATCTACCATCAACTACTGTATGTAGTGCAAGCGCCAGCCTGATTTGATACAAATTGAATAGATTGTTCAGGTGGGTCCTCTTATTCCACAGTTTGAGTAAATCTGTTGTAAGCAGATTATAAAATCAAACTGCATAGTGTATGGCCAACATTATACAAGTACATGGGAGGGAGTGGGTGGGAAAAAATCAGCTATCATTGTTCTTCTGTAAACATATATGTCACTTCCAAACTCCATTCAAAGCTAGTGTAGTGGGAGCACACATTTTCTGGTGCGTTTTTCCTGCAACATGCATAGGGCAGCCAGTGATTTCAATGGGCTGCCTTATGAGTAACAAACGTGCCAGAGTAGCTCATGGGATATTTTGGCATTTTGTAGTTGCAAGTTTTGTCATATTTGTAATGCGTTTTTTGCACATGGTAAAATGCATGTTTACTTCTGTGTTTGTGGTGCCGTTAACAATTAATGGTACACAAAGAGCGTCTGGTTCATTTTAGGTGTATTAAGGTGGCCATACACTATACAACCTGACTGTACAATTTCTGTGCAACCTACTTTACATTTACCAAAAATATATAATAGAAGGACACACCTATCTGTCCATTTATATCAGTCTGTATCCAGGCAGGCAGGCAGGCCCTTGCACTACAGAGTTGATGTAGATAGGTAGATCTAAAGAAGATGTTATAATGCATAGTGAGCTTTACAGACATTGCTTCACACACTTTTCCTGTTTTCAGTATACTATAGCTCTGCTCCATACAGGTTGTTATGTGATTGCTCAGCTCCTACACACCCTGGAAATTAACAATCTATGAAAGAAAAAGGTAAGGTACAAAATGATCAATCAGCAGAGAAAAACACTGTCTATGTATTCAGTGACAATGGTGCTCATTGACATTGAATGCATTGGAGAACCATGAAACTACAGAGGTGGGTGCAATCTCCTGGAGGGGGAGGGGAGGCGTAGGGTGTGTGTTAATTAGGTCATCTGCTGAAGTGCTTCCTCACACTAAGGCCCCTTTCAAATGGGCATAATCCATTCAGTCACGTTTAATTCTGTTCCATTTCCATGTGTTTTTTAATCCATTTTTCATCCATTTACATTAATTTTTTGTTCACTTTCGTCTTTTAAATGGAACAAAAATGCAGACCTGTTCTATTTAAAAAAACAGACCTTAACGGAATTGGACAAAAACAGATTTAAACAGACGACGTCCGTTTACAACCGTTTGCCCACAGGAATGCATCTGTCAACTGATGGTTTAAAAATCAGACAAACGGACTGCCCGTGTGGAAGGGGCCTAACAGTTTTCACGTCCTATAGGACATATTTCAGGAATCATGTAGTAGTTTTCTATAGAAGAAACTGGAGGCTGAGACAAAGCCTGTCCTAAAATACAGGGACAGATTTTTCTTTTCTGCAACAGAGGTACATAATTAATGGTATTTTAGTAAATAGGGAAGCTGGAATTTAGGGGGGAAAAGCTTTATGGCTATATTGACACTTCTGCTTGTGAGCTGCAATGACTTTTTAATGAATCATAGATGTGTTTTACACATGTTTCACATGTTGCCATTCCCCCATATGAAAGTTGATTTCTGATGGAAACTGAGCCAAAGGTTTATCAAGCAAGAATCTTTAAAGCACCGGACCTGCAATGCACTGCTCACAAATGTAAAGATGGGAATGTGAGAACTCCCTTGGAGTAAATAAAAAAACTATACCATATAGTTTGTTTCATATTATTACACTTAATATTATCCCTTTCGAAATGCCGTAATACAAACACATCGAATATAAACGAAGCCATATGTTTAATCAGCATAAATGGTTAAGGAGGATTATCAAAGACTTTACCTTTCAGTCTGAAGCGTGACTTTGGACGGTTCCACATTTGGGTTCTCCCACTCCATCTGTGGACAATGCATGAAGTAACAGAGGGTATATAGGGCTTCTGGCTCCCAGTACAGGGGCCCCTGCTTGTGGTGCATTGGCGTGCCGTTACCATGCTGCTTTATGTTGAGGGGCTGGAGGTGGTGCATTGCTCGAGACACCAGGTCACCTGAGAACACAAAATGTATGTATGCTGAAAAATATTCCCTTTAAAGCAACAAGTTTTCCAAAATACATCAGTGTTTACTATTAAAATGTTGTCTCTTGGATAATACCATAGATTTCTGGATTTACCTACAGGCTTGCTAGCTAGATGTAGCAAATTATTGGCAAAAAAACTAACACACCCAAAAAATCAAATCTGTGAAGTTCAGTCGACCTTTCCTGAGAAACATAAGGCTGCTATTTCTGGACTACTTTTGAAAATGCCAGTTGCCTGACTGTTATATTGAGTACAGTCAGATGTTCTTATCTGCTTACCGGTTCCAAATAGGTGAGTAAAGTATTGAAGTCAGAGAGTCACCCTGACAGCCAGGCAACTAGCATTTTCAAAGTAAGCAGTCTGAAATGACAGCCTCTATGTTTCTTTAAGGCAGTGTTTCTCAACTCCAGTCCTCATGGACCCCTAACAGGTCATGTTTTCAGGATTTCCATTATTTTGCACAGGTGATTTGATCAGTTTCACTGCCTTAGTAATTACCACAGCTGTTTCATCTGAGGGAAATCCTGAAAACATGACCTGTTGGGAGTCCATGGGGACTGGAGTTGAGAAACACTGCTTTAAGGAAAGGTTTCCTTTAAAAGAAGCTTGTCATTTTAGCAGCAGATGCTACCTCTGACCTCTTCTTCAGCGCTTTCTAAATTATTGACTCAGGACAAACATGCGGTCAGTAAAGCAAATGGGAAGAAACAACGCCTCTTCTTGATCAATGAAATGTTAAAGTCAGAAAATTATCAGGAGTGGGCAGTAAGCAATTTCAGAAAGTCAGTTCAGAACGGCAGCCTGTGTATCTTATTATATGTTCAGCATATGTACTATATATAAATTTACACATTAAACAACGACCTACTGAAACAATATGATCTAGATGAAAAGTGTGTAGGCAGGTGCCTACAAGATGGTTTAATATTAGATTGAGATTTTGGGCTGCCCAGGTGGGGAAGGGTTAACATTGAGTCTGCCGCTTTCCTGGGCCTTCCCTCCTGCTTGTGGTGGATTTAAATCAGGAAACAGCTTGGCCCAAAGAGGGCCAGAGAGTACCGCATGGGAACAAGTTTACAGGATGTAACTAACAGCAGCCAGCAAGTACTTGTCAGAGGAACTCACCAGCAATGGACTCTGCCAATAATGGACTGCTACCTGTTGAAGTATGCCTGGTTAGCCTAGAGACATTTGTTAGGATATTGTGACTGTTTAGAATTTTGCTATTAGAGGCGTTAAGTAAAGTTTACCTGTTTAAAATCCTGGTCTGAAGTTACTCAAAGGGGTGCATGAAGGTACTTGTTGTATCTATAAGAACATGGCCTGTAGAACGCACATGGGTGATAAAGAAAGCTAGCACAAAGAATTAACCCGGCAGGAGAGTCGGAGGAAATTAAACTATTAACTAGAGAGAGTGTAATGCAGCCAGATGTCAAGGAGCACTACCAGGCTTGGGTGACAGAAGCTCCGGTAATGAGGGGGGTTGGTATCACATCTCCCTCCCTAGCAGTCAGCTCTCTAAAAGAGAGATACTGGGACCAAACCCAAGTATGCAGACCCCATGTATCCAGCCACATGGTACGGGAGAGAGAAGGAGTTAATTATGTGGATGCATGAGGTCCGTGCTAGTGCATGGCAGGACCCCATTCTGTTACTGGGAGTGAAGTGGCAGAGGTATCCTTGTCTGGTGGAGCAGAGCATAGGCTCAGTAGCGTCCCTCCTAAATGCAGTATTCAAAGGTGTGTAGTGACATGGTACAGAATGTTTTACAGAGGGACTCTCTATGTCACAGGACTGGACACAGTGTATGGAACCACCTGTTGATGAGCATGTACAAGAGGAAAAGGTACCCCCATGTGTATGGGCAAGGAGACCTCTCCCACAACTGTACTGCTAATGTAATAGCAATGCTCTGGCTTCTTCCAATAGCACTAGTCACATGGTCTCAGCCTGGGTATCTAAGAGGGCTGACATATAGACAAAGCCAGCCAATCAGAATCTCTACCTGAGCAGGTACTCCCTCCTATCTGAGAGTCAGACTTATGGTGTCTACCTACATACTGCTGTTCTTTCTCTTCTTTTTTTATAACCTACATCTTTATTCCACCACAGCCATCTCCTTCCTACTAGAAGTATTAACTTGCACCTTAGATACACACATTATACTAAATAAAGTGATCTCAGGCTTGGGAGAAGTGGTGGAGGTACCTTTGCTAGGAGGGATATGAAGACGTTTAGACAGAGATATGTAGGATACGGGCCTTTAGGGAGGCCTTTTGCCCTAAAATTGACTTCATAGGTAAGTTTCTCATAGGAGTGTCAGATAACCTTTCTCTTTGGAAACAACAGAATACAATAAAAAGGGAACCCCATTCGACATATTTCCTTAAGGGTCTCTTGTGTGTGTCAGAATCGCTTCTCTCCCCATAGCAGTCAATGAGAATGTTAACAGCCTATTCCCGCCAAGCCAGTCCATTGTGGTGCATTTAAAGGTAAAGTGCATTGTGTTAAGGTAGTCCATTTATTTTAATGGCTGTCATCACACCACTAAAGACCAAAAATCTTAACTTCAGAAATTGTGTAACACTTTGCACCACACCACAGAGTAATATATTACCGTGTGTTGCAGTGTACTGCAATCCAGGTGCTTTGGGATGCTAATCAAAATGAATGGCACAAAGATGCACCAATGTGCTAGGGTGAACGAGCTGAGCTTTAAAGTATATTAAAGTAGGTTGATGCAGTTTAAAAGGAAGCCAAATGCAGGTCAAAAAGAGATCAACTGTTGGCTAAATTCACCTGTCAATGATCTCAAAAACAAATGAAACAAAAGAAAAATAAAAAGCAGATTGCACCAGGAAACAAGTTATATTGCCAATCACCCCATGTCCAAGGCCCATCAATACATGGTCTAAAATAAATTAAAAGGGTAGTATCTACCATTGTGTCTTCTCTTCTATCTTGGATTCCAATTGGGAGATTCCCACCTGCATTTTCACCCCTACTCAGTCTGTGTGTTGTTGCCGGCCTAGGGGGCATGCCTTCTGTTGTTGCTGGCCTGGGGAGCATGCTCTCTGTTGCTGCTTGTTTTAGAGGACAAGCCCTTTGTTGCTGCTGGTCTAAATAGCTAATATTGTGGCTGGCCTAGGGGGCATGTCTTCAATTTTACTGGCCTAGGGGAGCATGTCCTGCTGTTGTTTCTAGTCTAAGGGTGGTGTCCTCTGTTTTTGCTGGCCTAGGGAGCATGTCCTCTTTTGCTTGCCTAGGGACCCTGTCTTCTAGTGCATTCTATGTAGAGGTAAATAAAGAACTATACAAACATGTGCTGTAATACAGCCACTGTGTATGTACGAATAAACAACAATCAGCTCCTCAGGAGGGCTCCTTGCCACTCCAGGGTGGGCTCCTGGCTCCCACACAGCAGAAGGAACCCAACAGGATACAGATTCCAGCTCCATTCCCCCTCAATTGGAGATAACTGCTATGGGTGGAGCTGGTCTTTATGTAATGTGTCATGTGCAATGTAGTTTGCATTATTTTCTGCTACCTATTTATTATCTTCCCTAATGACAAAACATTTGGTTGAATTTTGTACTTGTTGGCCTGTGTTTCTATGGTAACAGCTGCTGAGCATGTATCACTGTGAAAAAAACTGTTTAAATCTGAAGAAACCGATTTTACACTAATACAGAAGACTCAGTAAAAAAATTTAGAAAATATTTCAATTACAAAAAATGGTTAAAGAATTTAAAGAAGGATTCCAGTCTACACCAATCACTCTGACAGGCCTATTCACTAAAACGAGTACTCACACAGAGACTTTACAAGGAGCAAAATTACTAGGAGCAATAGTCATGTCATGTGTGCTATGAAAAGTAAGGTCCTAGACAGCTGATTTTGAAACTTTAATGGAGCTTGGCAAATGCCCTGTGTGTGTTGACTTTCATTTTTTTAAAGGGGCCCAGTAGAACCACCAGCTTAGTAGTACCCTCACTCAGCAGAAGCTCAGCTCATTAGTACCCCTGTTCAGCAGATACCCCGCTCATTGGTACCCTCATTCAGCAGATGTCCAGCTTATTAATACCCTTGTTCAGAAGATCCCCTTCTCAGTAATACCCCCAGCTGTGCTAATGCCCCACTCAGTAAAACCTCCAGCTTTGCTGATCCCCCCACTCGCTCAGTCCTCTCTCTCTGGTCCCTGTTAACCTTTTGCTATAGCTTTCCCATGCTGCACACCACATGTGCTATCAGTTAGTTGATCCGGCCTGCTTTGTGACTTTGATCCATTACACTGAAGAAAAAGAGATGTTTGGAATCAATACTGAGGAGTATGGTAACTGATGAACTTAAATCTCATTGTTACCTAGAGTTGGGCTTTAAGTAATACATAGTTATTAGTAGACTGCACAAAGATTATACAATTATTTTGTAATGTGTGTGGCCAGATTAAGTTAGATAAGTAAAGATAGAATTCTGAACCTCCTCACTAAAAAAAAATATCTAAAATGGTTAACAACATAGATACTATATATAATACTGAAAAAATCTAACATTTTAGAATGGGATGTTAAAAATTGTGTTTCCTTTTAAATGTGCAAAGCATTTTTCTCTTCTGTGGCTGCATATAGACATAATGTAAAAACATTTGTCACATCCTCATATTTATTTGCGTTCCATCTAATTCCCGAGAGACCAATTTCACAGCTTCTAACACAAACCAGATGGACAGATGGAGAAAAACCCAATATAACCCAGAAACATATCTCTGTATTTATAAACGATAAGAGAGTCCTTAGAACCTCTGGTGGCTTCATCATCCACTGTTGTGGTTGCTCTGTAACTTTTCTCACTTTGCCACAAGGAACTTGTGGGTTAGAAAGGAAGACAATTCAGTAACATATGTCTCTCAGACTTTGTTCATTCCCTGCAAGCACAGTGGCTACAGTACTGCATTTTAATGCACGACAGGTTCATAATTATAGAGCGTCTCCAAATCTGTTGGCTGAACAAGAGCGGTGGTCTGCAACCGTATCCAAAAAAATAAAGAATATAATATAAATAAAGGTAAGAGAGAGAGACTGAAAGACATGACAGGGAGGTTGTGAAAGAGAGAGAGAGGAGAGAGAAACTGTAAAAGAGAATGAACCTCATTTATCCAAATAGTGCATATGCATATAGCTTTAAGGAGGAGCTTCAGCCAGGTTTCCAAAAATTAAATAGCAGCAGCTACAAATACTATAGCTGCTGACTTTTAATAAATAGACACTCACCTGCCCAGATGTCCAGGGCTGCGCTCACCCAGGCCGGTTCTTTGCCGGTCTTCATGTTAACTGTGGGAAGCCAACTGTGACTCTTTGCAGCTTCACAACCAGCTCCCCACTGTACATGCACGAGCGGCACTGCACCCTGTGAACGGTCCCATAGCTTCCTGGGAACTGACGTGTGCCAGAAAGTTGCAGGTGGAGTAGGGCAAACTTCAGCTTGGGTCACGAAGGACATTGACTGTCAACTTATGAGCTAAAGAGAACCTCAAATGTAGCCCTTACATGACGAAAGGGCCACACATAATGTTCATTATTTGTAATGCTTGAGAGGACTGTCAGAAACTGCAGACCTAATAGAGGAAATGAGGGTCAGAGAGTGTGGACGTACCACATTTTTTGGCTGGGGATATGCTGCATAAGACAATACAAAAGTGGGAACATGTTAGATGACGTTAGTAGAGACCAATGCTATTACACTACTTAATGTTCCCACTACAGACTGCTGAGGTCCGGAGGCTGCACATCATATACCAAAGCTATATCCCCTCAGCCCTTGGCCTGTAAGTTAAGAAACAGAGACCTAGGCGATCTGAGCGGAAGTGGGAGCGAGTACCTGCCAAACATAAGTACCCGCTCCCAACAAACAAAAAAAAGTAGCCCAAATACGGCAGGAGTGGGGGAGGAGGAGGAAGAGCAGAACGTCCCCTTTTAGGTGAGGTTCCACTTTAAGTTTGCTAAAGCTTACATATGCCTTCTCTTAAAACAAAAGAGGGCAAGGAAGGAAGGATGACAGAGTGAAGAAGAGAAATAAAGAAATAGAGGGAGAGAAGAAATAGAAGAAGGGGAGATTGAGGAAGGACAGAAGAAAGTGGGGAGATTATGACAAAGAAAAAAACAAGGAAGAACGAAAGGGAACAGTGGAAAAGAAGCAGAAAAGAGAAGGCTGCATTCTCAGTATGGCATTTTTTAAACGCACACAAAATCACATATGTTTGTGCACATTTACCAAATGTGTAAAAAGCACTTATCGTGCCTGTGGTGTCATTCATTGGTAATAGGATACTTGAACGTGAGAAGCAGACATACATTTTTCCGCATGGAAAAATGTGCAACAAACATTCAAACTATGTCAAAAACACACAAAGTTCAAGGCTCAAAAAGCTGCATGAGCTACTTTGGCACATTTGTCAAGTGTAGGCCAACTCACTGAGATGAATGAGTTGCTCTATGCGTGCAATGCAAAAGAATGCAAAAAATGCACATAAACACCTCTTGTTGGTGTCATAATGTGAACAAGGGAAAGGAAAGGATGAGAAAGACAGGAAAGATGATGTAAAGAAAAGGAAGGAAGGAAGGAAAACAATAAAAGAAGGATGAGGAAGAAAAATTAGGAAATGAAGGGAAGGAAGAAATAGGAGAGAGAGAAATGAAAAGGGGAGAGAGAGAAAGGGAGAATTAGGAAGGAATAAACGAAAAGAAAAAGAGAAAAAGAGGAAGAAAGGAAGGAAGAGACTAGGAAGTCATGAGAAAAGAAAGGAAGAGGTGATGGATGAAAGGAAAGAAAGAAGGAAGAACGACTGATGACAGAAGAAAAAAAGGAAGGAGTGAAGAAAATAAAAGGAGAGATGAGGGAAGTAAGGCTGTAAAGGAGAGAGGAAAGTGGGATGGAAGGAAAAACGGAGGTAAACAAAGGAAGGAAAGAAAGAAGGAAGGAAGAGTGATGACAGAAGAAAGGAAGGGGTGAAGAAAAGAAAAGGAGAGGTGATGGAAAAATGGTTGTGAAGGGCATGGGGAAGTGGGATGTAAGGAAGGAAAAAAAGAAAGGGAAGGAAGGAAGAAAAGAAAAGAAAACAGTAAAAAAAACATGAATAAAGAAGGGAAGGAGACCTTGGACAAACCTCTTTTGCAACAGAATAAAAGGTTATCACGTATGATTGTTCATGTGTTTAAACTGAACAGTCAGCTGAACGCAGCACTAAACACGAGGCACAGCGGAAAAACCCAATTTTATAGAAATTAAGGTTATTTCATGAGCCAGGTTTCCTTTTAAGGACTGAAGACAGCCAGATAACAGCCAGTACTGGTGCCAAGACTGTGGGAGATTTCAGGAAAGACAGATCGAGATACACGTGATAAATCAGTTGATTTACTGGGGGGGGAAACGTGTTCCTCCAGCCCCTTTATCAAAATATTTATTTCAACGAGTCATTTTCAACATATGGCTGCAGTCAATTACATGTCTTTGTTTATGAACTGCGAGGTATGAATTCCCAAGTCTGTTTTAACCTAATTGAAAACATTAGTATAAATGGGCCACACCCAGGCCACATACAGCCGCAAATCACAGTTTTAACGTAGAAGAAATGATATAACTTCAACAAACAGTACAAAAGACACAAAGTGCAGCACCCACAGCAACCAGTCAGAATCCACTTTCCCTTTGAATAATACACGTAGCCATCCTTTTGACACTATTATATCAGTCCATATTAGTCAGGGTACCCCCACACCTGGAGGGCATACAGCCCCCAAATGGGTTTTTATAGTGGATATCTCCCCCACACAAGGTTCTGAAACCCCCTCTTCTCTCTTAGGGCACTTTGACTTATTTCGCCAGTAACAGTTGCTAGTATTAGAAGAAAGCTGTACTCCCGACCCGCCCAGATAGTGTATATCTGTATGGAACGGCCTCAGACAGCCCTCCTTCATCAACCATACCTTCCCACTGGGGTTTAGTCATAGAGGTCACTGGTGGATGAGTGTGGTGTTATGCCGACATCGCCTTCTCTGAGAATCAGAGGAATCGCTCCTCCTGCTTTGAGTGGTGCTCCAAGCTTCAGCAGGTCACTGTGACTTTTTTTTGAGTCTTTTTCTTTGCATCTGAAATGCGCCATTTTTTAAGAGCACACTTTCTCATGATTAATTATTTATACAATAAATGCTTTATCATATTCAATTTAGGCCTTTTAAATGAGTTTGGCTTTATTTTTCTGGAGACACACTTTAAAGTCCTTTAATCATGGTGTAGGCCTATTACCTTGTGCATTACTAAGCTAGTTGCTAGGATGTTGACAGCATGGTGCAGGCAACATTAATGAGCTGGTTGCTGTGATGCTGGAAGCTGGGTTGTGCAGTGCCATTGGTTGTTATGATGCAGGAACTGTCACTGAGCTGGTTGCCAGGATGCTATTGACTGGGCTGCACAGTGTCATTGGTAGTTATAGTGCAGACAGCTCCAGCCTAGCAACCACTGGCGCTGTGCAACCCAGATGCCTGTGTCCTAGCAACCAACGACGCACAGCATCATTGGTTGCTAGGATTCTGGCAGTGGGGCCCCAGTGTCATTGGTTGCTGTGGCAGTGCCCTAGCAAAAAAGGGAGGGGTGACCAATAAAAATGGCGTTCTTGGTTGACATGCTTCAGGGGACATCTCTGGCTATTCATTATGGCACTTAGCTATGTACATTGTTTATTAAAGCTGAACTCTAGGCTAATGGCTCAATGCACAGACAAAATGCACCTAGGGAAGTTGTTTTATCTGGTAAAGAGTTTGTATTTTTGTCCATCAAGTTCCGAGATTTACACACTTTTGCTACTTAGTGAAGCCCTGTCTGGAAGTTGAGGTACCTGATCTTTCTCTGCTGTAGTTATGTAACATTTACAGGTCTCGCCTCTCCCAAAAAGCTCATCTGTCACTCTGCTCTCCCCTAGTATCAGCATGTTCCTTATGAGCACATAAGTACTGCAGCACAACTACCTGACGCCTCTCTTTCTCTTTCCAAGTCTAAGCTTTGCTATACAGGGACTGTAATAGGTTAATATTGAGTCAAATTTAAGTACCCAAACTGCGTGCATAAAAAATAATATATATGATGATGTGGTAATGAAAACAGAGCAGCATTAATCTCTGTCTTTTATAGCTGCCTGGAGTTCAGCTTTAAACAAAGCTGATCGACTGAGCAGAAAATGTATCAAACTAGCAAATTGTAGCAGACATTGCATTTTTTAATTGAATTTATTACCTGAATGGATTTCTCTTTCTGTAGTGCCTCTGGTTATCACCTGAAAAATATCCACTGATATTGAAGTGTAAAAGAACTCCCCCCACACTATTTTTATGTCAATAATTACCAAATTAGTGTCTCAACATTTCATAAGGTTTAGCTGCGCACAGCAATTTCCCGCAAAGCAGGAATAAAATATCCCATAATTAATTGCCATTTCCCATCAATGTGTACCAACCGGTGTGTGTTGCGGCCATTCCTCAACTGGGAAATAATTGACAACGAAACCTAACACTCCGCTAATGCAATTCTGTTAAGGTAAACAAGTCGACCAGTTCATAAAGTGAACGGGGACAATCGGCGTGTTGCCATGGCAACTGGAGGTGACAGCCAGAAGTTTCACCAGTGGCATTTCTCCTCAGATAATACAAATTAGCCCCCCCCCTTTTTTTATGAAACATTGTAAAGGGCAACCATGTCATGTACAATGTGGTAACCCACAGCAACCAATCAGAATCCAATATTTAACTGATATGTCTACAGTAAATTGGCAGAATGTATCTCTATATATCTAAAGTGACTATCGACCTATCTATAGTCTATATTATCTACTTATGTATGTATCTATCCAACTATCTATTGATCATTCTATCTGTGAACAGTCTATACTTCCTATCAACAGTCTATAGCATATATCTATTTATCTAGTAACAGTCTATATTATTGATTCTATCTGTCTGTCTGTCTGTCTGTCTGTCTGTCCATATATTGATCTTAAATAATATGGCTTGCATTGCCTGCATTACACAATATAATTTTGAACTAAAGAAAATTAATCAATAAAATAATTAAAAACAGGCCCCAGTTCTGTTTTTAATTCACTGTATTTAATCGTGCATAGAAAGCAATGTAAGAATTAACCTTTGAAGTGTTGCTGTTGCCTGTAGGATTATAGTACTGTTGTTGTTGTTGGCAGAGAAGTAGGCAATTAAATACGACGAATAATACAATAATGCTGTTTAGCTACACAGATACAAGTCAGTAAGCTAAGCTCGTTAATAAGTCCATGCAAAGTGTTGTGTGGTTGGATAAAAGGCAGGAACTCACAACAACCAGTCAAACTTTGCCTGTCATGATATACCGCTCAGAATGACGAATGAGAACTGCTTATTGGCTGCTATGGATTACTGTACTGTGTATACTAGAGGCGATTTAATAAAGGTTTTGTGACAAAATTCTGGTGTTGTAGCTGCACATGAAATTCTTGCGCCAAATTTATACAAGATGTGCATTAATTCCTTAAACAATTCTGATGCATTCAACGTATTCATAAAATTCTTTTTTTGTGACACTTACCCAATACCACTATGACTGCAACAAATTAATTAAGAAATACCGCCATATCTGAGATAAGAAACCTGGCGATAAAGACCTATTTCATCTTGGAGTAAATTGTTTCATAAGTCCAGCAATTCTGACGCATCTTTGCAACAAAATCTTATAATTGTTTCCGAAAGGTACATGTATCTGTCACACAGAAAGGTATTTGTTGTGCAGACATGAGACAAACTTCTACAGAGTATCTTGCCACTCCAAATTGTTGGGTTGTTCTCTCTTTTGCAATAAGGAGTGATCATCTAAACTGAATTGATATAAAAATCTATTAATTTTCTTAAAATAAAAAAAGAGGTTATATTTGCCTGCTCTGTGCAATATTTTTGCACAGAGTGGTCACCTACCTCCTCTTTGGTCCCCTGCTGGCACTGTCTGCTTCTTCTTCGTTTGATTGCCCCCTTAGCAAGCTGGGTGCTGAGGGGGCACCTGTGCTGGTGTGTTCCCGATCTGCACTGCACAGACACACACAGCACTGGAAAGCCACACACCAGCTCCCTTCTCATTTTGACTGACAGCAGCAATGTCCTATGGCTCCCACTGCCTTCAATTTCTCCTAAGACCAGGATGAGAAGAGACTGGTGATGAAGTCGGGACAGTACTGGATCAGTCAGAGGTGTCAGGTAAGGGTTGGGGGGGGGAAGATGGGGAGGCCTGTTAGTGTTTTTTTTTTTTTTTACCTTAATGCAGGGAATGCATTCAAGTAAAAAAAAACCTTAAATTTCAAAACTACTTTAATGAGATTGAAAAAATAATTAAAAGCTGCAATTGCATTTAGTTATACAAAACCTAGTACAATTTACCACCCACCGTGTCAAATAATCATAACAGCATAAAGTACAATTAAAGGCTCCTGTAAACAAGTACAAAATCTAGTTATTATGTGATGCACAAGCTTCATAAAGTAAAACCAAAACTTCCAGATCCTCCTTCATTTCTATCTCACTCTCCCCCTACCAGACACTCCAACTCACAGTGGGAGGGTTTCAGCAATGGAGGCAGCTCTGCCAATCCAGAAAGAAGTGGGCAGGACTAGGTGTGGCCAGGTTCTGATTGACAAGCTACAGGCTCATGAATCAGCACTGACGATGCCGACAGCCACATCCTCTGCAACCTTTTTTTAATCCCACTGTAGTACAAGCAGTCTACATGAGAGAGGCAACTCTGCTCTGAATTCAGGAGCAGTGAAGCACTGTTGCCATAACGTCACGGGAAGCTGCATTAAATGGACTTCAAGTATCCTAAATACACTTCTCTTATAAGGTGACAACTGCCTTCGAATTGTGCTACTGCATTGTCACAAACTCCTGGAAGCTACAAGCAGCAATGCCAACAGACATTTGTGCAGGCCTGGTCCCAGTTATCACTACCATTAAGCTGATCCAGGGAAATAATGATCAGCTGATGCTGGAGGGAGGACATGTAGACAGGAAGTGGCTGAAAGAGGCTGGAGGAGATCAGCAGCACCAAAACTTCCCAAAAAAAAAGAAAAAAAGGCAGAATAAATATTTTCTGAAACAAAAACATGGCCGTTGTTTATATTGCACAGTGGTTTAGCAAAAAATAATATTAATTTAGGATTCAGAACTAGTTTACAAAAGTCCTTTTCTAAAGTCCTTGTTGAGTAATGAAATCAGTTTTCAGGAAACAAGGTCAGGAATTAAAAACAAACACTACTGTATAAACCAGTGGTCTGTATAAATTTAGGCAAATTAAAATAATCTACATGAACTGCACTGGTAAATCAAAAAAAGATCTGAAAGTTTATTTTGTTCTGTGAAGAATGTCGGAAAGGTCCAATTTCAAAGGAGGAATAAAGATCAAGCAAGTTATAAACGGCTGGCTAAGAAAGGAACCACCTAAGTAAACAATAATAAATAGATCCGCAATGCTTATGAGAAAGGCCAGCCCAATATAAATTATTTTCCCTGCAATGTTGTGCTATAAGCATTAACACAATTCTATTTACATAGGTTATATACAATTATACATATATCAGTTATATACAAAGTGATATATAATCAGTTATATACAAATATACAATCTTTAAAGAGAACCTGTCATGTGCACAGCTTGTTTAAATCTTGTTGAAAAAAATATACATATATCCGGCACAAAAAAATGTGCTACATTACACATACAGTACTTTCTTTGGATTAAAAAAAAATCTATGATGCACATGCCATTTGGTAATGTATGCTGAACTCTAAGCAGATATAAATGCCACAAATGAAAGCTATATTATAAAACTATACTCACCTTGGTTCCAGCGTTTTGGTATTCTGGAGCACCCCGCTGGTTGCTGACATCTACAGCCAGTGATCGCCAGCTGCTGTCAATGGCCAGGCCAAGATGATGTCACTCTCACGCATGCGTGGGTGCTCAGTCAATCCTGCATTGCCGGACCTGTACAATTAGCTGTGTGTGTGCAGCTCACTGTATGGAGTTGGCAGGAAGGTAGGTAACTTTAATGCAGAAGAGACATAGCATGTCTCTTCTGCATTAAAAACCCTGCCTGTTCGCCCATGTTGTTTTTTTTCCTTTAAAAAAAATTCCACTTTAGAACTAAACCCTCCTGTCTATTTTTAGCCAAGGAAGCTGCCATCTTAGCCTCTGTTTGATCTGCAACTGCCATTGTGCTGCACATGTGATCAGTTATGCCATATGATGGTTTGCCAGTTTGTTTGAGAGCACATGCAAATGTGACAATTACACTTCTGAGACATGCCGGTAATGTAACTGTTTTTTGAAACTGTTAGGCCCCTTTCACACGGGCGTTCCATATGTCTATTTACAGATGAAAAACGGACCCCCATTTATTTCTATAGACTTACGGATGTAAATGGATGAACATCATTTTACATCCATTAATGTCCGCATCCGTTAACAACCGTTTTTTTGAACGGAAAAAAACCCTATTTTTCTTCCGCAAAAAAAACCCCGGAACGGACGAAAAACGGAAGTCAACGGACCGAAAACGGATGAAAACGGATAAAAATGTTATCTAAACGGATGAAAATGGATGTGAACAGATGAAAAAATGCATGAAAAACAGATGAAAAAACAGATGTAAACAGATGAAAAAAAAAACGGATGTAAACTCATCCGTTTTTTTCTTTGAAAAAAAGGTGACTGAACTGAAGAACAAAAACGGAACGCCTGCGTGAAAGGACCCTTAAATTGATGAGTTTGGTTCCACTTAATTGTATTTTTAATCAAAGTATTTTTTTAATGCAAACAGCGTACCTGAATTTGACCTTATATCAATATATTTTTGGCTGGGGGTCTAACTTAAAGTATTTATGTGTGCATATTTTAACAAACGACTTCTGTTATTTGCTTCCCTTTGATCTGTTAAATATGCCATTGAAGGTGTTTTGTTATATCTGTTTGATAAGTGCAAAAAAACTTGTTGATCTATCAGAAATTCAGTGATCTCTGGATTGTAGTGAGCTATTTCTCTTTTCTCTTCTACAATGCTCACATATTTTACTGTATCTATGGAGGAACAGCACTGTCACCAAGGACAGGAAGTGCTAGGACTACAATAACCCCCGTTATGAAAATGAGCTGTTCTATATTCCTAAAATACTTTTTGTCCTATGCTGCTCACCCACAGATAACATACAGTGTGTGAGCGTTGTCACCGTTAGACAGGAAGTATGTCACTGGTAAGATCACAGGGTGAAAATAAAGGTAAAAAGTAGCCCAAAAAAAGAAAACACATGCAGCCACCACATCTAAATAATAGACTGGTGAGTTCCAATATAATACATTTTTGTTCTTGATTTTAGATATTCCTTAAAGCAGTGTTTCTCAACTCCAGTCCTCATGGACCCCCAACAGGTCATGTTTTCAGGATTTCCCTCAGATGAAACAGCTGTGGTAATTACTAAGGCAGTGAAACTGATCAAATCACCTGTGCAAAATAATGGAAATCCTGAAAACATGACCTGTTGGGGGTCCATGAGGACTGGAGTTTAGAAACACTGCCTTAAAGTGATTCTAAACCTTTATTTTATTTTTTATGAGCAAACATGTTATACTTAATCCCCTCCTCTGGGGTCCCCCACTGACATTCCTGGCTTCTCCTGCCTTCCCAGTAACCCCCCTAGCAAGCTGCTTGCCAGAGTGGTTACTTTTGCTCGCTCCCACACCCTATTGCCTGTGTGCATAGACACAGACAGTGGGGCTTTGCCCCTACCAATGCTCTTTCATCATAAGATTTGATTGACGGCAGCAAGAGCCAATCTGCCTTGTTTTGAGGAGAGAGCAGAGAGAGCTGCTGCTCTCATGCACAGAGATGGATCAAGAGCAGGCTCAGGTAGGTATATGGGGGCAGGATCCTGGACACAGAAGGCTTTTTACCTTAATGCAGAGAATGCATTAAGATTTACTGTGACCGAGTGGCAGCTGCACACTGGGCAACATAAATAAACATTGTGAGCTTGCTTCTGGGTTTGAGGCACAAATGCGTACCTTCTGCTGACCTAGACTGTGGTTGGACAGCGTGATTTTGTCAACAGGTTTCAGCCAATGATTTTTGGCTGAGGCCTGCTGATCGGCTGTGTCCAATCACAGCATTTACAAACACACAGGACTCTGAAGAATCTGGCTGTTTCTTCTCTCTGCAAAGTAGTGGGATAATCCACTTACCTTTTAGGGTAAAATTCTGCTTTACGGATAGGCAAGCTGTACTATATTATATTTTTGTTTTTGGGTTTAGATATGCCTTCACCAGTATTTCAGCTGCACGTAGGCAATAGTAAGTTAAATCACCTGTTACTTTCCTGTCTGTTCTATTACTTAAAGTGTACTAAAGCCAGGACGCTGCATTCACTATATCTGGTCTCCCACAGTACACACAACATGGAAATGCAATTATTTTAGCAAATATAAACTGCTAAATACCTTTTTCTCAACAGCAGTTAGAGCAGTCTTGTGACTTCTATTAGTGTCCAGCAGAGCACTGGTTAAAGCTTGTTTGAAGAGTTTTCATTTTTCCTTGATTGCCCTATGAGGCTGCAGGACCCCTGACCCTCTGTCTCGACAGTACTGATTAGCCCTGTGCTGATCACATGCACTCTCCCAAGAAAAAAAAAACTCTCTAGCAGTACACACCAAACTGAACATGTGCAGCTTGCCCCCAAGGCTCTGTTCTATCAACAGATGGACTGGGGACAGTAGAAGAAGTCGAGGATCAAGCATCCTTAGGATTTAGGGATTAACCCCTTAGGTTCCACAGTGAGTATAACAAGCATGCTTTACTGCATATACAGACTGATATTACTGTTATGGGTTTAGTAACACTTTAAAGTGTAAATGGTGCCCTATTAGAGTGTGTCTTAACTGCCATCCACTGAAATAAAATGATAGGTCTCTAGTGGAAGTGCATCTCACCTAAACTGCTCTAGATGAGAGAAGATACATCAGTAGGAGTTTGGTACCACTGTTAGCTTGAGCCAGCATGTGATTTAGTTTACTGGTAACCACACAAAACCAAAGTATCTATTTTAGGTGGAACTGAAATCTATAACAAAGCTGCCTTTCCTTCAGGTACAGGAAAAAATCAGCATCCACCCACACATTTCATTATATGTAGGCGTAACCGTGTTGTCACCCCCACCGTTCAATACTCATCTCTGGTGCAGCAACAATCTTGCATCCACACGGCAGGGACAACCAGCACAATGTGTCTATGGCTGCCCGAAGCTTGAAAATTATTAGCTTGCAGAAGAAAAAAAAATAAGATTCAGCCAACTCTCTGCAGTATCCAGCCAGCTATGAACAGTGCATGAGCAGAAGGATGCTGGGAATTCTTCAGTCGTTTGAAGAATTCATTAAAAAAAAAGATATGCAGGTGGCTCGTAATTCCACAGACAGAAGTCATGTAGGAGAACACAGAAATGGAGCTATTATATAGCCTGTCCAATAGATCAAAGGGATGTTTTGTAAACAAATGAGAGTAGATTAGTCTCCAGCATAATGGAAGGCATTGAAAATGTATAGCTACCATAACACAAAGCATCTGTAAGCTTGTGTATAATAAACTGCAAAAAAAAAGGCTTTTGTATGTACCATAAAATCTCTTTCTTGGAATCCATTGAGGAATGTAGGATTTTAGAATAGTCGATGACACGTGATTTATACTGCTGTCTATAAGATGTTTGTACACTGACAAAACAAAGACTGTTAAGCCAACCATCATGCTTCAGTTTGGTGAGCTAGTAGTGTATAAGGCCAACAATGGAGGGGTGAGACCTGTGGCCCTCAGTGGACTCCATGAAAAGGTTTTTTACAGTGAGTACAAAAATTTTATTTTCGTTGAAGGCATGGGATTGTAGAATAGTCTATGACATGTGGGACATCCAAAAGCAATCCAACTGAGGGGTCGATAAAGCTACTAAGAAAACCATCTTCAAGAAGCTTGAAGGATACAAATTTACTGAAACTGGAAAAAGAGTGTAATGGGAAGAAGAGATCTAGGATCATCCTGGTATACTAGAGCAGGACTGTGAGCCCAAGTCAGGGGATCATAACAGCTAAGGCATGACAGTTGGAGGTGGCATATTATGGGGGGGCTGGATTCACAGTTTTTGTGTCCAAACCTCCTGTAGGCAGCTGAATAGTCCACATGTCATAGGCTATTCTGCAATCCTGCATTCCTCAATGAACAATTAAATGGTAAATAATCAAAAAGAGTTACACCAAGGAAACTGAAATTGTGTATGGCTTATTATATCTTAGCAGAGTTTTGTCGATTTTGGATGGATTTTATTTTTCTGTCATTTCTTACATTCTCTATTGAGAATTGTATTGTTCCTTGATGAAGTTGATGTAGGGGTGAGGGAACTGCCTGGTGCTTTGATAGGGATTTAAGCAGGGAATAAGGTTAAAGTTAATGTGAAGGAAATTATTTTCTTTGTTAAAAATAACAAACATGTCTATAATTACCTTTTCTATGCAATAGAATTGCACAAAGCCGCCTTGATCCTCCTCTATTTGGGTCCTCCACCAGCGCTCCTGGATCCTCCTCTCTTGTTGGTACCCCCAATAGGAAGCAGAATACAATGGGGACACTCATCCGGGCTCACTTCCAAGTCCTGCTGCTGCGTCCATTGACACAGATAGCGAGATTCTGCCCCACCCCCCGTCACTGGAGTTGAGTGACAGGAGCGGGAGCCATTCCTATAGATCTGCCCAGTGAAGAAGGACAAAGCCAGCAGAGCCACAGTTCTCAGGCACGATGCTGGATCTCGATGGGGCTCAGGTAAGTATAAGGGGGGTGAGGGGGCCAGTTTATGACACAGAAGGTTTTTACCTTAACCGCTTCCCGATAGCATTAACCACTTCCCGACCACCCTATAGCAGAAATACTTCTACAGGGCGGCACAGGTGCGCAAAATCACGTATACATATGTGATTTTTCATTTCCGGATAGGGGACACGCGTGAGGCACGCGCGCCCTACCCATGCCACCATTCGCGGCCGCGGCTGTCAATCACTGGGTCCTGGCCGGTGATTACTCGCCGCCGCCCTAAAAGCAGAACAAGTGAGAGCACGGTAGGACATAAAGCAGCTGGCATGAAAGGATGAACCCCTATATCCTCAAACATATAATATACCGTGAAATGCAGCGCTATAAATATGATAAAACAAAGGCACTAGTGCATAAATGAATAAAGTGACAGATACAAAGTGAGGCGCATAAAATTAAACGCTAATGTGGACGATATTCCATAAGTGTCTCGCAATTTGGTAGTGAGAAAAGTGATAATAATAAATATTAAAGTGACAATGGTGAACAGACCAACATGAAATATAATACTTCAGGAGAAAATAGCAAAAACTGTCCAAATAATCTCCGTGATGAGTAAGTGAAAGTGACTCTGTGCTAGGAAATGCTGTATGAATGCACTCACCAGAAATGCATATTATATACGCATAATAATATATCCAGCTCTTCCACAGGTAGGGAAAACTTCCATCCATATGATCATAGTATGGAGACAGGAAAGAAACCCCACTGGCTTCTCACAGCATTACAGGGAAGACTTCAAACACCTAGCTGCATTACAGGGATGGCTCAGGATCCCTCTCCACCATGGACAGAGCCACCAAAACCATATATTCCACCTTAGGGAGAATAGCTCGCACAAACGAGCCACAACAAGCGTGCTAATAGTGTAGTAGTTTTATTATAGCATAGAGTTAAAAAACATCCACGTGGGTAACAAAGTAAATGAACATGAAGCTGGCAGCAAACACTCACAAAAATGGCCGCCGGTGATTGCCGAGCATCTCCGATGGGGAACAGAACTGTTTGTAAACAAAACATGTCTCCTCCCTGTCAGCTCATGCACACTGCTTTGGATGGCTGTGTGCAGCAGAGCCATCCAAAGCAGTGGGCTTACAGTGAAGCACATGGACACAGCACACAGTTAAAACTTTGATTGCCCCTCACGTTAACCCCTTCCTGCCCAGTGCTATTAGTACAGTATCAGTGCTTTTTTTTTTTAGCACTGATCACTGTATTGATGTCACTGGGGATGTCAGTGACACCAAGTCAGTTCTCCCCCAGTGTCAGAATGCCCGCCGCAGTTCCGCTATAAGTCACTGATCGCCGACATTACTAGTAAAAAACAAAAATCCCAATATGTATACTGCCATTTGTAAACGCTATAACTGTCACATAAACCAATTCAATTTACACATATTGGGATTTTTTTGTTAGCAAAGACATGTAGTAGAATACATTTTGGCCTAAATTTATGAAGTTTTTTTTTTTTTTTTTTGCTGGACATGTTTAATAACAAAAAGTAAAAAATACAGTTTTTTTATCAAAATTGTCTTTTTTTTTTTTATAGCGCAAAAAATAAAAACCACAAAGGCAATCAAATACCACTGAAAGAAAGCTCAATTTGTGGGGAAAAAAAGATGTAAATTTAATTTGGGTGCAGTTTTGCATGACCCTGCAATTGTCAGTAAAGGTAACTCAGAGCCGTAACGCAAAAAATGGCCTGGTCAAGAAGGGGGGTAAATCCTCTGGAGGGCAAGTGGTTAAAGTAAAATTAAACCTTGAGGGTTTGGAGCCACTTTAAAGTGTTACTAAACTCACAACAGTAAAATCAGTCTGTATATGCAGTACAGCATGCTTTTTATACTCATTGTGGAACTTAAGTGGTTAATCTTCTGCATTGTGTAAAAAGGCTGTTTGATCCCGCCTTCTCTGATCTTACCCTTCTTCCACAGTCCCATTCCATCTGCTGATAGTACAGAGCCCTAGGAGGCACTCTGCACATGTTCAGTTGGTATGTATTGCTAGAAAGTTTTTTTTTGGGGGGGAGGGTGCTTGTGATCAGCACAGGGCCAATCAGCACTGTCCAAACAGTGGGTCATGCAGCCTCATAGGACAGTCAGAGGAGAATGAAAACTCCTCTATCAGGCTTTAACCAGTGCTTTATACTGCTGATAAGAAAAGGTATTTAGCAGTTTATATTTACTAAAATAATTGCATTTCCATATTGTGTGTACTATGGGAGACCAGATATAGTGAATGCAGGGTCCTGGGTTTAGTAATACTTTAAGAAGCACTGGACAAATATTCCAATGCTAATCAAGTTGTTGGCCATGGACTGAAGAAAGTCACTTGGCATGTGAACTACATGACAGCATAAAGATGTTAATAAACACCCAAACAGCGACTGCAAACTAAGGCTGGCCATAGATGGCTTGATTTTTTTCAACCACCCATCCACAATAAGCAGCGTGGTGGATGAATATCTGCTGCCAAGTTTTATAGCAGATATGGCACCCACAGCTGCCTGAACACAATGAGGATGCCGAACAATTGCTTCATCTGTGTATGCAGTCACAGTTTGGCTGATAATTTTCCACCCAGCTCAACAGATTTTGGTCAAGCCAGGTGCTTGCAGGGCTACCCAAAACTCGAATTTCAGCTAATTCAGCAGGAATAGGACAAAATTCCAACTATCTATAGAAGCCTTTAAAATGGACACAAACACTGGGGATGATTTACTAAAACTGGGGAGTGCAAAATCTGCTGCAGCTGTGCATGGTAGCCAATCAGCTTCAAACTTCAGCTTGTTCAATTAAGCTTTGAAAATAAAACCTGGAAGCTGATTGGGTTCTATACAGAGCTCCACCAGAGTTTGCACTCTCCAGTTTTAGGTGTCAAAAATACATACAGTACAGGTTGCTGTTGCTTTCTAGCTGCCTTCTCGTCATACTGGTCCCCTGGCTTTAGCAATTTCCTAGCCCTGGGCTATACTGATGATTAAATCTCTTTGCTACCAAGATATAATCGCGGACAACTAACTATCTCATTAGGATCACCTTGATTTCAATGAAATGCCAATAGGCAGTTGGCATACTGGGGTTCATGACTGCACAGTCAATTTTATCCAAAAGGTGAACTAACTTTTACATCTCTCAGTAGTAAAATGACCTGGAGCAAGTATGCATAGCAGCTCTTCAGACTTCTCTTGCTCCATACTTATTTTTGGTTCTCTGGCTAAGCCTAGGGCTACACTGGCAAATAATCACTTTGCTGCTAAGATAATCAAATACATGTTTCCCATTGTCTCAGTTTTAGTCAAGCAGCAGTTAAAACGGTATTAAACCCAAAAGCAAAAGTGTAATGTATTTGAGCTTACCATTCCTTAAATGAGGTGGCTGCATTTGTTTTGCAATTTTTAGACCTTTCTCCTTTATTTTTACCTGGTGATCCGGCCAGTAACATACTTCCTAGGCTAAATTCACACCTATGCAGTTTGAATTTGATCCGTTTCTCCAGTGTTTTTGGAGTGCGTTTTGCACATGCGTTTTTGATGTGTTTTGCAGGGTTTTTTTTCCAACATGTTGCTGGGCAGAATAAAATGCGAAAGGCATAAAAAAAATGCACTACATGATTTTCTGCAGCGCCACAATTGAAGTCTATAAAACCAAAAACGTAACGTTTTGCGTTTAAAAAAGTCCCTGACCCTTTCCAAAAAATGCACCGGGTGAAAACGCTCAGATGTCCCATAGGAAATCATGTTAAACGGACTTCTGTGCGTTTCTGGGAAACTCAAAACGCAGCCGAAAATGCATAGGTGTGAACCTAGATTAAGGCCCCATGTACACGGGATGTTTCTGAACAATGGAAACTGACTGCTGGAAAATGTAGGTTAAAAAACGTCTGTTTAGCTGCATTTGCATAATGCTGTTATGCGCGTTTATGCACGTTTGCATTTAGAAGCGGTTTTTTTAAAGATAGGCACAGGAGAAGCTCCCAAATGCCCAGAATGCACTGAAAGTGGTAAATTATTAACTATTTCAGGCTGTTTCAGAGAAATACAGAGAGTAGAAGCAGAGACAGCAGTATGTGTTGAGATTAGCTTAGGTATGAGTTGCTCATTAACATTTCTTTTGTTTCCAAGGGTGGGAAAGGTGTCTGGTGAAGGGAGTCATTAAGGCCACCTGGTGGGGGGATCCCTTATGATTAAGTCCCGGATGTGACAAATCGCGTCAGCGAAGTGACATCGGACACAAGGACCAGGAACCGGAAGTGATACAGTGGCCATCTTTACTTCTGGAAATCGCTGTACTCTCCACATGGGAACTGCCTGGTAATCCCCAGGAATATACGGAGTTACACTATCATCATTTCTTATTATATATGTTTGGAGCCTGGAATATTTGGATCAAGGCTTACGGATAACCATGGAGGGATGGTAATACAGTGTTACTCTGCAATAGCAAAGGAGGAGAAAGTAATTTGTTGGGTGATTTGTGCAACTGTCATCTTAAGGCGTTTTCTCTTTTATCTTTGGTAAGGGTATATATGCCTACTCATTAGAAGTGTCACACTTTTGGAGTGGTTTTCACTGAGTGAAACACATCACGAATTGGCACGAGTGTTGTTTGAAATTTTTCACAAGTGTTTCACTATTTTTGTGATATATTTAATTTTTTTTTTCTCCTTTAGTATTATGGTAATACACTATTTTAGTTTCTTTTTATTTTTGAGGTCTTCATAAAAGTCACTGGAAGGAATCAACACTATAAGAAATTTCAAGTTTATTACATCCATCTTTCTAATATTAGTTTGGACTATTGAGACACTGGACACTGTTATGAGTATTGTTGATTGGACTATTATTTATTATCACTTATAAGGGGTGTGAGTTATTTATGTATTCCAATTAGGAATTTGTTTAGTGAGGGGGATATTTGATTCTTTTTAGAATATTTTTTGAATTTTGTACTTTCAAGGGTTGAAAGTTTTTTCTAATTTGAATCCAGAGAGCGATTGGGTCTTTGTGAGATATACCATATTCACATTTTTGGTTTTTATAATTACTTTTAATTAACCTACCTGCATGTCTTTGAAGTGTGTAAGGAAATGCACACTTCATGCAGATGATGTTCTGATTAGGACTAATCAAATAACCCAGTGATGCAATGCAGAAGTGCTAATCACATATATGATTCTTGACAATCATTTCAACGATTCAGCTTGAAAAATATTTTGCCAAGAGAATAGGATGAAGTCATACAAGGCTTAATTCACTAGGCTTGAAATGCATGTTGTTTAATTTCAGACATGGGGACAATATTTTTAACTCCTTTGGCTGCCCTTGGTTTAAATAACAGTTGTAATGCCAAATAATCTTTATAGCTTAGTGAATTAAGTCCATAGTATGGTAATGTAAAAAAGTAAGGTGTGAGTACAATCACCATCCTGCGATGAGAACAGTGGATTCCACTTCTGACCTGCCACCTGTAGATCAGATGGCTCCCCATAGACATCTCTAGATAAAGCTTATGTCTAGCAGAAAATGGAGACAATCAACAAGAGACCATTAACTTTCCTCATTTTATGAATGTGGTTTACAGAACAGAAACATTTTAAATATAAACACTCACCTCAAATTACACCCCTCTGCATATACTGACTATGCTCCTCCCAAAATGAAATATAAATGTATAATACATTCCTTCTGGGAACTGACTGAATGTTCTGACATTGGAATGTGCTTAAGTCAAGTAAGACTTCAAAAGTAGACAGAGCTTTTCCATATGGGAGATAATCTCTTGTATCACAGATGGAGCTTTGTCTAAAATGAGGTATACACAATACACAATAGTCAAGTGTTTGTGGACACCAGTGTATGACACGTACTCTATGACCAAAATTGTGTGAATATCTAATTGTTGGCTTTAGAGGTTTACAATAAAGGATTTGGATAATACTATAGCATACAAAGGCATTTTGTACAATTGTGCTCTTCCAGATTTGTAGTACCAATTTGGGGAAGGCCCAAAGCCAGCTCCACAATGACATGGTTTGATGGGTTTGGTGTGGAGGAACCTGCGTGGCTTGCACAGAGCCCTGACCTCAACCCTATTGAACACCTTTTGGATTATTAGGAATTTCCATTGAGAGCCAAGTCTTCTTGTCCAACATCAGCACATGACCTCACAAATGCTCTTTTGGCTGGATAGACACAAATTTCCACGCTCGTGGAAAGCCTTCCTAGAGGCATAGAAACTACTGATTTCGGGCCATGTAACATTAGTGATTGTGGTGGTTACAGTTCCAAGCTTGTTTAGATTTCCATTAGTCGATAGTCTGACCATAACCAACAGACATTTTATAATAGTTGTAAACCTCCGTCATGAAAGCATATCTCTCTATAGTGTGTACTTGTCTCAATTAAGAGCACTAACTGTCATTTCTGTCTTCTGCCTCGTTCCTCTGCTCTCAGCATGAATCATTTATGACAAGTTTTCCTGACACCAAGAGAAAAATGGAGAGAGGGGAGGGAGATCCAGCTGATGGACAGCCTCAGCTCTGTTCCTGTGAGCTGTGTGAAGGGGTGTGTGTCCCTTCCCTCCAATCACCTCTCAGAGCTCTCCTTACTGAGCTCTGCAGAGTGTAGTTTCATCTCTCCGCCCCCTTTTTTTGAACTCTCAGACATGGTTTATAATTTCAGCACTTTGAGTGGATGCAGAGAAGAGAAGACTGCAGATAGACAGGTAAAACTTATGTACGAGGATTTCTTTCATCTCTGTGCATCACCTGAGGCCAGTCACTTCACTGGGTACATGTACGGGTTTACAAACTCTTTAAGCACCCAGGGGCGGACTGACCATTTGGAAACTCGGGCACTGCCCGAGGGCCCGGGGTCAGTAGGGGACCCCATGAGATGCCCCTGGTACGTTTTTCATAGGCTTTTTTGAGTTTGGGCAAGGACACAGGGGCCCCATGATCCCCTATTGCCCGGGGGCCCCATGAGTTGTCAATCTGTCCCTGTAAGCACCCACTCAGATTGTTAATGTACCTACAAATCTGATGCTATGCCATGCATTGGGGGCTCATACACACTATGTTCGCTGAGCTGCGTTCATCTGCATAGATCAACACAGGCTCAACACAAAGGCACAGAAAAAACAATGGTTTTCTATGTGACCTTTTCACGCCACAATGCTTTGTTAAGATGGGTTATAGTATGCTGCATAAAAATTTGTATGCAGCACAACTCACCAGATGTGTCAACGGATGTCATTGCACCACAATGCATCACAAATGGGACACTTTAGTCAAGTGTTCAGACAGAGATTTTAAATTGTAACACTTTAATAAATTTAAAAAAAAACACAGCCCCTACACATTGCGCACCAGCCCACATGAGTTTTAGCATGTGGGCTGTCATGAATGACCCCTAATATGCATTGTTCTAGGGCAGCCCATTTGTTTGAATGGGTTGCCAACACACCGAAAATGACACCTGCAGTATGTTTTCCAATGCAGTGCTTCACAAAGCACAGTATTGCTTTACCATGCATTGTGATGTGCTGCGACATAGGTGTGACGGTTTAGTATAGTGTGGTGCCATTTAATATGATTTACACTGTGAAACATGCATTACCATGCAGTAACACATGGTAAATTGTGCGTTTTACAGCGCTTTACCTCAATGCAATAATCTATATGGGTCCTAAAATATAAGGTCATTTCTGGAAGCAGCAAATCAACATCTTTACCTCTGTTTATAATCTTAAAAACATTCAAATAAAACTGATCCAAAAGCATTATAGCTTCCCTTTAATAAATGTTGCATCTAGAATTTAATTTAATCCATTGTGCTCCTGACTGGTGGTCATGATAGATGTGCTATGGAATGCTCTCAATTTAATGTGCATGATACTACAGTCAATACCTTGACAGGTCCTGTCAGGCACGGGTTATTTTCAGACGCGGCGCAGCTGCGGAATTTTGATCATGGTCAATCAGACAGCCATTTTGTGTAGGGAGCCTTGATTTCCCGACTGATGGAATGACAAGAGGCTGCACAGATCACGGCAATAGTCAGCTATCAGCAGTGTCAGCTTCCTCTATTCTCACAGTTTTCCTAAATAAGGTTTGTAAATCCTGACATAGATTTAGGGATCTCACTCCCCGCTGTTCTCTTTGAAAAGAAAACAACCTGCTATATGTGTCGTTCAGCACAAATGCAAATCTCTCATTAACACACAAGTGATAGAAAAGTTAAGTATTCAGCAAAATGTATTTTTTGTGGTTTAAATATGCCGAATATGACACACATAAAAAACTATAACTTTTACCCAAGTAGCAATGGTGTCACATAATTGGACAACTGTCTAAGAGGGGATTGGGATCTCTCAATTCCTGTTGTGCCTCTGGGAGAGGAAATAATGAAAAATTTTTGCAATGAGACAGACTGCAAATACAAAAAAAACCCACAAAAAAACAAAACAAAAAAAAAACCTGGCAGACGTTTTTACCCCTTAACCCCTTTCCACTCTATTCAAAATTAAAAACAGTTCTGGCTTTACATTTACGTTAAAGATGAAGTCCATGCAGTTATAAAAGACACAAATAAATGCAACTCTGCATTAATTAGTAAATCATTAAATGTATTTTTTTAATGCACTAGTTCCTATTAAAACCCAAAACAAAAATGGAATATATTGCAGCTTACCCATCACTAGATGTGGTGGCTGCATCAGTTTTCTTTTTTTTTTTGGCTTTTTTCCCTCTGTTTTCACCCAGTGACATGGCCAGTAACACACCTCCAGTATTAGTGAGACACCACTCTGGAGGAATGAGCACAGCAGACAGCAGCATTTTCAGTCTGGGAAGGGGGGGGGGGGTGTTAAATGTATTAGCAGATTTCAATACAATAACAAATTGAAGCCAAACTCCAGCTCACATTTTATAATCACTTGCAGCAAACAGTTTTTTCCTTTTTTGGGGGTAAAGGTTTTACATGAATAAATAAAAGCTGAACATTTTAATCACCTCTGCCAATGGTAAATGGATGGTCTCATCCATGTAAACTGATACATTCTGATGGAGAGCTTGAGCTTCTGAAAAACAACAGACTTTCTTACTAAGTCACCAGATGATTATAGAAGAAAGGAAGCCTAAAAAGGGAATCTAATACAGCCATCACATCTAAGAGTTGGTCATCTGCAATGTAATAAATGTTTGCTTTTAGTTTAATACTGCTTTACAGTGGCAGTAAACTAATTTTTTACCCACAGGTAAGCTTATAATAAAGCTTACTTATAGGTAAAATTAATATTTCCTAAACGTGCACAGTTTATTAGATATTCTCTCTTTTTTAAAGCTGGCGGATGAACTCTGAAGGAACAGCATACCCCTTGCCGTTCTTTCAGAGTACTGTGCTGTGGCCTGGGACTCTTGTTCGTATGTGGCGTAGTGACATCATCGCGGCTCGGCCTGTCAGACGGAAGGAAGACCGGGTGAAGATGGAAGCCTCTGCATCTGTGAAAGCGCGCCGCTGGAGGGCTTCGGTTTAAGGTAAGTTTTACATAATGTTTTACATAATGTGCTAGTATGTGATGCATACTAGCAAAGTATGACTAGTGATGGGCCGAACACTCCCATGTTCGGTTCACGGTCGATCATTCGAACCTACCGAAATTTGGCAGCAAACTTTGAACAGGAACAATGTACTGAGCGATATCTTATCACATCTAAGCATGCAGTAAGATACCGCTCAGTTACTAAAATACCGCATGAGTTATATTATTAATTCTTCCGGTATTTTAGTAGCGAAAACATTCTTTAATGTTTCCGCTGTCAGTGGGGTTCCCTGATGACAGCTGAATGTCAAAAGAATTGTTGGCATTGCCCGACAATTACAAAAATTTTTTAAAAATGGCGTGGGGTCCACCCTTCCATCCATACCAAGCCCTTCGGGTCTGGTATGGATTTTCAAGGGAATCCCCACACCAAAATTTATAAGTGGTGTGGGGGTCCCCCAAAATCTCCCCTGAGCATCCCCCCCCTCCTGAACCATACCAGGCCACATGCCCTCAACATGGGGGGTGCTTTAGGGGGGCTCCCTCAAAAAGCACCTTGTCCCCATGTTGATGGGGACAAGGGCCTCTTTCCCACAACCCTGGCCGGTGGTTGTGGGGGACTGTGGGCAGGGAACTTATTGGAATCTGGGGGGCCCCCAGATCCCACCCCCCATGTGAATGAGTATGGTGTACATGGTACCGCTACCCATTCACAAAAAAAGTGTAGAAAAAAATGACAGGAGACAGTCTTTGACAAGTCCTTTATTTAAAACAAGAATAAAAAAAGTCCCCCTGAGGTAGATCCAACATCAATCACGAAACCCACCGCCACTGCCGACCCGAAAAAAGAAGAAAAAAATAAAGCTCTGCTTTGGACGCTGGCTGCTGCCGTCTGACAGATGCGCTGCGATGACAGTTCTTAAATACGGTGATGATATCACAAGGGGGTGGGGTTACCTCTACCCCCTTGTGACGTCATCTAGCGCTGTGATTGACCAAAGCAGTGCACCTGACCACAGGTCAGGTGCATTGCTTTGGCCAATCACAATGCACTTTCAGGGTGCAGTGTATTGTGGGGCCTTACTGCGAACACACGAATGGCCCATGTTCGAGTCGAACTTACGTTAGACTCGAACATAAAGCCCATCACTAAGTATGACACTGCCTTGCAGGGGACTTTTTTTTTTCCCCTGCAGTTTACTACTGTTTTAAGTACCAAAATTTGACTTGGTATTAGCCTTGCTTGCTGGCGGGAGAAAAATTTTTTAAAATGTATGCCAAATGAATGATATTATATTTGATAGTCCAAAGAGTCTTTAAAAAAGACCGTGGAGTTATTATAAATAAACCATCAGGCGCGCGCACATATACACAAACGCACGCAAAAACACCAACTAATCAATCCAGGCCAGGAATTCCCGTCTGAGTCACTCTGGTTGACTTCTCATATATATGGCCAGCAAGGAACCATAAAACGGATACTGCTCATAATGGTCCCTGAGGAAATCATGTTCTGCTTTTTTTTTTTTCTACGAATTACGTTGATAAGAAATGGTAACAGGGATTTCTCGTGTTCAGAGGTCAAAGTGGGGTAGCCAAGCAAGGGAACAGGATGTCATGAGTTAGATGAGGCTTGAGGGGAAACATCATGGATGGTAAGTCACCTGATGTGGGGCACAGGAAAGCGTATACGTATGAATGCATGAAAATTTTGTAGCGCTAACTACTGAATAAAATTCATTATTAGAATAAACACTGAAGCTTTTGTTTCCCTGTATTTTTACTGGTTGAATCCATTTGCAATGGTATATTTAGCCATGGTTTTATTGCCTGGGATTGCCCTCTAAGATTTAAGGTTAGAATGGAAATTCTTCTTGACCTTTTTGTAGCTACACAGATAAGCAATGTCACCTATCAATCTCTTTATTACTGGAGGCCTATACATGGATTTCGAGTAGATCCGAACTCAAAGATTGAAGATTTATTATGTTATAGGAAACATCTAGGAATGTCCAGTGTTCCTAAGCAGTATCCTAAAAAGAAAAACCTTTTATCTGGAATTCCTCCTGAAAAATAGCAATGTACTTCCTAGTATGTCAGAGTGCCCAGGCTCTCCTGTACCTACACCCTCATAGTTGGTTGTATATCTGCAGTGTGAGATCTAATGCACTGCTGCCTCTAACTGTAGTCTCCTGAGATTTGCAGTGAGATTTGTTTTGCATGGGTAAAACACTTTTGCTTTAAAGAATGTGTAAACCCAACATTTCATATTCCTGATATTTGCCTGCTGTACCATGTACTTGTATGAAAAAGTATTCTGTTCTCTTTGTATTGCTTCCTTTGTGTGAAATCCCTGGTGTTCCTGCCAGCTCCTCTACTTTCCTATTAAAAACTGATGACCAGGGGCGGACTGACCATTTGGAAACTCGGGCAGTGCCCGAGGGCCCAGAGTCAGTAGGGGGCCCCATGAGATGCCCCTGGTACCATTTTCATAGGCTTTTTAGAGTTTGGGCAAGAACACAGGGACCCCATGATCCCCTATTGCCCGGGGGCCCCATGAGTTGTCAGTCCGCCCCTACTGATGACACTAGGCATGAAAGCACACCATGTCTAGTTCTGTAGTTAAGCTGGGAACTCATGCACTCCTCCCCCCCACAGCCATTCACTGGGGAGACCAGTGTTATGCTGTTTCTCCTCCCTTAGCATTCTGAGCTCCTTATGCAGCTGAGAACAGAGAGTCATGGGAACACTGTCCAGGTCTTCCCCAACTATTTTGCCCTACAGCCAGGCACATAGGCTCACTCACACGTTTCACCAATACCCAGTCTAGGTGTGTTGTTTTTATTTTTGGAGGACTTGGATAGGGATGATGGAGATGTGTGGGATACTCCAAACATAGGAACTATGTACACTTGAGGAATTTATGTAATCTTCAGGAAAGCTATGTAAGAGTCCATACTTGAATCAAACAGTGGACTTCAGCTTTAAGGCAGTCGGAGAAAGTAGTAGCAGTAACAGTGGTAGTAGTAGTAGTAACAACTTCTTTAGAGCCCTAGAGCAGTACCCCTTTAAAAGTAGGCTAGGTGGACAAAGCTCTTTGGAACACCAGCAGGTATCCCCTTTGCTAGACCCGCAGCTGACTTCCTAGCACCAGAGGGTGTTAAATAGCACAAAGTCTCTAAGATCCTTTAGGGATGTTTGTACTCAAAAGACCCAAGAGCAGCTGGATGTCTTCTACTGTGATACCAAACCAGAACTTCAGTAGACAGCCCCTTAGTCAGCATAGCAGAAACCGGGTCTCAGCATTCAGGCCCTCAGGTCAGTCACCTGAGGCCGCATAGCAATAGATGCATTGGAGGGCAACGTGCCTTCCCCCAAGCTTGGACAATCCTACGCAGGAAAGACCCAGAGCAAGTGTTACAAGCAGACAGTAGGGAATTTCTATTTCCAAACAGCTAATATGCAGTTGAAAGACTCTGTTTCATCTGCCAAAAGATCTGCAATTTTGTATAGTTGTGATCCAGACCAGTGGTCTCCAAAGTGCGTCCCGAGAGCCAGATGTGGCCCTTTGCTTTCTTTTATCCACCCTTTGGGGCACTATTTCATCCACTGATAGCAACAATAGGGCATAATTTCCTCCACTGACATCAATGAAAGGGCACAATTCTTCCCAATGATACCGATGATTAGGTAGAATTCCTCACAACGACACCACTGATGGGGTGCCATTCCTGCCATTGACATCAGGACCTTTTCTACTTACAATGGCCAGTCCAGCCCTTCTAAAGTCTGAATGACATTAAACTGGCCCTTTCTTTAGGAAATTTGCAGACCTCTGATACAGACGATCCCTATCAGATAGCACAGTAAGTCAAGTAACAGTCCTATTTCCTGGTTGAGCTTTTCTATGTCTTCAGTCTGATCAATGGCCTATGGACCAACATCACCACATTAGTTATTCCTTGTCCATTCAGGTTATACAGGAAACTGGGGTGTGTGAATCATAAGACCAGCTGAACTGAATTGCAAGTCCTTTGTCATGTATTTCAAATTTCATGTATTTCAACCTTATTCAACTTTCTCTCATAGAGTTCCACTTTAATGAATGCAAAAAAGGACAAAGAGCCAAAATACATTTTAATCGTGGATAAGTATGCACTAATTGTGTTATAATGGAATTTGTATTGTACTTTCAAGCGTTTCGTATAGTGCCGTATTGCAGCTGAATTGTAACATTTGTATTGACAAACAGTTGAGCTGCACTGCAGTCAGACAGAGGTAAATATATATCTGGATAAGGGATAAGGGTTAGGTCAGGGAAGGGAAGTTTACAGTATCAGTGCAGTTTGTTTTATCCTGTAAGTCAGTGGTTTCCAAACATGGGCTTTTACTTTATCTGACCCCTGGGGCACTAATCCACACACTGATACAAGGCACTGTTCCTCCCACTGACACCAACAATGAGACACCAATCCTTTCACAGACACCAACAAAGGGGCATTATTCTTCCTACTGGCAGCAACAGTGGAGTATTATGTTTCCCACTGACATCAATGGTGGGATGCTATTCTTTCCAATGAAACTACCAATGGGGCACCTCATTGATACAAACTAAGGGACACTTTTCCTCCCACTAATACCAATGATGAAGCACTATTCCTCCGAATAATACAAACCACTGACCTATTTCTCCCACTAATACCAATGATGGAACACTATTCTTACCACTGACACCAATGATGAGACATTATTCCTCCTACTAACACCAATGATGGTGCACTCTTCCTCCCACTGACTTCAACAATGAGGCACCATTACTCCAACTAATATCAATTATGAGGCACTATTCCTCACACTGGTGTGAACAATTGGCACTATTTATCTTACTACCACTATTCTTCCTCCTACTGACCACAGGCGTTAAGTAATTTCTTTACACTCACTGACCACCAAGCCTGAGACAAGCCTGATGTCTGTGACCCAGCCCAGATGTGTGGGGCAAAATGCATCAGAGGTGTGGGTGGAGCAGTGCCAGCTGAGGCCATACACTTTGCAAGCGCTGGGTCAGTTTGAGCGGCATCTTTTGAATGCAACTTCAACACTCCTGGATTGGTGAAACTGACGCTTGCTCCCATTTTCTGAGCACTGGTGGGGAGACCCTTGAGCCTTAGCTTGGAGTGGCACTGCAACTTTTTTTTTCATTTTCAAAGCTAGAGACTTTGGGGTTGATTTACTAAAAGCAATTAAACTGTGCACTCTGCAAGTGCAGTTGCTCCAGAGCTTAGTAAATGAGCAGAAGCTCAGCTGACTTCCATCATCCAATCATGTGCAAGCAAAAAATGCTGTTTTTTTATTTTCCTTGCACGTGATTGGGTATTCTTGGCAAAGGGAAGCTTTCCCTCATTTACTAAGCTCTGGAGCAACTGCACTTGCAGAGTGGAATTGCACTTTGCAAAGTGCAGTCTATTTGCCTTTAGTACAGCGATGAGCAAATCCTTTGGCGCTATATAAACTCGATGTAATAATAATAATAGTAAATCAACCCCTTTGTCTAATCTCACTGATGCCAGGGCATTTTCTACTCCCACTGCCCACAGTCCAGCCCCTCTAAAGTTTGAAGGACAATAAACTGACCCTTTGATTCACCCCCGGTTCACATCTATACAGTTGGTGCCGCTGCGGATCCACGCGAAAATCCGTGCAGCCGCACCACCCGCAAAGAGAATTGTGGACACCGTATTTAAGAACTGTCATCACGGCGCATCTGTCAGACGGCAGGTACGCAACCATACTGGGAACCGAGGTTCCCATGTGGGCTGCATTTTCCAAAGTAGTGCAGGGACTTCTGTCCCTGCGTGTCATAGGCACGAGAATCCATTCAAATGAATGGGCTCTTGTGTCCGTGCAAAACGCAGCCCACACGGCCGCATAGGTGTGAACTTAGGGTAAACGGTGCTTTAAGTGACCAAAAGACTGAAAGCAATTAGGAAATTGATTAAAAATACATTTCAACAGGCACTATAGTTATTTTGATTAACTGTGAATTTTAATTGTTTAGTTATACAGAGCTAGGGAATAAGTGACAATCTGGATCATAGGCTAGGAAGACCTTTTGTAACTTTATGTAACTCTCGAACTGCCATCAAATTTGTCACGTGCATGGCCAGCATGGCTGTATATGGGAACATATTTCCCTAGAGACCAGAAAAACCAGCAATAGTATATTACAAGGTAGTTTATGTAAAAGCAGCTCTAATAACATTCATGGATGGATACACAAATGTTTCAGAGGAATATCAAATCAGAAGACATTCAAAATGACGGTGGAACGGGGAGGCAATACTTTCCTCTACACACAAGACTTGCTCTCCAGTATTCCCATAAAATAATTTTGCCTACATAGCCTATTATATAAACTTCAAATACAGTATCTCATTTTGTATGCAGTCACTGGAACTTCCAAATACTCCAAATACACGATTGTGAATATTCTAAGTAAAGATATCAAATAATGTAAGTTTTTTTTTTTATTTTAGGTTTAATGTTTATTTAAATATACATTACTAACTGCTGCTTTATATAAACCAGTTGATGATTTAGATCTACTTCAAAACGCCGCTCTTCCTTTTTTTCACTTGGGAACCTGGATAATTCAGAATTATTCAAAAAGGGAATGCAAAAAGCAAAGTGAATGTGCAAAGTGCAGTAAGTCTAGGCAGCCAGTAATAAAATGTATATTAAAGAAAATGTAAATTCAATCACTAAAACCTCATATAAGTTTTAAAGCTCAAATCCGCGTTCTCTGGTACTTTAAATAATTTGCTTTGGCCTGCCTGGACCAAACAAATTATTTGCATGCCAAAATGGACTGGCTGCTGCTTAGGCTGTAACATACTGTACTGTAGCAGCTTGTGCTGTGGTATAGAGAGAATTGCCCATACTGCATTACCACCACTTAAAAGAAGGATTGTTTTTTATAAATAAACACAAGGCTTTCTTTGATTGGCCAAGGTGGATTAGCAGGCAAATAACATTGCGGATGATTGAGGGGAAGGAGCTGAGCCCGGAGTTAAAGTTTGTTGTAAACTTCTGACATGAAAATTAACAAAGCATATCCCTTGTATAATGTGCACTTGCCTGAATCCAAATCAGAGTGTGATTTCTGTCTGTAGTCTGGTTGCACTGTTATCTGCATTTCTAACAGTCTGTGCCAACTCCAAGGGATTTAGGGGGGTGGGGGTTGAGGGAGCCCTGTTACAGTCTGAGCTGTGCGTGTTTCCATACAAGATTATGTAAAGAGGGCAGTGTCCTTTCCCTACACTCAAGTCTCATATTACACTCAGTTTTCCTCTCTAAGCTGTGCACTGTGTAATATTAGATCCCCGCCCCTGCCTTCTGACCATCAGAAACCCTGTGTAAACTGTACGCTTTGAAAGACAGTAGATAGGGTTGATCACTTCACTGGGTTTATGTAAAGTGGTTGTAAAAGTTGATTTTTTTTTCTTAAAATAACAAACATGTTATATTACCCTATCTCGATCCCTTACTTCCTTTTCTGGAGTCCCCCGCCAGCACTCTGAGTGCACCCAAAGCAAACCAGCTGCTGCTCCCAAGATGGGCTGTGTGCATCCATGGACACACATGACATGGCTTGGTCATGAACCACTTTAACATGTTAACCACTTTCTTACCAGGCTACAGCCAAAATATGGCTACAGAGCGTCTCTGCTGTTCCTAGAGGGCATCCATGGAAGTCCTCCTGTATCCATGGTTCCCATAAGCCCCCCCCAATCACAGCAGCCCTTTACCATGTGATCAGCTGTGTCCAGTCACAGCTGATCACATTCTAAACACACTTGCCGGTTATCGGCAGTACTTTCTCCATGCGTTTTCACAGCCTGAGGAGAGCAGAGCCGGTAATCGGCAAGCGTAACAAGGGCATGTACACAGATAATCAGGGCACTGATTATCAGTGCCCTGATTACACTGTTCAACAAATTTATATTTTTTGCCAGTTTTGGAAACAAAAGGATCCATTTCTTAATGAATTTCACATTCTGAGTTCAAATATAACAATGAAATTTGTCAATTGGCTCTAGTTTTTCTGTAAACGGAAAGTTTTCTACTATAGGCGTAACGACTACATAATGCACAATAATTATATAGATAGATGTCTTTCCACAAATATAAAGCAAGTGATATTGACTACATAACAAAGCCTAAATGGCATAATATATTGCATAGGATTACCAAGAAAAATTATAGCCATAAGCTAAGTTGAATCATTTTAATACTTAGGATTCTCACTAGTTTTGTCTTCAGTTTGTGTCGGTTTTGCTTCTCTTGGCTTTTCTCTTGTATTCGAGGAAAGGGCTATCTCTGGTGCTTTAGGAATTGGTAGCCCCTCTACATGAGGAACTGGACGTATTGCCGATGGAATATTTGGATAGTGCACAGATAACTTTTTCTTCTTATTTAGCCCTTTTACAATTGGAGGCACCATACAAAAGTAACAATTACTAACATGATCTGTTGGCTCTCTCCAAATCATTGGCACAGCGAAAGGCATAGATGCCTTTTTTCCATTCAACCATTGCTCCAGTGCCGTCCCACAAGAATTGCAGCATATATGTGGTGCCCAGCTCTTGTCCTGGTCTCCTATCTTGCAGCCAAAATACAAGTTGTAGGCTTTCTTAATCGTTCCTGTTATCCTCCTTTTTTGTGAGATAAAAGTTATTTCACCGCAGATATAGCAGAAATTATCTGCTTTATTCACACAAGTTCGAGGCATTACTGAGTAGCCTATATAAGCATAAAACAAAATGTAAAGACGCTGTCGAACTACAATCAGCTACAGATACTGCAGCTTTTATGCAGTGAAGTGATGCAATTAAAGGCTAATATTGCATCATCTCAGTATACATGCAATTTTCTATTGGTCACCAGTATCAATTGCGCAATATGCAGCTGAAGTTGCATCATAATTTTGAATGGCTTACATCATTAGATGGGTGAATATATCATGGAAACTAGAGCCAATCAACATTTTTTAGGGTCATTTTCGTTTTCAGCACCCCAAAATTATGTAAGATTAGCTAATTTTATGCCCAAAACTTTTTACCTGTTGAACAGTGTTATCAGTGCAGCCCCATCAGTACTGCCTAACAGTGCCCATCAGTGCCTCCTCATCAGTGTCACCTCTCAGTGCTTCCTCATCAATGCCCCCTATCAGTGCCACCTATTATTATTATTATTATAGAGTATTTATAAGGCGCCAAAGGGTACATTAATGCCCATCAGTGCCCATCAGTGCCACCTATCAATGCCCACTAGGGCTGCCTATCAGTGCCACATCAGTGCAGCCTCATCAGTGCTTCCTCATCAGCGCCCATCTGTGCCACCTCGTCAGGCCCATCAGTGCTGCCTCATCAGTGCCCATCAGTGCAGCCAATCAGTGCACATAAGTGAAGGAGAAAAATTACTTATTTGCAAAGTTTTATAACAGAAACAAAGAAATTTTCTTTTTCTAAATCTTAGGTCTTTTTTCATTTCTTTAGCAAAAATAAAAACCCAGTGGTGATTAAATATCACCAAAAGAAAGCTCTATCTGTCTCAAAAAAATGATAAAAATTTCATATGGGTACAGCGTTGCATGACCACGCAATTGTCATTCAAAGTGTGACAGCACCGAAAGCTGAAAATTGGCCTGGGCAGGAAGGGGGTGAAAGTGCCCTGTAGGCAAGTGGTTAAAGAGGAACTTCAGTCTTTAAAAAAAAATTAAAAGTCAATAAATAGACACCCACCAGACCTGGGATCCAGCGCTGTCTTCAACCGGACCAGTTCTTAACTGGGTTCTTAAGGTCCCAGATGCCGCCATCTTGACTGTGGGAAACTGGCTGTGACTTCCTGCACCAGGTGCGGTGTGCCTTCCCGTGTGACATGTCCCAGAAGGTTGGGGGTGGGTGGGGACAACTTCCGACTAGGCAAGAAAAGTGGAAGTGTGGGGGAGGAGGAGGATGAATGGAATGTACTTTAAGTGAAATTCTGATCCAATATAATTTTTAAAGTTATTTTAAATATTTTTAAATCTTTCATTTACTAACTTTATATCAATAATGACAGCACTCTGTCCCTGTCTGCCAATTGTGCTCTTTTGTTGTCATTCTGTCACCCAAGCTTCCAATGAAGACTATGAGCGGCTGTTTCACCACACATTAGGCATGCATAATCCAATGTTGCCACCATAAGGGAACCTGCGATGAGAAATGCCATAGAGCTATCGCTGGAGTGCATACAGACAGGAAGTGACCGCAAAGTGGCTGCAAGAGATCAACAGCACTGAGATACAACAAAGAATGGAAAAATGGTAAAAACAAGTATTTTATTATGTATATTTTTGGCAATTGGTTATGACCTACAATGCTTTACCAAACTTAGGGGTTGATTTACTAAAGGCAAATAGACAGCGCACTTTGCAAAGTGCAGTTGTACTCTGCAAGTGCAGTTGCTCCAATGCTTACTAAATGAGCAGAATATCTGCTGACTTCAATCATCCAATCGTGTGCAAGCAAAAATGCTTTTTTTTTTTCCTTGCAGGTGATGGGTATTCTTTGCAAAGTGAAGCTTTACCTCATTTACTAAGGTCTGGAGCAACTGCATTTGCAGATTGCACAGTCTGTTTGCCATTAGTAAATCAACCCCGACATGTCATCCATTAAGATTTCTGCATGTTTTTTAAGGCTCCGTTCACACCAAGGCGTTTTTTAGTGCTTTTTGCTTTTTACAGAAATGCACTACAGTCCATTTAACATGGCTTCCTATGGAACATGTTCACATCTATGCTTTTTTGATCTGCTGCGTTTTTGTAAAGGGTCAGGGACTTTTTTAAAAACAAAAAGCAGCGTTTTTACTACAATAGAGGTCAATGGAGAATCTGCTGGAATGCATGGTAGTGCGTTTTTGTCACGTTTTTGCCGTGTTTTGCGTTTTGCATTTTTATTCTGCCCAGCAAAAAGAAATTCTACTTTAATTTCTAAAAAAAAGAGCTGAACATGGTAGAAACGCATAAAAAATTAATAAAAAATGTGCGTAGAAAAGCGGAAAACGAGCTGCGAAAAGCACTGCAAGACAGACAAAAAGAAAACTGCATAGGTGTGAATGGAGCCTAAAAGAGATACTATTGTTAGGATACAAGTGAATTAATCAAATAGTTTTTTGATTTAAATACCTTCTAAATCTTCCTATATCATATTAAAATTGATGATTTAAAGCAGAAGTTAAAATGTTTAGTATTATAACTGCACCTTCTGGACAAAAACAACAAACTAAGTACTGCAGATGGCACATATGTACATCTTTAAATTAGTTACATTTTTCTAAAAAGTTCTAAGTAAAAGCTCTCGGCAGCTGAATAGTGGCTTGAAGAAAGTATTTTCGATTGCGGTGGAATTTCAACAGAGACATCCTTCCTGAGCTCATCATTGAAGGAATTGGGTAACAGGCATGCTGCACAGACTGACAAGCTCTGTACTGTCATTCAACCTATTGACAAGCTCTTCACTGATATTCATATTTGTAATATCTGAGAAGCAAAATGGTTAGTAAGCAAAATAGATGTTTGACAATAAAATTGTTAAGATACTCAAGATATGCAGTTACCACAATAGCCCAACAAGCCTTAAGCAGTTCCCCCCACAGTGCCACATCAATGAATCTAAGGCCTAATTATAGTGGGAAGAGCCTATCTACACACAGGATCATGCTCAGAAGCTTCCACCACACATATATGAAAATGGTGTCACCGGTAAACTCTTATGTTGTAACTATGCTAAGTCTCTGATAACCTCATCTTGCCAGCTGGTGTTACGATCTTGGAAGTAACTCAGGGAGTAGCAGACTGTCACATTTCACATTATTTCATAGTTTAAATTACATTAAGAGCCACCTGACAGCACTATGTTGAGAACCCCAGGTCAAAAGACCAGATGTTTTCAATCTGCAATATCAGTGAAATGATAAGATGTAAACTAACAACAAATCAGATGCATACAGGAGCTTAGGAGTGCAATAGTAGGACCAATAAAGCTGTAAAGAGCCATATTTCTGAATGTAGGTAGGAGTTTATGGTATACCAAAAGGGGAGATTTCCTACCACTTCCTGTCCTGTAGACATAGCAGTAAGTAGGAGGAAATCTTTGCAAAGTGAGGGAAATCCTCTCTGACAGTTGTCATTAAGATAGGGAACCCAGAAGGAATATTTTCCCCTCTATTCTTATTCCGAAGTCAACTGAAAAATTTGAATTTTCCATCATTTTCCGACCCATTGACGATGGTCACCAACAAAAAGAATGTTTCTCCTTAGCGGTGACACAGAGAGCAATAAAAAAAAGCTCAACATGGAGAGAAGGTCAGCACCAGGGGCGGACTGACCATTTGGAAACTCGGGCACTGCCCGAGGGCCTGGGGTCAGTAGGGGGGCCCCATGAGATGCCCCTGGTACCTTTTTCATAGGCTTTTTTTACTTTGGGCAAGGACACAGGGGCCCGATGATCCCTTATTGCCCGGGGGCCCCATGAGTTGTCAGTCCGCCCCTGGCCAGCACTCAAAAAAAGTCCAAGTTGAAATTTTCACTGAAGTCCCATACCAGAAAAAAATACATTTTGGGGGAACCCAGGCCCCTTTTATTAAGGATAAAGATAGAACTGGCTGGTGTGTTCCTGAAACATTGGTGTTTTTTTCTGGTTTAGGAGTTCATTGAATATTTTCACTTGGACTATACCTGAGTGCTGGCTTTCTGCTCATTTAGAATTTTCCATGGTACCACCTGTGAGCATGGTACCTATCCTTATTTATGGTTCAGAAGTCTGTGCGATACTGTATATGTTATTTCTAGCAAAAAAAAAACTGACAGGGGTTCCAAACCCTCAGCACTTTGCCTAAAACTGAAAAAAATAGGCAGAAAGGACCATAAAATATATATGTTGATTGTCTGCTGTGGGAAACAATTTTCAAGTGAAAATGATTGCAGCAGAAAAAATGGCTAGTGTTTATATAGGTAGCCTACTGCATGTACATGTGTGTCAGTTTGTGCTTGTGCATACAGTATATAGCCTAACAAATACATGTAATCCATCCTCTCATAACAGATGAAAATCAATTTTCCATACCAGCGACAGGTACATTCATCTTTGTTGCACTGCCATAATTACAGTGGACTAAGATGAATTGCATATATTGTAGTTACCATGGCTGTCTGCTGCAGAATGCTGTGTGTAGCTGGAGGATACAGGAGGAAAGAGGGGAGAGGGAGAAAGAATATTCACAGACTTGTACTTACTGAGCTCTGCAATACTTCCCACACGTGTGGCAAGCAAAGACTGCTCTATAGTCCTCAGTTCTGATTGGCTAAACATCTGTACATCACCTGGTTTATTGGGTCTTTGGTGCTCTCTATGGAGGTTCAAACTGTCTGGAAGGCAGAGGACTCCTGAAAATACAAAACCAAAAGAAATAAGATTGCTGCACTCTTAGCCTTACAATTATATAAGGTCATCTATTTATGGTCAAGAGCTCGTTGCCCACCTAAAGGGTAATAACCGAGATATCACTTTAGGGTGGAGGTCGGTGGGTTGAGTCATCCACTGGCTTCTTGCATCTATTCCAGTCAGTTTCCAGGTCTTCCCACCCTCCACAGCCATTAGGAGAATTGAGGGAGCTCTCCATTTCCCCATAGCTTTCTCACAAGGTGAAGGAAAAATTGGAAACCCCAGAGAGAAATTTTCCAAGGTATTATCGACTCTCAACGAGAGGATAGGAAAGTCATCCACAAGTATGCAGTAGCAATCATAATGAATGATGGGGTTACCCTACCTACATTTTGGTGTGTAATAGCTTCAAGACTGTAGTAGCATCCTCTGAAAGTGGATGTAGGCATACCCATATAGGACAAAACTTCTTTTTTGTTCGGATTTAATAGGGGATGGTTAGACCCTCTGCCAACTTTATCTAGGTCATGGTGTAGCTAGTAGTAATTAGTCACATTTAATTTGTTCTGTAATGTTGATGGCATTTCATAGCTTATCCAAGCCACTTTTTCAGTTCCAATGACAAAAATGCTGGGTATCTTCCAGACACTCATTAGAACGGAATATGTGGCTTGGAGAAGCTACGAAACAAATCATCTTGAACACTACAGGACATGTCCAGTTAAATGTGACTACTACTAACTAAAGCATCTGTCAAGCTATTATTGCTGTTTAAAACAAAAATATGGACCGCACTATGGCTCTTCACAACCCAAACAACAAAAACAAAAATGACTGGTGCAGCTGTTCAGGTGTATACCACTGATGCTGAACAAAAAATAATTACAGCGCTCAACAGTGAAAATCAACCGTGTCCTTCCAAATGTCCAAGTGAACCTTCAAATAAAAACTTTCAATTCACAATATGCGTGTATATTCTTCTCAAAGTGCTCCGTGCTCAAAAGGCTTGATAAAGTGACAGGTGCTCTTTAAAAATTGCTCTTGAAAAGTTCTCTTCTTATAGTGACCCCCTTAGTGACCACACTCAGATTTGATGAACCCCTTGCTTTTGCAAACTACACTTTATCTGGCGGTGGGTATTTCTTTTCATTTTGCCTTCCTGTCGCTTATCAGTCCTTCCTTCCAGCCATGTTCTTAACATTGGATGTCCCGTACACTGATGGGAACCAAAAGAAGAGAGGATGCCCTCAGTGTAATACTGACTGAAGACAGAGGGTCCCGGTCAGGCATCTGTTCTTCATGCTGCGGTTCTGAGACTTTCTGCTGAACACTGCCATTTGAATGTGATGTAAGAAGCCCCAGCAGACTTACAGATGCCACTCTATAATATTCTTTGCTTCTCCCCTGGCCCCTACATAAGAGACTGAAGTTGGGCCAGCACAGACAGTAATGAGACACTGTAAGAAGAGGAGAGGGCTATGACATGTAAGGATGGAGGGGCTGTGCTATGCATTTGAAATATTGTGTACAGGGGCACAAGTAAGAATTAAAAATTCTTGATGTTTGTTGACAGGGTCTCTTTAAGCGTTCCAGGTTTGGGGACTTCAGGTTTGCTCAGAAAAAATTAAAACATTACATTGAGGGACCTGTGGGTCCCTGCTTTTAACCTAAAGTTAGGATTATTGCTTCTTCACAATGACAGGTTTACTTAAACTCTGGGTTCCTTGGGAGAAACAGCAAGCCAGTGGGTGAGTCAGTTTACCAGTGTTTACCCATAAATTAAATATTTGTTCTAAATTAGCTGGTAAATCTCTATTAACAGATTAATAAAATGCATGCAATGATCTTATAAATAGACTTAAATACTAATTAAAGGGTTATTTAATTATCAAACAATGGATTAGAGAAATACTAGTGCTATTGTCCAAAACAGCCAATCAAACGTGAGCTTGCATTTTCTAACATGTACAGGAAAACAAAATCTGGCCAATGCCTTCAATTTGTTCCAGTTTTTCACTGTTTGGCATTTGATATTTGCTCTACATATCTTTAATTGGTACTTATACCTTTGTGACATAATACAGTGGCTATATATATATATATATATATATATATATATATATATATATATTTATTATATATACACATGTTATTGTCAATACATATAGGATTGACAACAAGGTGAGGATGAACTGTAGAGACTTTATTTGAATGCAGAGTATAAAAACGTTCCAGAAGAAAAGCAACAATAACACTTTTCAGTCAAACAAGACCTTACTCATAGTAACTATAAAGTCTCTACAATTCATCCTCACCTTGTTGCCGATCCTATATGATTGACTTATTGGTTCAGCGGATGGAGACCGCAGGAGTCACTGGGTGAGATCGTTATACCTTCTGGAATATGTCATGAGGGTTGCAACACTTATCTTTTGCATGTAAAATATGTTATTGTGCTCCATATTTTATTGGCGCTTAGCCCATATGTATATCTTGATAAAGATGAGCTAAGCCCATGGAAATGTCAGACACAATAAAACTTTTTCTGTTTGCTTTAATTTTCCTACTATAAGACCTGTGAATGCCTCCTCAACACTTAGGCCCCATGCACACAGTGTTTAACTCCAGTGCATGTGACTTCAGTATTTAGGTGTCCCGTCCAACCGCTGCTGGCAGAATGTTGAATGCTATGAGAGTATGAAAGTTGTGCGGCTGAATGGAGAAATTAGCTGAACATTTAGGGTGATATTCAGGGACAAATGCCCAAATACCCAGAAAGTATGAAGTCCCTTCTATGTGTATGTGTGTGTATATACAGTATATGTTTGCAGGAACCTGACTATGACACCTTGTGGGACATCTCATTTCAAACATTTCCAAGCCATGAGTATTAATATGGATTTGTTCCTCTTCCTTCCCCCCCATCTTTGCAGCTATAATAGCCTCCACTCTTCTTGGAAAGCTTTCCAAAAGAGTTTGGAGTATCTGTAGGAATTTGTACTAATTTTGCCAATAGAACACTTTTGGGGTCAAGTATTGATGATGGATGAGAAGACCTGGCTCACAGTCAACATTCCAAATTATCCCAAAGGTTTTCAGTAGGGTTGAGGTCAGGGCTCTGTATAGGCAACTCATGTTCCTCCACACCAAATTCATCAAACCTTGTCTTTATGTACCTGGCTTTGTACACAGGGGTACAGTCATGCTGGAAGAGAAAAGGGCTTCCACAAACTGTTGTACATTGCTGGAAGTGTACAACTAAAATGTCTTCATATACAGTAGTATTAACAGTACCCTTCACTGAAAATACCTGCATTCAATACTTAGAGGGGTGTTCATGTACTTTTGCCATATAGTGTGCATACGGTATATTAAATGGACAATACCTGTGCTCCCTTGTGGCCTGTTAACTTGCGGGAGCCCTTAGTCTAACCCCCATGACAGAAACAGTATAGAGATGATCTATTATATTAGACTGAATATACCCTAAAATCCAGAGGTTCTGGTTGCACAGTTGGCCCAGTGACATAATGGAATGATTTGCATGGCCCCTTCCACTGTCCCTAAATAAGGGGATTAAACCCCTGGTGTGTTGTATCTATAATGGAAATGATGACAAGTAAATACTCTCCGTTTTAAGAAGGCTCTACTCTGTCTTGCAGTATCTGAATCTTGCAGTGTGCCACATGGCAAGGGTTAAATGCTCGTTTAGTCTAATGGTACAGAAAAAGGCAGTAATACTTATCCTATTCCTCACTTCCATGGGCTTCCTCCCAGCTACATGACTGGTCCACCAATGCCACATATCTTGCTGCTCTTGCAGTTGCAGGCCCTCAGAACAGTATTCTTGACTTGTACGTAAGGACAGTGAGAGCCCCCCACAAACCTGAGCATCAGACAGAGGAGAAGATTGCCAGAGGAGCGAGGAATATGGTAAGTATAGCTACTTATTCTGTTATCCCCAGACAAAATGAGCACTTAACTCTTGCACTGTGTGGGGAAAGCCCCATTGCAAGCATAATTTTTAACTTCTGGAGTTCAGCTTTAAATACATTAAAATAAGATGCCAAATTATGATTTATTTTTTTTAATAATGAAATCTTTTTATTAAATGCCTTCTAATGTTATTTCTTTAGTATTCTTTGCAGTGGAAATTCCATTCATCCTGAAAGAAACTCCTTCTGTTTAATTATATAGAAACAATTTGTTCTAATGCTACTGAAGCAGTTACTGAGCAGCAAGAGAAAGGACTGCAGAAAAGAGTGGATGACATAGGATCTGCTCTAAAAATGGAATAATCTCTTTACACAATTCCAAAGGAAATGTCATTATTTAACTGTTATATACAAAAGAGAAATACAATTTGAGAAGAATGGACTTGGGAGTTAGTATACTCCTCTACTGAACTGCTTTTCCTGCTTCTTTGGCAATATCATCCTTCAGCTTCATAAATTGTATTTCTGTTTTTAACTCTTATATCAAACCACTGACATATGCACTCAGGGCATACAGTTTTTTTAATGTACCTTTCCAGCACCTATTGGCCTTTCATTTTACCTCCCGCCACTCCGTTTAGTGGTAGGAGCCAAAAGAAAAAGCTGATATGGAAGAGCACATAACCCATGCCACATGGGTCAGTCAGCATTGTCACACAGGACATCCATAGACGGCTCAAAATTCAGCCGAGTAGAAATTTCGTATCAGTTGTACAATTACAGGTGATACGAAATATATTTTCTAATGCAAGTTTTAGGGTTACAGAATGAATTAGTGTGGGGGTTACAGGGAAGAGAAGTGTGAAGGTTTTGATGGAGGGTTATTTTTAAGGTTACAGGGAATGTTAAGGTTGCAGGGGGAACATGCAGGCTTAGGGTTACAGGAAGGGTTAGTGTTAGGGTTACAGGAAGGGGGTATTGTAAGGGTTATAGGAAGAGTTAGTGTTAGAGAGAGTTAGTTTGAGCAGGGCTTATGGTAGGGTCAAGGCCAGATTTCTGAAGAGCCAATTAAGACTTGAACTAAGGCAATGCACATTCACCAACACCTTATGTTCTTGGCTCCAGGTTAGGGTTAAAGTAAGAGTTAGGGTTACATGGAGAGTTATTGTAAGGGTTATAGAAAGAGCTAGTGCTTGAGAGAGTAAGTCTGAGAAGGGCTTAGGGTAGAGTCAAGACTAGATTTCTGAAGAGTCAACAAAGACTGCGGACTAGGGCAATGCACAGTCACCAACACCCTCCAGGTTAGGGTTACAGTAGGGATTAGTATTAGGGTTACAAGGAGGGTCATTGTGAGGGTTATAGGAAGAGTTAGTGTTAGAGCGATTTAGTTTGAGAAGGTCCTATGGTAAGGTCAAGATCAGATTTCTGAAGAGCCAATAAAGAGGGTGACATAGAGTCACCAACAGTCACGAACAGCTTATGTCCTGAGCTCCAGACTGCTGCTTTATCTATACAGTTTGTATATTTCCTGATGGAATAGTGTCCTGTGTCTGTACACCTAGAACAGAATCACAGCTTATGGGTGAAGATCTTGGTGGCTGTAGCAAACACTCAAACAATATTTTTGAAGGTCAACATTTGGAAGGGTTCCATGTAAACAGTAAGTCCTAAGAGATCTTCAAGCCATAAGCTCCAGGTTTACTAATGCCAAGTGGGCAAACTGTCTCTTTATGCCTTTACAACCCCAGCCTCAGCATGTCTTGTGTGGCTATGATGTTTAAACTCATCAGCGTGATACCAAGGCTAGTTTGTTGACTGGAAGAGGAGAAGGGTGATGAGACAGCCGATCTAGTGGTGTAGAAAGCATACATTTGAACCTTGATAGGGAACCAGTCTCTACTGTGTGAGCTTTGGGCTAAAACCAGCCCGTATCAATCTCTTAGCGCTCACAGCTAGTGTATAAAGTTTAAAATACCCTTTCCAGTTCCATACTGCTGCTTCTAAGAACCATATATAACAAAACAAGGCAAAAACACAATACAACAGTACGCTGTATGACAAAGATTAATAAGACAGTTCCTACAAGAAAAGGACCACACCCAAAGCTGTAAAAGAAACCTATATTAAAGAGCTATAGCATTTCATATGAGTTTACTTTGAACTCTAGCTCCCCTGTGAAAATGTACTTAAAAAATAAACAAGGACTCTATTGATCCATTATCACATCATTTGACTCTATTTTACAGATACAAGTTTTGTGTTTTTATATGATTATTTTTACTTTTGTGATCTTATTTTGTCAGTCACACATGAAATCTTTCTTTTGTTGTACTGGCCTTTATAGCAAATAAAATGTTCAAAACATGTTTCTGTATCTTGACTACCTCATCAGCCTCTTAGAGAACAAGACAAAGGCAAACATCAGGCAAATGTTAAAGAATTAGCAGACAGCACAGTGATGGGAAGATGAGTGCAAGCTGCTGCAGTGATGGCAATAGGGCTCATGCACATGACGTTTATAATATAAAACAAAGGATATTGCTGGAATTTTAAGTTGTCCAAATGCTAAACAAACTTTTGTGTAAGATGTACATACATACAAGTGTGCATAGCTAATGCAAGCCTATTGGTTGCTAGGATGCAGGGAGCTATAGGGTTCATGAAAATGGGTGTAGAGTTTACAATGTAAAACAAAGCATATTGCTGAGAGTAAGATCCTGCATTTAGGTTGTCCAAACTCTATACACATGCAACTCTTGTGTAACGTATACATACATACATACAGGCATCCAGAGTTAATGCAGCCTATTGGTTGGAATGACACAGGCAGCTAAAGCCGCCCAGCATCCTTTGTTGCTAGGTTTCAGGAGGCTTATGCTGCCTAGTGTCCATCATTGCTAGGCTGTAGGTGGCTTTGCTGCTTAGCATCCTTTGTTGTTATAATGCATGTCACTATGGCACCTAGTATCCTGCATTGCTAGGATACAGGTGTCTGTTGCCACTTACCCTCATTTTTTGCTAGGCTGCAGACAGTCCTTGTACCCCAGTAGAGTATATTTGTGCAACATGCATGTGAACATTAGCATTTTACATGAGTAAAATGCGGTCCATATGCAGGACCATCTGTACAAATTTTTTTATTTGCTGTTACGGATCTGAATGCAGAGCAGGTTTACTGATCTTTGCACAGCTGTATGCATGGAGCAATAGTAACCATACATCCATGTACACATCTGTAAAAAAGGCATGTACATGAGCCCTTTAGGAACCCTTAGCTTTGCCCCAAAGCATAGGTTCATTTTAAGCCTAATATCACAATTAAAGGATAACAAATGAAAACTAGAAAATCTACAATTTCTGGGGAAATTGTGTGAAGTGTTCTTGCCTGCACCAGTAGTCTACAACTGGAGTGGGCAGAGTAGCTTTTGTCACTCTGCTGCCTGCTCACACACCTGAGTTTCTATGGCAACTCACTTTACAGCAAGGGCAGAGGAGCGGTTAAAAACAAACTGCTCCAACTTGCTCACTTCACTGGCGGTTGCCATCTTCAAACGGTTGTAGCTTTAAAACTATAAATCCTACAGTGAAGAGCTTTATATTGTGAGAATCATAAGACCCAGACCTACATTTTGCTGCATAGTATTTCTCTGATATATTAAAAATGAATGCACAGTCGCAGTGTAGAAATTGCCCTTCAAATTTGAGGTGTCTAGAGTGGAGTTTCAATGAATGGGCAACGTGAGTTGCAAACAAATGGTCATATTATGAAAACTATCAGGACTATGGCTTAGCCGTGGACATTTTTAGTGGCAGCAGGGATAGCTGAACGTTTTGATATACGATTTGTGTAGGTGGGCTTGAAAAGGAGGGAGTGATGGCAGTTTAGAAATCATGTCCTGATTTTTCAGCTCACACTCTAGCTTTTGTCAGCTCCCACTCCAGTTTTGAACATTGCGCCATTCATTCCTATGGGACCAATTTCACCAGAAAAACGCCGATATTTTGTGAACCATTCGGCGAAATGTTCCACAAAGTAATAGCACACCAATCGGGAGCAATCCGCACGTTTCGGTATATTACTGTCTATGTCGTGTAAAAACTGTGGGAGGAGTTAGGGTGGTAAATTTGGCTATAATAAGAATATATATGTGAGATAACAATAAGTGTTCTTGCAAGAACACTTAATAACAGTAAATGGTCTTGCCATGCAAGAACACTTAAAAAGTAATGGTAAAACAATACCATTGTAAATCATGCTGTATCTGACTTTCTAAGGACTGAGAACATGAGATGTGATGTACTCCCTAAATAAAACAATCTAGGAAATAAATCTTAAAAGCCTCTATTAATCACCGCTCACTGGAAGAATTCCACTTTATTTTATTTTTAATAGTGTGGAGGATTGATAGCAAACATGATGCAAGTGTGATTTAAAAAGCTGCCACCCCCTGAATCTCTGCCTCACGTCTTCCAAAAAGATCCTTACAACAGACAGTGTGTCACTGATATTTCCAAGAAAGATGGTTTACTCATTTTTAACAGAAACCCTATTAATGGATAACACCTGCTAAAAATAAGATAGAAATATAGCTGAAATGCGTATATAGGAACAATTTTACTGGATAAAAGATGTGAATGGTATAGTAGTTGTGATCCACCTACACTCCTGCTGCATAGATCATAAACTGGAGTGTGGGTGCACTTTACAACCTGCAGTTCTGTACACTGTGTCACTGCTCCGCCTACTGGATGCTCATTCGATTGCTGGTACCACTGGTAACACCCACCATAAGCTTTCTCATATCTGTAAGCGAATCAATGTACACCTTCCACACACAGCACAGCCTGTGATTGAGCATGCATGACTATCCCCAGGACAAGTGGCTTATGGGGGCAGTTGGCCGAGAGGAGGAGCTAGGAGCGCCAGTGGGGAAAGAAGAGGAGGATCAGGGCTGCTCTGTGCAAAACCACTGCATAGAGCAGGTAAGTAAGACGTTTGTTATTTGAAAAACAAAAGGTTTACAATTGCTGCAATTCTTTTTATTTCATGGTATTTGCACAGCGTTTTTTTCAAATGCATTTAAAAAAAATACACTTTAATGAATTAAAAAAAAAAGAACATAATATATACCCCAATTATTCTGTACAATATAAAAGATGATGTTACGGTGAGTAAATAGATACCTAATATGTCATGTTTTAAAACTACACATGCTCCTGGAATGGCAACAAACTCCGGTACTTAAAAATCTCCATAGGCGACGCTTTAAAAATTTTTGCAAGTTACCTGTTTTGAGTTTCAGAAGAGGTCTAGCACTAGAATTATTGCTTTCACTCTAATATTTGTGGCGATACCTGACATATGTGCTGAGAACACCGTTTACATATGCGTGTGCGACTTACGCATGCATTCACTTCTGTGAGCAAACACAGAGAGATGGGGGTGCTTTAATTTTTTTTACCTATTTATTTTATTTATTATTTTTTATGCCTTGTTGATGTCAGAGGTCAGAGGAGAATGGGCAAACTGGTTGCTGTGACAGTCCGATGGTAGGGTCAGAATTTGATGTAAACAACATGAAAGCAAGGATCTATTCTGCTTTTTATCATTGGTTCAGGCTGGTCATGGTGGTGGTGTAATAATGTGGAGGATATTTTCTTGGTACTAGGAAGGTGTACCTAATAAAGTGGCCGGTGAGTGCAAACATCCCTTGTAATAGAAATAAGGATGACAGGTCCTCTTTAAGGAGAGATCTGGGGTCAAAAAGACCCCTTTACCTCTAAAAGCAAACAATAAAAAAAAATACTTTTGTCGCTCCAGTCCTCCAAGGTCATAGAGGTGATCAGAGATGATAGAGTTTCTTATCACTTCTGTGACCAGCCTGCTGCACCAACGTATCTTTCATTGGGCACGCCAGTTGAAATGGTAAGCCCGAGAAACACCAGTAAGCAGCAGGAGGTGGGGATGTCCCCTCCCACTGCTAATGAAAGTGATCCAGTGGCTAATCGGCCACTGGGACCACTTTCTTGAGAAAGCTGGCCGCTGGCTGAAAAAAAAGATACTGGAGTAGCCATAACCCCTGTAAACCACTTGCAAATACATACATATATTGCGGTAGATAAGTGGATATATCAGCCATAACATTATGACCACTGACAGGTAAACTGAATAACATCGATTATCTCGTTACAATGGCATCAGAAAGTGGGTGGAAAATATTACGCAGCAAGTGAACATGCTGTTCCTGAAGTTGATGTGTTGAAAGCTGAAAAAATTAGCAAGCGTAAGGATTTGAGCTTTGACAAGGGCCCGACTGGAACAGAACTCCACAACTGCTGCTCTTGCAGGATGTGCAGTGATCAGGACCTACTAAGAGTGGTCCATGAAAGGAAAGGCAATGAACCAGTGACTGGGGTTTTGTGTAGCCACGGCTCATTGACGCACGTGGGGAGCTAAGACTGGCCTGTGTAGTCCAATCCAATAAAAGGAATACCATGACTCAAACTGCAAAAATCAAATTGAAAAAAAAGTTCATGCTGATTCTGATAGAAAGGTGTCAAAACATTAATAAAAACTACTGAAACATGAAAGAGGTCAGAACACACAGTGCTTTGCAGTTTATTGTGTATGAGGCTGCGTAGCCACAGATTCGTCAGTATGTCCATGTTGACCCGTGTCCACAGCCAAAAGCACCACAATGGGCATATGAGCATCAGACCTGGACCACTGAGCAATGGAAGAAGGTGGCCTAGTCTGATGAGTCACGTTTTCTTTTACATCATGTGGATGGACGGGTGCATGTGTATCACTTACATGGAGAGGAATTAAAGATCTGCTCTTGACACTTTGGTGCCAGATACCACAACATACTCTCAGAGGTCTAGTGGCATCCGTGCCTTGATGGGTCAGGACTGTTTTGGTGGCAATAGGGGACCTACTGAATATTAGGTGTGTGGCCATAATGTTTAGGGTGCTGGTCATAATGTTATGGATGATCACCGTGTACTTTAAAGTACATGTAGACATTTTATTTAAAAAAAAAATTGTTCCCTTCTTCCAAAACCCTATCAATACACCAAGCTGCATGCCACCGTGCTCCTGTAGGTCTGTACTTACCTGCCCTAATGGCTGCGGCCCCCACACTGTCTGCAGCCCGGGCAATGAAAGGGATGTTGCTCCTGCAGGGCAGTTACATCCTAGTGAAGTCTATTGACTGAGTTAATGTGCAGGCAAGAGGCACCCAGCACTAGATTTTTACTGGCCGGGCTGCAAACAGTGTGAAGCAGCCATCAGAGCAGGTAAGTGCTGACCTGTAAGTGCGATGACACACAACTCTGTATTGGGAGACTGAATGAGCTGGGGGGATTTGTTAATAAAAGGTTTACATGTACTTTAAGTCAGAACTCCACAATTTACCCACTCCCCTAAAGCCCACCTCCCCACTCCCCAAAGCCCCCTCTGGTATTCTTTTTAACCCTTATACACTTCTTTCTTGAAGTCTTCTTGCTGGTTCTGTGACATCACTGCAGCTTCATCCTCCTCGGTGGTGGGCATCTTTCCAGAAGTCCTGGAGCAGTCTAGTCCCTGCCTACGTGATAACGTGCCCCAGGGGGTCTGCAAAGTCGGAGACAAGGCTGGAGTGTGGAAAGGGTAAGTACCTTATTGGGAGAGTAGCCATAGAAAAATAATTTAGTCATATCTATCTATCTATCTATCTATCTATCTATCTAAAGACATGCTGGTAGGTTAATTGGCTCCTGTCTAAATTGGCCCTAGTATGTGTATGTATGAATGTAAGTTAGGGACCATAGATTGTACGCCCCTTGAGGGCAGGGATTGATGTAAATGTGCAATATATATATGTAAAGTGCTGCGTAAATTGACAGCGCTATATAAGTATCTGAAATAAATAAAATCTATCTATCTCTCTATCTATCTATCTATCTATCTATCTATCTATCTATCTATCTATCTATCTTTAGCAATTATTCTGTTATCTATCTTTTTATCTTCCATGTGTAGATTGCTCTTGCTCATTTCCCTACACCCCGAGGGGCAGACATCAGGACAGTGTGACATTGCAAATCTTTATCTTCTTCAAGCAGGAATAAAGGAGGACAAGAGTCTCAGAAATCCACTGCAGCATCCCCTGCCAGGGATAAAATCGTGCAAGGCTCTTCCTTCTGCCTCTGCAAAATGCATCCGGCTGCTTTTGGCACACAATGAGTAAGAGTTAATTAAGATTAGTAGAAACCTGCTGTTTCACAGAAAAACATCTATTAAGGCCAGCAGATGAGTTCAGGCAATCCACATATTATCAGGATTTTACCAGAAAGTGAAAGGCAAGGCAGAATGGGCTGCATTGTGCAATAGGTTGCTACAAGATAGAGGCTGCTAATAATGTATCGGAGTCATGCAAGGATTAACTCCAGTTCTGAGATTTCTAAACTCACGTTTTGAAGATTACAATATCCCGTTCTTGAAATAATGTTTCTTTTGTAAATGCAGAAAATGATGACACTGGCTTATTGGATATACAGGATAAAAATGTTTCCATTTCTTGGTCTCTCACTTTTATCATATGTATGAGATCAATAGATAAAGGAAAACAATATACAGAAGGACACCACCAGCTGGCTAAAAGAAGGTATTGCGCCCTGGTGTACTGGTGTAGATGGGCGTTCATATCAAAGCCAAGCCTTTTCCATTTGAACACAGCACTGCTCAAATACATATTTTTAAATGGAAAATACAGCATTTGATAAGAAAAGCTGAGTTTGACCTGCGTTGCCTGCAGTCCAAATGTACCTTAATATTACCTGCTGGGTCTAAAGAAATACAATGCAAAACAGGCCAAACTTGACCTCTACTCTATCAGTGACATTACTTCATTGAAGTCAATTAGATTTTGCTGTCCTGTGTTTAATGTGCTTTTCAAACACAAGTACAAATGCAGGGAACACAACCCCGTATACAAGCCCTTAATCAGGCAGTGGTGACAGCAGGAGGGATTGGGTTAAGGGGTAATGGGGGTTGTATGTGTCCAGCCCCATAGGGTAACATCAGGGGAGCATGGGTACAGGTGAAGAAGTGAAGCGGTATACATATCTGGGGTAGTGAGAAAAAGGGGGTATGCAGTTGCAGTGTTCAGTGTATACAAGCCATTTAAGTGATTCTAAAGGTTCATTTTCTAGTATAAAATAACAAGCATGTCATGTTTACCTGCTCTGTGCAAAACCATTGATCCTCCTCTTGTCAGGTCCCCACCAGCACTCTTGCTCCTCCCCACCGCTGAGTGCCCCCACAGCAAGCTGCTTGGTCTGGGGGCACTCATGCATGCTCGCTCCTGAGCTGCCTCTGTGTGTCTATAAGACTCACAGAGCACAGCTCGCCCCCCTCACTCACTCACTCACTGGCTGTGATTGACAGCAGTGGGAGCTAATGACTCCACCTGCTATCTCTAAGCCAATGACATGAGAGAGAACAGAGAGCTTCGGCTCTCATGCACATCACGGGATAAGGATCAGGCATAGGTGATGCGGGGGAAGTTGAATTCAGAAGGTTTTTTTTACCCACCTTCTACCTTTACAACCACTTTAACCAGATTTTTTAATAAACTGTGGACTTGGATGCTTTTAAGGATCTTAAGCGTACACTCATGCAAGGGCCATATTCCATGCATCCATTCATTCCTGTGCAGGGAGTCCAGCCACTACTGCTGCCAATTTGATATCAGTGTGGGTGCAGGTGCATGCCCCTGAACTCACATTCACAGCTATTAAATTGGGAGCAGCAGCTGTGTCCGTGCAGCTGTTGCATTCCAATTGACCTGAATAGGACTGCCTTTACTGGGATGCACTAAATACCTCTGCATCCCCATGCAGGCTAACACAGCCCTTGCATTGGTGTTTGCTTAAAGTATAACAAAAGGCATTTTGTTTTTAGTTTTGGATAGAATAGAGATGGATTAGGATGCTTGTCGGTTCTTATTGCGGTGCCCCCATTTAGGAGATTCACCCTCTCTATTTGTCCTGTTTACCATTATTATTAAAAGTAAAAGTAAAAGAAAATCCGAAAGTTTGGGTTGTCCCCAGAAAAGTAGTAGAATTGGGAAATCTTCCAATAGGGACACTAGTTCAGATAATTTTCAGGGATTTTCTCTCACTTCTTGTTTGGTAATGGGACAGGAAGTGAAGGGAAATCTCCACAATGGGTTATTGAAGGTGAAAAAATAATCTGAAAGGGGTTATAACTCCAAACCTATAATTCTACTTTAAGTACGCCTGTGTGAGCAAGGCCTACACCTGCACCTGTAAAACTTCAGGCCAGTGTGTTTCCTAATTCTGAGCACTGCCTCCTCATTGGGATGTTTTAACTTTTTTTTTTGTTGAACTGGATGGACTTTTGTCTTTTTTCAGCCAGACTATGTATCTATAGAGAGAGATATCATGTTACCCCTGTAAAAATCATTAGTAAGACCTCATCTGGAATATGCAGTTCAGTTTTGGGCACCAATTCACAAAAAGAACATTGGGGAACTGGAGAAAGTACAGAGAAGGGCAACCAAACTGATAAGAGGCATGGAGGAGCTCAGCTATGAGGAAAGATTACAGGAACTGAATTTATTCTCTCTTGAGAAGAGGAGATTAAGGGGGGAGATGATCAACATGTATAAATACATTAGTGGTTCATATAGTGAACTCGGTGTAGAGGTATTCACCCTGAGATCATCACACAGGACAAGGGGGCATTCTATACGTCTGAAAGAAAAGAGATTTAATCTCCAAATATAGAAAAGTTTCTTCACAGTAAGAGCTGTGAAAATGTGGACTAGACTCCCTCAAGAGTTGGTTCTAACCAGCTCAGTGGATTGCTGTAAAAAAGGCCTGGATTCTTTCCTAGATACACAGAATATAACTGGATACTAACATTTATAGGTAAAGTTGATCCAGGGAATATCCGATTCCCTCTCGGGGATCAGGAAGGAATTTTTTCCCTGCCGGAGCAAATTTTGTCAGGCTTTGCTGGGGTTCTTTGGCTTCCACTGGATTAATTGTGGGTATAGGATTCTAACTTTTTTTTTTTGGTTGAACTGGATGGACATTTGTCTTTTTTCAGCCAGACTAACTATGTAACTATCACTATAGCTCTGGAACCTGGTGATGTGTGCTTGTTTGGCCCACTTTTCACAACTGAGAACTTCTTCAGCAAGCTGATTTCTAATCTGTTCTACAGGCATTGTTACATGGTCATGTGTTCTCTAGAGACTTGAGATATTTCCTGTGAGAACTTTATCTGAAAGAAACATGGCACTTTTACAAAACTATCGACTTTTAGCGGTGCCTTGGTTTTTTCTCCTATAGTTGTACAGAATGATGCATTCTTTTACAACCAACAAATGCTTTCTGGGAATACAAAAAAGGAACCTGTATGTTTATTTAGCAATGCATACATATCATTTCTACTGAGGTTAAGTAAACTTTTGGACAAAGACTATTCTACATATGATAAGGGAAACTATATTCTCATTTTTCAATAAGAACAAATTTGGAGTTGTTATTGTAGTGGATACTTGAAAGCAGTCACCGTGCCATGGCCTCTCAAGAAGCCCGCTGTGCTCCAGCCATATGACAATTCAAATTGGTGACTGAGGTTCATGGCTGAAAATATGTTCATTCTGCTCAATCACTCAGGTCTTCTTCCCTACAGTGCTCGCTCTAGATTTAAACACTAAAGGTGAAATTGTCCACACCTCCTGATCCGACACTTCCTATACTTTTCATCCTCACTGCTCTCTCTGACTGAACGATTAAAGGGAAAATGAATACTGTAAATGAAGGTACAGTTATTTTTTTGACCTACCCAATTCTGAGCTAATAGAATTTCCTTTTACTGCCGCAGATGTATACAATTTGTATACAAATGCAGCGACCTGTGGAAATCCCTGGGTCCTCTTGTCAAAATCATCTTTCTCCTGGCCACCCTTGCACACTTGACCCCCATAGACCTCTATAGGGTTTTTGTCCAAGTGTCTCCATTATTAGGAAATGTCCCTGCAGAAAGGGGATGGGGGATGGGAACAAGTGGCTAATACAACCCTCAACATGAATTTTGATGTTTCCAGTGAAAAAAATTGTTAATGCTACAACATACAAAGATATTTTAGTCAACTCTGCACGCCCAACCTTGTAACAACAGTTCAGGGAAAATCCCATTCTGCTCCAGCAAGCAAAGTCCATAAAGGTATGGTTTGACAAGTCTAGTGTGGAGGCACCCTCATCTCGATCCTTAACACTGCAATTTGTGAACACTGAATGGAATTTGTGATGGACTGGAACACAATTTGTAAAATGGGTTTTTCTGTCCAATATTAGTACCTGACCTCGACATTAAAGTGTTACTAAACCTACAACAGTAATATCAGGGCGGACTGACCATTTGGAAACTCGGGGTCAGTAGGGGGCCCCATGAGATGCCCCTGGTACCTTTTTCATAGGCTTATTTGAGTTTGGGCAAGGACAGAGGGGCCCCATGATCCCCTATTGCACGGGGGCCCCATGAGTTGTCAGTCTGCCCCTGAGTAATATCAGTCTGTATATGCAGTAAAGCATGCTTGTTATACTCACTGTGGAACCTAAGGGGTTAATCTCCTGCAATGTGTAAAAAGGATGTTTGATCCTATCTTCTCTGCTCCTCCCCTTCTTCCACATTCCCCATTTAATCTCCTGATAGAACACAGCCTTTGGGACACTCTGCACATGCTTTGGTGTGTACTGCTAGAGAGTTTTTTTCTTTTTCCAGGGAGGGTGCATGTGATCAGCACAGGACCAATCAGCGCTTTCCAGAGAGAGGGTCAGGGCTTATGCAATCTCATAGGGCAGTGAGAGGAGAATGAATATTCCTCCTACAAGCTTTAACTAGTGCTCAGCTGGACACTGATAGAAGTCACAAAACTGCTATATACTGCTGATGTGAAAAGGTATTTAGCAGTTTATAAAATCAAAAAACCACTTTCTTAATAAATAAATCCAATTCCCCACAGCACCATCAACACCTTCACCCCAAAAGATGTACAATATCAACAAACAGAAGATGTTATACAATAAATCGTCAAAAACTATGTGCAGTCCAAACCCTATAAGTCCAATCTTTAAATCAAATTATTCTCGTGTTCAAAAAATTCCTCCGATAATATACCTCAAAAAGAAAAAATATTCACATAGTGCATTATCTTTTTTTATATAGCTAAATAAATAATAGTGACTTCATTCAAGTGAATACCCAATCAAGTGAATACCCAATTTGATCCCTTATGATTAAGTCGATGACGAAACGCGTCAAGGGGATGTGACGTCAACACGCACACGAGAACCGGACGTTGACCCGTGGCCATCTTGGATGAGGGAAACAATCATCTGATTTCCCCTGGGCACTTCCTGGATAACAGTAAACCACTTCTGAGTACTTTTTAAAGCGTTTTTATGCTGATAAAATGTGAGCATCCTGATTAAAGTTGTTTTTAAGATTGATTCTGGCGGTATTATACTATTGTGTTTCCTATACATTTATACTTATATGGAACATGCTTGATGTGGATATATGGAGTCTCAAGGCTGGTGGATCCTGATGCTAATATGAAGGCAGACTATACTTTGTAAAGATCTATAGGAGGACTGTCTCCCACCTTCCGTTCTGTCCATGTCCCCAGTGCAGCTGGGAATTTTATACAGCAGTGTTGGCAGCTAGTGCACATGCTCAGTTTTTAGTGAATTTCTACCCTGAACATTTCCTTCCTATCACATTTGAGCAGCCCATGTGACTATAGAGTTAAACATGTGGGCATATACACACTGGTAAATGACAGCCCACTCCCTCATTTCTCCTCCATGATGACCACTAACCATATAAACACAATAGGGGTGGGATATTATATCTTTACTGATGGAGGCTTCACCTCCCTGTTATTCTAAGACACAGGGAGGAGGGGCATGACATAGGCTGTGACTGTCAGAAATCCGCCCACACCATGTTATTGCCAAAAAATAATAAAGATTTGAATTTCAATTATTTATTTTGTTTATTGATATTATTTTTTTTTTTTTACACTTGTTTTTTTTTTTATTTTGAAAATGCAACCAGCAGCAGAGGACTAGAAGCTTCTTTTGTTTCCCTGCAAACAGGCTGGAAAGGAGCTGGGTCATGTGACAGCTGTATATCCATTAGGAAAAAGGTACTTAGATATTTTTTTAATTAAAATAATTACAGTTCCATCATCCATATGCAGAAAGAGAAGGGATAATGTAAATTAAACAGCACGTGTTTAGTATCATTTTAAGGGACTCAAATTCCACTAAATACAGGACTTATCCAAGTGCACTGTACATAAATTACGTACTTATTTTTTGGCTGCAAATGCCCAAAAGGCATTGTTAGCTTAGAAAACTGAAAAAGGTTCAAACCTGTTTTCTTCTTCCCACCTTTCTTAAAAGAGGAAATTAAAATTTGTCAATAGGGGCACAGATGGCAATAAAAACCTGACAGAGATTCTAACCATTCCCCACTCTATCAGAAACTAAACGAAAAAGTTTTAGCAGCAGTTTAAATTCTCCATAAAATTCAAGAAACATCTATGCCTTATTTAAGACATTTCTATGGCTGCATAGCGTGAAGAAAAAACCCCAAATAATTAAGATCTAATTTGTTAATTCTACAATATAACAATATCCTTAATACTAACATAAGTGGCAATGATTTCTGAGAAGTAGGTTAATGTAATTCATGGCATTGTCATTAGCTTTGCTCCTAGTTACGTTCCAGAAATGTCATGGGCCTTCAGGGAATCTAACAAAACATATCTTTCAAAGACTAAAATATCCAACTCAATGGCAATAACATATTAGCACAGGGTAAATATCGTATGCTGGGAAAGGACGACTGGTGAGCCGTGAATAATACCATTCATTCACATCAAAGTTGAGGTTAACGTCCAAATATGAAAGGACAGCTATTTTCAGAGGGTACAATGGGTAGGGTGTAGGGTATGTTTTGCTGAGACCTGAAATTTTACATATCGCAGAACAAGAAATGATTGTGAGAGAGGCATGTTTAGGAGATTTGCTATAGAACTGGAGAATGCTTTTTACTACTAGGCATCAGCAATGATGACTGCAGCAGAAAGCACAATTCCCAAGTTATCACCAGCCAGAAAAGTTTAATACAAGTTTCAACCCTTTTGCTGCCAAAGACATGCCACCACGGTATGGCACTGGAAGCTTTAAAATTACTTTTTTTTTTATTGTAAAGCGGACTTCTGGCTATAATGTAGAATCAATCTTATCACTTATACAGGATGGTAATGTGCATCTCCCCCCCCCCCCCCAAGGCCAGGAGCTCTTATTGGTCTGGATTGCCAGCAGAGGAGTATTGGTACAAATCTATTTACCAGGAGTGAACCTGGAAGTGCTCAGCCCTGAGGTCTTCTGGGTTTAGATGTGTAAAACTTACAGCCATGGAAAGAAGCAGATCAAGCTCAATTCTTTGCTTAATTTGCTAGGGTAGAAGGCAGGGGAGACATCAGGCATCTAATAGACCCTGGGTTTCTAATTAAAGAGAACCTGCCACCTTAGCAATTCTATCATATAGTGGGCTTGTTAGCCCCCCTGTAATGGCAATACAGTTTAGGGGAAAGAGTAAGCAGTAGTTAAAAAAAATTATCTCACAATTAACACACAATATTAAGGTTTTACATATTTTTTTACCTATTTACTTGCCACAGTCTTGTCAAAAAACTGGAAATGTGTTTATGTGAACAAAAATTAATTTTAGTGTAATTTTTTACTGAAAATATAGATTTGAAAAATAGCTGCACAAAACACAAAAATGTACAATTTCTTTCATTCTACAGGTATTACAAAAAAAAAAAAATATATATATATATATATTGTTTTTGGAGGGTAGGTAATTTTCAGGCCTACAAAAATGAGTGGTTATCCAAACCGACGATCCTAGTGCTGCCAGGCGTAAGTACTAACCACTTTGCTATTCAGCCCCTTTACTTCCCAAGTAAAGTAGGGGTGCCTAGGGATGTTATTTTGTTCTTTTTGAAAATGATCAAGGATATGCATATATAAAATATAATATTCCGATCCTGTTGCACTGTGAACACATGCACAGTTAATAAGACATAGAGGACAACTTTTCCCACCATACGCAGAACATTGGGCATTGTAATACAATTGTCTTATACTCAACAAAGCCACGAAACACTACAACAACCAACATCATCTGAGCACAGTGAAAATACGACACAATTTTATATAATGTATACAAAGGACACAAGCTGACCACTGGACACATATGATTCTATATAAAGTATACAAAGGACATTATACCATAAAACACAAGTTGACCACTGGACATGTACAAATCTATATAATGTATACAAAGGACATTATATCTTAAGGCACAAGCTGACCACTGGACACAATCATAATGTATATCTACTACTCTCATTATAGCCACAAAACACAATGGGAATATATTTGTATCTATTTCTTTATATTTGAAAAAAAAAGGGTATTAGGCCTCATTCACTTGGCCATACAAGGGCCAAACAGCATGTAGAGCAGCCTCTTTCAACCAGGGTGCCTTGAGGTTTTTTCAGGGGTGCCTTGGCAAACTGTCTAAAAATTGCCCAAAATTGTATACAGGGGGTGGAAAAGCCTGTCTTTTAGCTACACGAAGCCAGAGGTATTCAATGTGCACCATTACGACCTTCTAGCTGCCAGCATCTTAACAACTAATTACATCATCAGTTGATAAGGAAGAAGTTGGTTGCCTGCACAGCATCCTTGTTTGACACTCCCCTGCCCGTCTCCATCAGCAGTGGGGTCACATTAGTTGAGTAATGGAGGAAAACTAAGGGAGAAACATTGGAATACTAGTCAGTACCAGTGTGCAAAAGTGTATTTGCTTTAGAAGAATAAATTACCTCCAAGGTTGGGTGTCCTATGTGTGTGGACGTTGCTGCTTTATATAAAACTTTTAGAATAGTTTTCTACATTTTAGAATAGGGTGTCTCGAGACTGTCCATAATTTTAAAGGGTGTCCCAAGACTGTCCATAATTTTAAAGGGTGCCTTGAGACTCCATAATTTTAAAGGGTGCCTTGACTGAAAAAAAGGATGAGAATCACTGATGTAGAGGCAGTGTAATGACATTCCCTCTGTTCCTGTGTACAGCTGCCCAATGAGATACATTAGAGGAGGCAGCTGTACGTGGCTGTGTACCTGGGGTTTTGTAAAGCATCTGCATGCCCACTGATGTATGAGTGTTATCCCATGTTGTGCAGACAGCTGGATCCTAGAAACATTTTCACTGTGGGATGTCCTGTTCTCTTAAAAGGGCTTAAAAGAGAACTAACATTTTTCTGGCCATACTTCTCTTGTGGATCTCAGGAATGCTATTATTTTTTCTCTCCTGTGACCCAGAATCAGCTAATAGTGGCCTAAAGCACACTGTCAGCTGACATCACAGAGCCACTCCAGGCTCTGGAAAGATCCGGACCATTTTGTCGGGATCCACCTAGCTGCTTGATGGACATCTAGCTTCGGCTCTCAGCGTGCAACCCTCTTCAGCTCAGTGTTCCAGTGATCACTGAAGGGGCAGAGGGGAGAGTGGTGACTGACAGTTACTGTTCTCTGCCCTGAGAAGACCGAGAATTGAGCAATCAGTGGCCACACGATTGCTCATTTCTCAGGCTTAATGCTGGCGGGGGACAGCTGCAGCGAGAGATAAGTATGTATGTTTGTTATTTTACTAACCTCAAAACTCTCCTTTGATAGCTTCAGGCTCAGAGCTGAGCTGCTGTTAAAAAAAGCTCCCAACGAGGACCCACCTCTTCTTCCTTCATTAAGAAAAGTTCTTTCATTGATTTCACTGCCTGTAAAAGGAGAATGGAGGAGATTCTGATGAGTCACAAGATTCTCTCCTTCATTCACAAATTGTGTTACAGGCAGTCAAAGTGATGAAAGAACTTTCCTTTATGGAGAAGGAAGGGGTCGGTCCTCCTCAGGAACTTTTTTTTTACAGCAGCTCAGCCCAGAGACTGACGCTATTAATCCCCTGCATGACAGAAGCTCGGCCACAGGAAGAGGACAGGGCAACCCTGCAGTGAAGATCTCTCTCTTTCCTCGTCAAATACGGATTTGAATTGGAACCCCAGATGATTTTAATCCAACTATAGAGATCAAAAACGGATTGCACCTTTCCAAACATGCACACGACTCTTTTTCAAATCGCACTCTGCCTGTACTACATATATTTGAAGGACCCCCATAGGAAAGCATTTTATTTCATATGTCATTCAAATTACTCCAGTTCAAAAACAGATCTGTGTGAACCAGGGCTAAAAAGGCTATTTGCTTGTATAGCATTACCCAGGACAATTTCTTGGCTAGGTCAACCACTAGGGACCATCGTGATAGTCATTCTGGCCACTAAGAACTTAGAAAATATAAGGGATTGTGTACTCCTAGGGGTGTTCTGTATAGGTTCATTCAACAATGCCATTTTAGTGGATTTGGGAACTTTCACATTTGTGACTGTGTGAATCAGGATGAAAACTCTAGTCCAAAACTACCTGATTTTACAGTAAGTACACTGCACATGGTGCCCTCCTGTCAAATATCCAATAAAGCATATGAGGGATGCGTCAAAATTATTTTAGCTATCCTGGAGGACACCAAGTACCACTGGGATATAACCTTGTAATTTGCTTCTATCAGGGTCGTATTGAGTATCCCTGAGTGTATTCTGCCTGTTCAACTGGACCAATCCTGAGGGGAAACGTCCGTTCCCAGATCCGCTTCCCAGACTTGCTGCAGGTTCTAAAGAACACACTGTGAGAAGCTCACAATGTGCAGTGAAATCACACCAAGCAGTTTAAATACAGGAGAGGAGCCTGTACAACAGTGCATACTGAAGGTAATGCTGAAATTCAGCTTTGATTTCTCAAGGAACCTTGGTTGAGAAGGAACGTGTGTGCAGACGTCAAACACTACACCCCCCAACATGACCTAATCACCGGATTTGATCAAAAACACATTGAAAACAACAGCAAGCGTTACATTCAGGGAAAGTCTAACACACTGTAACCTTATGTTCTTGTTTAAAACCTGATTTCTATAAGTCGAAGTTAGCGTGTGCAGAACATTTCTATTATTTTAATTCAACTCTTCTGCAACAAATCTGCTTTCAAAGTACCAGGAATAACAGGAAGCCCATTAAACTTCTTAATGAAGTCTTCCAAGCATTAGGTCAGTTCTCTAATACCAACTGGAAAACTTGTGAACCCCACCTCTCTCTCTTTACAGTACCCATCCTGAAATCTTTCTGTACACTTCTTAATATACTGGATGTCAGGAGCCCCACACACAAACAATCTACCCTCAAAATTCCATTGTATATTTCTTAAGCCGTGTACCCAAAGCAGCATTCATAAAAGTCATTTTTGAAATGCCTTTTCCATAGCAAAGTAAGCCGAGACTACTTAAAAGTCTGTTTTTCCTGGAAAAATTCCACATGCGCAACAATGAAACTTTTCAGAAAGTCTTAACCTTGACCAATCCCCCCTTTCCAAATTTTGAGACGATTTTATTTTTTTTCTGCTGATGACAGGGAGAGAGTGTTTTTAATATTCCAATGTACTTTTTACGCCTAAGTTCATTGGAAGGTCACTCTCCGTGTGATAAAAATTACTTTCGGGAGCCCTCTTCAGCTTATGGCAAATTGTCTCTGATAGTTTACATGACTCTGGTTACGTTGTTTCATAGTGAAGGAAAATTGGGGGTGATGGTAACATTTCTGTTTAATAGATATACCTAACAAAGGCTAGTTCTTTTAAAACTGTGCTAGGCTTAATCACCACAAATCCTTTCTTCTTTTTTTTTGAAAGCTGAATTCCAAGCAGATATAAATTATTGCATCATGAGCTTGTTTACACAAGGGGTTAAGGCGGTAAAAACAAGAGGTGGAGCAGCCCCCCCAGCTGCCCTCCCTTAAAGAGAAGCTCCAGTCTGCCCCCAAGATTAAAAGTCAGCAGCTACAAATAATGTAGCTGCTGACTTTTAATATAAGGACACTTACCTGTCTAGGGATCCAGCAATGTACTCACCCGAGCCACTGTCCTTCACAGCTGGCTTCTCACTTCGCATGCACGAGTCCCATTTTGTAAATGTGCAAATCTTCTGGGACCTCTGATGTGACAAAACTAGGCACTCGCTATCTTCCACCTCCCCCCTAAGTGGAACTTCTCCTTTTGAGTGAAATTCTGCTTAAGGCCCCATGTACACGGGACACTTCTGAACGATGGAAACTGACTGCTGGAAAACGTAGGTTAAAAAATGTCTATTTAGCCGCGTTTGCATAATCTGTTTTTGCGCATTTATGTGTGTTTGCGTTTAGAAGCGTTTTTTTAAAGATAAGCACAGGAGAACCTCCCAAATGCCCAGAATGCACTGAAAAGTGGTAAATGATTAACTATTTCAGACTTTTTCAGAGAAATACAGAGAGTAGAAGCAGAGACAGCAGTATGTGTTGACTATAGCTAGGTGTGAGTTGCTCATTAACATTTCTTTTGTTTCCAAGGGTGGGAAAGGTGTCTGGTGGAGTGAGTCATTAAGGCCACCTGGCAGGGGGTCTTCATGAGGAATTTGAGGTGTGAATTGTCCTTAACATATCTTTTGTTTCCAAGGGTGGGAGAAGTCTGAAGTGTGAATTGGTTATTACAATGTGTGACAATCTTGGTAGGAACATCCTGTTTTCAGTGTTTTGTCCATCTGAGCACCTTGAAAACGCTTTGCATGCATTTTTCATGATGAAAAAAGGCTCTGGACAGCATTGGGAACTGGAAGAGTTAAAAAAAAAATTCAAACGCAAACGCTTATAAACGTGATTTGCTGCGTTTAGCTGCATTTACAAGCATTTTGCATTTGAAACGCTGATAAAATCGACTGCTGAATGCAAGTTTGGTGTGCTCAAAAAAACGATTGTAAACACAAATGCCTGTAAATGACTGTAAAGGAGGATGTGTATATGGACACATAGGAAAACATTAGGGTGAGTTCAGGGGCTGCTGAAAAAAACGCTGAACAGCTCCTAAACGTGAGTTTATCAGCTGCAGTGTACGCGAGCCTTTAGGCTGCAAAGGCAGTTGGACAGGGGTGTACAAATGCCCTGCATACAGTAAAAATTGTACTCCCTGTCACATTTAGGGGGTAGCATTGCCACAGAACTTGGCCCATTCAGGAGAATGGGGCCATGTCGCCACTGCCCTACAACTGCATCTGTGCAATGATATATTGTCTCCTCAGTTCGCTTTTCAGGGGACCATCATGGTCTGCCACGTGTTAAGGCCCGATTCACACTAGTGAGGGCATGGCAGCCCATTCATTTGAATGAGTTGCTGTGCCCACGTTTCACGCCAAGAAAAGGTGCATGCACCTTTTCCAAAGTGCATCCGCAGGCAAACCGCATCGTCTTCTTGACCATGCGGTTTCCGTGTGGTTCCTGCACCCACAAGAGGGCTGCAGGATGAGATGTGTAGGGATGCCATACAGAATAAATGGCACCCCTGCGCGTCTTGCAAGAGAAACGCGATGTGGCTGTGGTGGTTGCAGTGTGGGAACAGGTGCGATTCCCCGACAACCAGTGCACAACTGCGTGACAGTGTGAACCAGGCCTACATGTACCTTACATGGCAGCTGTGTAAGTACCTCAATTTGACTTGGCATCAGATTCTTACAGTCTGTGTAGCAGCAGATCACAGACTGGGAGAGGAAGAAGCTGCACAAGTAGACAATCAGCTATGCTCCAGTGCTCATGCGCTAACAAAGAAAAAGCTGACAGGAGGAGAGAGCAGAGTGACAGAGAGATGAGCTCATTAGTCCACTGTTTCTCCTTCACTGTCCAATCACAGGCTCATGGAGTCCAAGACCTGTATTTTTATGTAAAGTGGTTGCAAAACCCTTACATATACCCAGTGAAGTGACTGGCTTCAGGAGATTCACAGAGATGAAACAAATCCTCTTGCATAAGTTGTACCTGTTTTCTCTCCTCTACGTCTCTACAAGTCCAGAATTTATGTCTGAGCTTGACTGAGCTGTCAGAAACAGGGGTGGAGAGCTGAAATTACACTCTGCAGACCTCAGTGAGGAGAGCTGATTGGAGGAAATGGACACACACCCCTCACACATCACACAGGAACAGAGCTGAGACTGTTAATCACAGATTGTGTGCTGGAGCTCCCTCCCCTGTCACAGTTATTCTCTTGGTGTCAGGAAAACTTGTGAGAAGTGATTCATGCTGATAGCAGAGGAATGAAGCAGCAGACAGAAAAGACACTTAGTGCTCTGGACTGAGACAACTATACACTTTAGAGGGATATGCATTGTGCATATTTCACGTCTGAGGTTTACAACCACTTTAAAACTGAACTCTGGCCAAAACTATTTTTCTCTGCTTGCACTGTAGAAATAAATGAACACTAATGAAGAGTGCACAATGTGTGGCCACTGCTGTGTTATATAAAATTCTTGCTTTCATTTGCCTAACCCCCCCACATAGTACAATCAGCATCCAACATCTGGCACTGAAAATTACAGTTCCAGCTCGAGTACACAGAACAAAGTATGTCACTTGCTCTGCAGCTGGTCTATTCTGAAAAGGTCTTAAATCCTTTTGAATGGATGTGAGGCATTCTGTGATTGGAGGAGGAATCAGAATCTCCCCTCCTCCAATCACAGAGCACCTTGCTGTGATCTGTGTACTTTTGCTGGGACTAAGTTTCAGCACCACACATTTAATGCTGACTGAACTGTATGGGGCAATGAAAGTAAGAGTATAGCATAATGCAGCAAGCAGCCACACACACTGCACACACTTCATTGTTCTTTTATTTCTGTAGTGGAAATGGATAAAAATTGTTTTTGGCTGGAGTTCAGTTTTAACTGCCGCAGACAAAAATCAGGTTTCCTGCAATGCCAAATGTAGAGAATAGCCAGCACACCAGAAATTTAAATTCATTGATAATTAAAGTACCGTGCAAAAGACCTATCTTACACATGGAACTTCAGTCAACACTTCAATCAATTTGAACTTCAATCAATTTGAATTTCTGCTGTGCTGGCTATTCCCTATATCTGTCTCTATCACTACCACTGTAGGCCACGCATGCTTCATTTATACTGGGCACAATGCCTGATATGCTTGAGAGGAGTTTTCTTTTTTTTTCTTTATTTAATGCAGGTAGATCGCCAGGTTTTAACTGAACCATCCCTAATTGACTGGATTGAAACCGGCATAGAGAATGTAATAAACATGAGAACAGCCAATTAGTGCACACATACTAGGGCCAATTTAGACAGACACCAACTAACGTACCAGCATGTCTTTGGAGTACAGAAGGAAACCAGAGAACCTGCAGGAAACTACACAAACACGGGGAGGACATTCAAACTTCATGCATATAGTGTCCTGGCCAAAACTTGAACCAAGGACTAATGCAATGAAGAGTTCTATCCACCATCCCACTGTGCTGCTCATATATTATAAAGAAATGTTTTTACTAAAGCTGGCCATACACAAATCAAACTTCTTCAGATTCCAGCAGAATCAGCCAAGATTTGTTCCATGAGTGGCCGGTTTGGCACCTCCCAGCTCGACAAATATTGATTTTTCATTCAACTTTTTTAGAAGGAGCCAGGCAGAAAATTGTTAGTCTTACAGTATCTGTATCTAATTAGATGCAGGCACTGTTCGGGTATTCAGAAAGCTACGGGTGCTAGCTGTCAGAATTCAACAGACAACCAGGGGCGGACTGACCATTTGGAAACTCGGGCACTGCCTGAGGGCCCGGGGTCCGTAGGGGGCCCCATGAGATGCCCCTGGTACTTTTTTCATAGGCTTTTTTGAGTTTGGGCAAGGACACAGGGGCCCCATGATCCCCTATTGCCCCATGAGTTGGCAGTCCACCCCTGCAGACAACACTACAGATTTCTCCATCTATGCTATTTAGCATGGATGAGGGAACCGGGTGATTTCTGAAAAAGAGAAATTTGAAAGCAATTCAAATATACTATACTTACCTGTTGAGTGCAGTGGTTTTGCACAGAGCAGCCTGGATCCTCCTCTTCTCGGGTCCCCCGCAGGCTCTCCTGGCCCTTTGCTCCTGGCAGGTGCCCCCACAGCAAACAAATTGCTAGGGGGGCACCCGCTGCTCTGTATATCCATTCACACACTGAGCTGCGGCCTGGCCCCGCCCCATCTCTCTTCATTGTCTGACTGGCTGTGATTGACTTGCTGTTTTAGCCAACTAGGAGGCAGAGACCCAGGACAGCCGAGGCTGTTGTTCACATCGCTGGATTGTGATGAGGCTCAGGTAAGAATTAGGGGGGGCAGGGGGCACTGCTGCACGCAGAAGGTTTCTTACCTTCATGCATAGTATGCCTTTAAAAAAAACCTTGAGCCTTTATAAATATTTTAACGTGTATATTTTTTTTTCTAAGTCCATAGTGCAGTGCACAAAAACTAAACAGGTGAAACACACACAAAAAAAGTGCACAAGGTGCGTTACTGGTCCACTTTCCAAAGAGCAATGAGCTCCCTGACCCCCCAGGGTGCAAGACTTCTGACAGAAGCAAGGCACTCTGGTCCACCTAGTCAAAAGGCTCGGCTATCTGAAGCTGACCACCAAGTACTAGGTTAGGGGCTCTCCCAAAGAGAGACCCTTTCAACTCAAGCTTCAAGCAGGGGATGAAGGAACACATTTGCCTTGTTCTAAGCCAAAAAGCCTAGCCCATCAGGCAAAGTGGAGAAGAGAAAGCCTTTGGTGGCCAAGTGCTCATTCTCACAGCAGGGTCCCAAATCCATAGTGATACTAAGACCACCTACGGGTTGCCACTCCAAGGGGGCAAGTGACACCATGGGCTTCCAGCCAAACCAGGTTGCACCTCTCAAATCAGGAGACACTAGGCCCTAAAAGTGTATGGCCAACTTAAGTGGCTGTAAACCCTTACATATCCCTAGTGAAGTGACTGGCCTCAGGTGATACATGGAGATGAAACAAATACTCCTACATAGGTTGTACCTGTTCATCTCTAGTCTTCTATTCTCTACATCCATTCAAAGTTAAGAATTTATACAGCTTGCCTGAGAGTTCAGAAAACAGGGGTTGGAGAGCTGAAGGCATACTCTGCAGAGCTTGATGAGAAGAGCCCAAAGAGGTGACTGAAGGGAACAGCTCACAGGAACAGAGCTGAGGCTGTCAATCTGCTGGAGATCCTTTCCTGTCACCAATTTTCTCTTGGTGTCAGGGAAATTTGAAATGACTCATGCTGATAGCAGAGGAACCAAGCAGCTGACAGAAATGACACTTAGTGCTCTTAATTGAAACAAGTACAATCTATAGAGCGATATGCTTTGTTCATATTTCATGTCTGAGGTTTACAACCACTTTAACAGTCAGCAACAAGACCTGTGGGTAGATGTAGCTATGGAGAACAGTTGTAGGACACTTTTTTTGCCAACCTCACAGATCAAATCTGTAAAACGAAATTCCTATTATGTATAATAATCACTCGCCTAAACATCCAATCAGCTTTCACCATCACTACACACCTCCCAACGCTAGAAGGTTCAGCTCTCCATGTTAGCAATCACGGACCCCCACAGTGATATAGGATCTGGAAAGCATAACAAACTATTCCTCCAATGTATTTGGTTTAGATGTGAAGTGCCCCTGATGACTGTATTTCCTGTGCATTAATGGCCCTTATAAAGAGTCGAGAAGCTAAATGAACTTCTGGGTATAAAGGAGTTTTGTCTGAAATGTGGTCTAAGGTTGGAAAATTAATAGTATTTAATTTCTTAGAACACAAACACTCAGGGAGCGGGTGTTGAGGTGACTGATTCCACTATATACAGTAAAACCGCACAAACAATTTACTACCAAGCATTTGGAGTTCGGTGTTTAGAATTCATGACAAAGACAGTCTTATTTGCCTAACAGTACATAGTGCTTTCAGGAAAAATGGTTTCCAGCATCGCTGATTAAAAACTATACAGTAAGCAGCATTCATCTCAATAATACAGCTACCTTCTTTTATTAGGACACATAAAACACATACTCAGGAATAAAAGAGCACAGCTGTTAAAGGGCAAGTATAGTGTACATTCAAAGAGTACATGCTTTGAGTTTCTTTAGTGTTCACTTGGCCCATTCACACCAAACGCACAGGTCTGCCCAACGCAGCCCTAATGCATAGACAAGGCAAACTACCTTGCGTACTATGTGTTCAGTTCACTGAAAAAACTTTTCTTTAATGCAGTGTGTTGCTCTGCTGTGAATAAAATGAATGAAATGTCACTCTATGACAGTGGTTCTTAATCTTTTTGGAGGTACTGAACCCCACCAGTTTCATATGCGCATTCACCGAACCCTTCTTAATTGGAAAAATAAAATATGATTTTTAAAATTCAAAACATAGGTATATATTTATACATAGGTGCACAAAATGAACAAAACCATTAAGAACAAAGAACAAAACCATTAAAACATGATTTTCACACAAAAACAAAATAATTAATATTTACCGCAAATCAGTGTGACTTCTGCTGTTGTCTTTCAGAGGCCAGTTCAGAAATGCGCGGCATTACCTTGGCAAGTGCCACTCTCATGTCACTTTCGCAACAAAGTCTGTTCCTTCTCTTCGTCTTTATGTCCAGCATCCTCGAAAAGGATTGCTCGCAAAGATATGTTGTAACAAACGGTATGAAAATTCATCCACCATAGTAATTCATCCCCCATATAGTAATTCATCCCCCATAGTAATTCATCCCCCATATAGTAATTCATCCCCCATATAGTAATTCATCCCCCATAGTAATTCATCCCCCATATAGTAATTCATCCCCCATATAGTAATTCATCCCTCATATAGTAATTCATCCCCCATAGTAATTCATCCCCCATATAGTAACTCATCCCCCATAGTAATTCATCCCTCATAGTAATTCATCCCCCATATAGTAATTCATCCCCCATATAGTAATTCATCCCCCATAGTAATTCATCCCCCATATAGTAATTCATCCCCCATAGTAATTCATCCCCCATATAGTAATACATCCCCCATATAGTAATTCATCCCCCATATAGTAATTCATCCCCCATATAGTAATTCATCCCCCATAGTAATACATCCCCCATATAGTAATTCATCCCCCATATAGTAATTCATCCCCCATATAGTAATTCATCCCCCATAGTAATTCATCCCCCATATAGTAATTCATCCCCCATATAGTAATTCATCTCCCATATAGTAATTCATCCCCCATATAGTAATTCATCCCCCATAGTAATTCATCCCCCATATAGTAATTCATCCCCCATATAGTAATTCATCCCCCCTATAGTAATTCATCCCCCATAGTAATTCATCCCTTATATAGTAGTAATAAGTAAGTAGCAAGTAGTAAGCCAAGTCCCCCCTGTGTCAATTCACTTACCTTTGCTCCGCGCGTTCCTCTCGCCGTATTCCCGCGCCGTTCCGGTCTTCAGGGCGGACTGTGAGAGGAGCCTAGCTCCTCTCACGTTCGTCACGCTGCCCCGCCTACACACATCCTGACAGCCAATCACTGGCTATCAGGATGTGAGTGGCAGCGAGACTGGCCAATCATTGCATTTGAGCGTGCTGCCCTGGCTGTTTTTTTTTTTGGATCACGCTGCAGAGTCCCTGCCGCCCGAGAGGAGGGAGGGGAGCGGGCGCCCGGCACACAAGAGCCGCATTAAAGCGTGTAAAGAGCCGCATGTGGCTCGCGAGCCGCGGCTTGCCGACCACTGGGCTAAGCGATGTTGCGTGACCACCTGCAGCCAATGATGGACAAGCGGGGCATGTCATCACGAATCATATGAGTCGGGTGTGGGTCTTCACCTCCGCCGAACCCGCGAGACTGACTCACCAAACCCCTGGGGTTCGATCGAACCCAGGTTAAGAACCACTGCTCTATGATATTTCAATAAAGTTGTTAAAAAAATAGTGCATTATAATCTCTGTCCTCTCCTGAGGCCAGGAAAGTTACAACACTCCTCTTCCCTCTCCCTCTCCACCACGGAGCTAAAGTCTTTCCCTCTAAGGCCCCCTGTACACGGGACACTTCTGAACGATGGAAACTGACTGCTGGAAAACGTAGGTTAAAAAACATCTGTTTAGCTGCGTTTGCATAATGCGTTTATGCGCGTTTACGTGCATTTAGAAGCATTTTTTAAAGATAAGCACAGGAGAACCTCCCAAATGCCCAGAATGCACTGAAAAGTGTTAAATTTTTAACTATTTCAGACTGTTTCAGAGAAACACAGAGAGTAGAAGCAGAGACAGAAGTATGTGTTGAGATTAGCTTAGGTGTAAGTTTCTCATTAACATTTCTTTTGTTTCCAAGAGTGGGAAAGGTGTCTGGTGGAGTGAGTCATTAAGGCCACCTGGCAGGGGGTCTTCATGAGGAATTTGAGGTGTGAATGGTCATTAACCCCTTCATGCCGACTGCACGCAAATGTGCGGCCTCCCGGCGTCTGGGCCTAGACACCGAGTGGCCGCACATTTGCGTTCATGTAACTTAAAACATATGTGCTGAGAGCGCGCGCCCTGCGCACTCCCAGCACGCATGTGCTGTACTAACGGAAAGGACCCGGTCCGCTCTTTTGATTGGGACCGTTCCCGATCATGTGACCGGCTGTGACGTGATGTCACGGCGGCCACATGACACTAAGCCCCGCCCACCTCCCAGCACAGGAAGGCCTATTCACGCCCAGACGATCCGGCGTGAAGGGGTTAACATATCTTTTGTTTCCAAGGGTGGGAGACATCTGAGGTGTGAATCGGTCATTACAATGTGTGACAAGCTTGGTATGAACATCCTGTGAAAGCCAGTTCAGTCTGCATAAACTACACCTCCCACAATCCTCCACACTTCCCTCTAGAGTCTCCAGCAGTCCACATCCTCATTGCACCCCCTAGTGGATGGAGGGTGGCTTAACATTGGCTGCTCTATGTTCTGCAATAGGAGTCTGTCCTGCAGCTGTGCCTGCGTAAAAGTCTCTTCTGCTGCGTAAACATAGAATCCTCTTCCTGCAAGAGCACAGTTTACTTCTGAGCACACACGGTTGTTCACGCCAGGGCTCATTCCCGTTAAGTGTGTTGGGTTGTGTTGATCAGCATTGTTCTCTATGTGCCCTGTTTGCACCATACATGTGTGGTGGGTAAAAGTGCATCACGTCTGCATTTTTACGCAACACAGGGCATATCACAGCATGTCAACACATATACATAAAGCTGAATGAAGTCTTTTTTTTTCTTTTTCAATAAAGTTAACACCTAACTCCACATTTGATTTTGCTTTGTATAGGTTGTTTGGACCAAGCTAATCCAAAAGAACTATTTGCTTCGCTAGTACATGCAGTTGATGTGTGCACCCTATAAACTGTATGTACTCTCAGCTTCATACAGTATAGAGCACTGTGTTCCAGCACTGACATGGGGGCTTCCTGTCTCAATCCAAGAACATAATCGAGTCATGTTGAGTTCTGCTGCTCATCCATTCAGAGGACGATTTGTATTTTATATATGAATACAAGGCTTCCTCTGATTGGCTGAGGTGGAGAGCGTGATGTCATCCGCCCACCTCTCCACCTCGGGGCAATCAGAGGAAGCCATGAATTCATTCATAAAAATACAATGTCTACCTCTGAATGGATGAGCATTGCTCATCCTGACTTGATTTTGTTCTGGGAGTGAGATGGGAAGTCTCTGTTCCGCTACCGGAGCACATCACTGTATACTGTATGTAACTAATGCTTAATACAGATTATACAGCGTTGGCAGCAGGCGCATGCACTAGTGAGGGAAACAGTCAGTTTGGACTCTGTGAGCAGCACCACACACACACTGACACACCTGGCTGAGTGGGGAACATTCACTGCATATATCCGTATATATATCCCAAAAATTCAAGGTGCATAGACACCAGGAATAACCTAGAAACCATAATAACAAGAAGTATATTGCAACAGGGTAACAAAGAAGAAATCTACCGTAATGAATAAATGGTAAGAAGATCATACTGCAATGATTAAGCAACAGGAGTAATATGCTGCAGAAACAATAATTGTTAAAAAACACAAACCCCTCCTGTACCCTGTACTGGGCAACCCTAACTAGGGGGAGATGTGGAAATATACCACAACAGTTCAGCAGTCAGTAACATAAAACCCTATCTCTTCTGCTGGCCATCTCATTGGGGCCCAACTAATATGGTGCCCAACTAATATGGTGAAGCGCTCAGGGTAGTGTCCCTTTAAGAACTGATGCAGGCACTGTGTGCCTGTGTTTCTTGCAGACAACTCTGTCCATCTTTATCAAGGTGCAGTTCAGGATTGCTTGAGTGTTGTCTGATTGCTTGAAATTTGGCCATGGGTGGCCATGTCAACACCACAAATTGATTTAGAAATCAACGAAGCCAGGTGGAAATTTGTCAGCCAAACATCTGTTGTATCCAGGGGCGGACTGACATCTCATGGGGCCCCTGGGCAGTAGGAAATCATGGGGCCCCTTTGTCCTTGCCCAAACTCAAACCACACCCAAAAAAGTCTATGAAAGGTACCAGAGGCATCTCATGGGGTCCCCTACTTACCCTGGGCCCTCAGGCAGTGCCCAGGTGCCCAAATGGTCAGTCCGTCCCTGGTTGTATCCTACGAGGATACAGTCACTATCTGGGTATTCAGACAGCGGCAGCACCAGTACAATAGCTGGCACTACAGCGTGGATGGTGGATTGAATGATTCCAATGCTCACTGCAGGCAGGATCCAAGAAATCTAAACATGTATGGCTAGCCAGATCCAGAGGATCAACATGACAGATAGAAAATTAGCAACATTATGGCACAGGCATTTCTCTCCTGACACGTTCCCCTGAATTGTATGCTTGCATTTGAAGCCCTTACATGAAAAGTATTTGTCTCCAATAAAAAGCAGACTCCTTATGCTGTTCTAAGTGTGGGGGGGGGGGGTGTTGCATGCATTGTGGAAAATACAAAGGCAAATTTCATATTATAGAACCATTAGCTATTGAAACACTGCTGTAAGAAATAATATCCACCATCCAATCACACTGTGATAAAGGATTATTAGGAATAATCTCATTACATATGAAAAGTTGGCTATTACTGAGGTTTGTCACGTTGGAATTTGTCATAACTACATATTACAATGACATAGGTAATGATGCACAAATCTTATCTGGCTTCCAGAGACTGCGATCAGACAATGTGATGGAGAGGCTGGTGTGCTACAAAAATTAGATTCATTGAAGTTACACAAATTAGATTCATTGAAGTTGTTAGGCCTGATACAGGAATTGTGTTCAAAGCTGCCATGCTATGTAACAAAACTGCATTTAAAGAGCACCTGCTGCTTATAAATATCAGACACCTTGAAAAGTTCCCCTCCCCTTAAGGGCAGCCTCTACCATACTACTTACCTTCAAACTCACTTCCAAGTCCTTAAAGTGAACCTTCCATGGTCCACTTTTTTTTGCAAGCCTCCTACCCCCAACACAAATGGCCATAACCCCTTGGCACCAGCCCTTGCTGGCCCTTTAGGGGTTCGGAAGGCTGGAGGTGGGGTTCTTCATCATGCGACTGCTGTGATTGGCTGTGCTATGTGTGCTTCTCTCTTCTCTCTGTCAGAGGTAAAGAATAGAGAAAATTCCAGGAAGTCGCACCTCACTGGACTTAAAGTGTTACTATACCCTGGACCCTGCATTCACTATATCTGGTCTCCCACAGTACACAGAACATGGAAATGCAAGTATTTTAGCAGATATAAACTGCTAAATACCTTTTCTCATCAGCAGTTAGAGCAGTCTTGTGACTTCTATCAGTGTCCAGCAGAGCACTGGTTAAAGCTTGTAGGATGAGTTTTAATTTTGCTCTAAGAGGATGCAGAACCCCTGACCTCTGTCTGGACAGTGTTGATATGCCCTGTGTTGATCATATGCACTCTCCCAAGACAATAAAAATCCTCTCTTGTAATAAACACCAAACTGAGCACGTGCAGAGTGACTCCAAACGATATGTTTTATTAGGAGATAAGAGGGGGACACTGGAAGGAGGGGAGGATCAGAGAAGTTAGAATCAAACAGACTTTTTTACACAATGAAGAGGATTAACCCCTTAGGTTCCACAGTGAGTATAACAAGCATGCTTTACTGCATATACAGACTGATTTTACTGTTGTGGGTTTAGTAACACTTTAACTCATAGAATGCTTACACATTTATCAAAGTTGCTGAATTTCTGGAATTCATTGTTAAACTAAACTGGGGCATTAGGGCTCAAGGTGTAAGTATCCGTGCTTCATAAGTGTCATAGGTGCTTTCATCCGACACGATCCGACGGACAGAAAAGGAATTGGATCCCCATCTGTCCCTCTTTGGCAGATTGGATCGGATGTCAGTGGGTGTAAATGGACACATGTCTGTTTATACCTGCCGCTCCATAGAGGAGAATGGAGGTTCCGATCGAGTCCACCTGAAAAATGGACAGGCGGACCCGATCGGAATGTCCGTGTGAAAGAGCCCTTACAAGTCACAAGAGATTTACACTTTGCATGCACTGGCCTCTAAGGGAGGCAGGCAGCAGTTAATTCTTCCTTTTCAGCAAGCAGTATGTTTGAAAAAACCTTTAGCATTTGCCTCATGATGCTAATCAGAACAAGCACAGCGAATGTTAGATATTAATATAAGATCACTGCCATATTGAGAAAGACGAACATAGGCAACCTTTGTATGGAAAACTGGCATAAGCAATGAGCTGGAGAGCCTCAGTAATACCATTCCACTATCCTCACTGGGTCACAATGACCTCTGATATCCCAAAGCACAAAAGGAAAATTAATATAAAATTATAGTGTTAAGAAACACATAAACTGGAACTACTATACAAAATGGTCTATTTAGAGGGCAACTCCAGGGAGCAATGAAATCCATCCATGAACCTACAGTGCTATCCAAGAAACAATAAAGTGGCTGTAAACCTCAGACATGAAATATGAACAAAGCATCTCCTTCTGTAGTGCGTACTTGTCTCAATCCAGTGCACCAAGTGTCATTTCATTCTGCTGCCTCATTCCTCTGCTATCACTTCTGACAGATTTTCCTGACACCAAAAGATAAAAAAAAATTGACAGCGGAGGGAGGTCTAGCACACTGCCTGTGATTAACAGTCTCAGCTCTGTTCTTGTGTGCAGGGGGTGTGTCCCTTCCCTCCAATCAGCTCTCACTGAGCTTTGTGGAGTACAACTTCAGCTCCCCACCACTTGTTTTCAGAAAGCTCAGACAAAATGTAAGGCTCCATGTACACGGGATGTTTGGAAAACACTTCTGACCGACAGAAACTGACTGCTGGAAAACGTAGGTTAAAAAACCTCTGGGTTTTTTTAAGATAACCTTAGGAGACCTTCCAAAAAGGCAAGAATTCACTGAAAAACAGTACAAAATTAACTAGTTCAGACATTTTGAGAGAAATAGAGAAAGCAGAAGCAGAGAGAGCAGTATGTGTTGAGATGACCTGTCTTTTCTGGTTGTATTCACTATGGATCCCATCATGAGCATAATGCAGCACATTCTACCATTTTTTCCTTCATGGAACTGACTGCGCTGGTGTACCGGGTCCATTTGAATACATGGAAAACGCTTTGCATTCATTTCTGATGATGAAAAAAGGTTCTGGACAGCATTTGGATATGGAACAGTTAAGAAACGCTTATAAACGCAAACGCTTATAAACGCGGTTAGCCACGTTTACAAGCGTTTGGTGTTTGAAACACTGATAAAATCTACTCCTGAACGCAAGTTTGGTGCGTTCAAAAAAACGAGTTCAGGGGCTGCTGAAAAAAAATGCAGAAAAACTCCTGAAAATCAGTTTATTAGCTGCAGTGTACATGAACCCTAAAAGTTCTGGACTTTGAACAGCTTTAGAGAAGAAAAGACTGAAGGTAAATAGGTACAACTTATGTAGGAGGATTTGTTTCATCTCTGTGTATCACCTGAGATCAGTCATTTCATTGGGTATATGTAAGAGTTTACAACCACTTTAAAGAATCATTTATGCAGGCCTCTAAGATTCCATGTGTTGTTGCGTACAGCATATAGTTTTTTACGCATCTAAATGCAACACTATAGGAATCTATGGGGCCAAACACACAGCTCTGCCTATAAACAGAAGTGTTTGCTGAATTTAGTGTTGTACGAAAAAAGTAGGACACAGCCACACCTATCTGTAGAGTTTATGTAGATATGCACATAGACATGTAGAAATACATGTGAAAGCATGTAAAGGTATACATGTGTGAAGTCATTAGATGTACTGTGAGCATTTACATGTCTATATTTAGGTGCATGTTATGCTGGATCCTCTCCTAGCTTGGCTAGCAAGAACCTGCATTCCTTGCAGAAAAATATGCATGTGACCAAGTGAATGAGCCTTTTAGGTACACATTTTATTGCATAACTAGATTGATCCAGCTTGGACCAATGTACATAAGCATTGCCGGAATGATCCCTGCGGAAGCTGCAAATCACTGTACTAGTCCCCGCTACTGCAGTGATAGCATCAGTCTTCAATGAGCTTGGATTCAGCTTGGGGTTTGGACCCAACCCAAGCTCATCACTACTCATGATGTTTTTTGCTGCATACCAATAATAAATGAGCATGCTGGATGTGACTGAAGAGCTTTAGAATACTTAAAGTAGTATTAAGGCTTGGTTCACATATGTGCGGGTGGTGCCAAAAATCTGTGCAGCCGTATCACCCACACAGAAGAATGCGGACCCGCTGGCGGGTGCCATTAATTCTAATGGCACGCCGCCCGCACTGGAAATCGCAACCGTACTGGTAACAGAGGTTCCCCTGTGGGCTGCGTTTTCAGAAGCATTGCAGGGACTTCTTCCTAAAGGGAGGAGCCCGGCTGGTGACGTCACGTCGCACAGGCCACGAGGAAGGCTGGCGGCCATCTTTAATTCTGTTTTATGCCAGATGCAAGTTCACTTTTCCTTTGATGTGCATTGATCCTATTTATAAATAAAATACTACACCATCAGAGGTTTCTGCTTGGGCTCGTTTTATTGCGAGCCCCCAACCTCCCTAGCGGTCTGATTATGAGCATATTTCTGTGCTGAAAGCGGTAAATTTTTTTGCATGAAAATATGTCATTTTTTTATTGTAGGCCTGTAATTTTTAGGAATAACTCACTGAAATCTGTCCGAACAAGAATCTAGTAAACATTCCGGGTAAAACTTGAAACACAAAATCATAAATTATAATTTAATAAATAATCATAAAAAATAATAATATAATAATAATAAATTTTATTCAATAATATAATCAAACCAAAAACACTGAAATTTGAAATATAGCGCCAAGTTCGCACATCACTGAGCAAAGTCGCAAAATCGTTTTCAGTGTCTGATGACGAATTTCCCCACAAATCATTATCACTCAATTCTACAAGTAGTTCTAATTTAATATCACTGTTCTCTAGCTGCTCTAAAAGCGCTTTTGACCTAAAGGGACGCTTTTTGGACGCCGTGGACTTTTCTAAGTTTCCAGGCAGAAAGAACAGTAAAAATGCAGGCAGGACACAGGACAAAGCAGTAGGGACAAATTGTATGTGAAATGGTTTGAAACAGTAATTTTTTACAATGTAATTTTAGTTTATTAGAAAATGACATTTTTTTAAATTTTTAAATTTGCCACCAGTTCTGGCCCCCGTACGTCCCGACACTCGCAGGGACCGGAACACGGAAGCCAGATGCCGGCATCGGCCGGAGGAGATGGCCGGGGACACTGCAGGGGCGCATCGCGGGAGCGAAGGACAAGGTAAGCGCTGCAGGGAATCCCTGAGCAACGCTGCATGGTAAGCCCGAGTGTAGCTCGGGGGTTACCGCTTTTGGTACTGAAATTTTACCCCGAGCTACACTCGGGAATACCGCCAGGGAGGCTAAGGTTGATTCCTTCCACGCCACACTTACCATTGAGAGTGGTCCCCCTGCTGGATGGATGTGTATCCCTGGAGCCTGGAGAGTGATGACATGCTGATTACCTGTCTCGCGGTGGTTTGATCACTTGATTCTCACCTTCCCAGATCCAGATGACCAGGAGTGGTCTGTTTACTCAAATGCACACTATATTGCGCTGTCTGGTTAGTGCAATATATACTCATTCTTAATCACAGGAGTCACGGAATTCACTGAATCATTTATTTTGGACTTGCAATCTACTATTTATTTATTATTTATGTCACCTCTGCACTTTAAACGTCAATAATAAGACGTTCTCTCACGTTTATGATTTTTAGCGCTCCACAGCGCACATTTGTGTTTACCATACCATATACCTTTCATATCAATATTTACATGGAATTATAGCGCTGCATTTATTTGAGTCCATTTAACATGATTTCCTATGGGACAGGTTTACATCTCTGCGTTGTCACCTGATGCGTTTTTTGGAAAGGGTCAGGGACTTTTTTGAACGCAAAATGTTGCATTTTTGGTTGTATAGACTTCAATGGGAATGCTGCAGAAGAGCATGTGCTGCGTTTTTGCTGCATTTTTGCCATGTTTTTGATGCGTTTTACGTTTAAAATCTACTTAGCAACAAGAAAAAAACCAACGCAAAACGCAACGCAGAAACGCATCACATGCAACTTGCATAAGTGTGAACCTAGACTTAGGGTGTCTCCACTTTGGATGAAGGAGTAACAGAGACACCTTTGTGTAGCAGCAATTGTCAGTCTGGGGACAAGGTAGTGTTAGATGCACCATCAGATTTAGATGGACTTACCTTACAAATTATAGCTAAATCCAACTAATACTTTTAAGGCTCCATGCATACTAGTGTTTTTTTTTTTTATAAGTTCAAAACCACTAGAAAAAAATGCTGGGTGAAAAACACTGATAACAGAGTTTTTGTGCTGGATTGTAGTGGCGTTTTATTAGCATTTAGAAGTGTTTAGGAGCATTAGCGTTTTATTCGCATTTTTACAGTACATGTAGAAAAAAAATCTAGAAAAAAGCTGTTGGGAGCATTTTAGTAGCATTTAGAAGTGTTTAGGAGTGTTGGCGTTTTATTAGTGTTTTTACAGTACATGTAAAAAAAAAAAAAAGCTAGAAAAAAAGCTGTTAGTAGCATTTAGGAGCGTTTGAAAGCGTTTAGACGAGTTTGAGAGCGTTGGTGTTTTATTAGCATTTCTATAGTACATGTCGAAAAAAAAACTAGAAAAAAAGCTGTTAGGAGCTTTTAGGACAGTTCTGTTTTTTTCTGTCAGAAAAACACTCCCAAAAACTCTACAAAATTTTTTTTTTCTGCTCCTAAATTCTGAAGCTTGGAAAATGCTACTATCCTAAAAGAGAGTGCATGGGCACATTGTATAGCACTATTTAGCTTCTAGGAGCAGAAAAAGAATGCTAATAACAGCTTCTAGGAGCTTACAAAATGCTACCGTGCATGGAGCCTTAGAGTGGAGCTCCACCCAAAAGGGGAAGTTCCACTTTAATGCTTCGTCCCTCGCTCCCCATTAAGGATTGGCACCTTTGGGGAGCGGGTACCCGAATTTGACAGGTACCCACTCCCACTTCCGCTGCGATCGCCTAGGCGATCAGAAGCGGAAGCTGTCCTACCCCCTCCCTCCCTGTAGTCTTCTGGGACACGTGACAGGTCCCAGAAGACAACGGGGCCATTCACAAAGCGTAGCGCTTCTCGCACATGTGCAGTGGGCACCCGGCTGTGAAGCCACAAGCTGTCACAGCCCACACTGAAGATGCTGGCGTTGGGGAGAGAAGATGGCCGTGGTGAGGACACCGTTGGACTGAGGGACAGGTAAGTGTCTGTATTTTAACAGTCAGCGGCTACAGTTTTTGTAGCTGCTGACTTTTTTTTTCAGATGGAACTCTGCTTTAAGCAGTTACAGCATTTTCTCCTTTTGGGATAAAGGTTTTACATAAATCATAAATAATAAATAAAAGCTGATCATACACTCTGGATCTGTTTGAAAAACTATCAGACGGCTCCAGAATGAACACCTATGTGAATTGACCCTTACTGGTGGGATCAGGAGGAGAAAATAAAGGGGAACAAGAGAAACTAATGCAGCCACCAAATCTAAGAATTGGTAAACTGGCATATAGAAAATTATTATTTTTGGGGTCAAAACCACTTTAATAGTGTGGTTGAGATGAGCTTCACAGCAACAGACACCAAAACAAATGACGGTGCTTCTTAGCATTCCACTTTTTTTGCAACCCGATGCCTACAACTCCTGCCAGACATTTATGTTGTGCCATCAATTCTCTCCTTTGTCCCCTCATAGGATGAAGATTAACAGGAAGCCTGGGATAGCTGAACGCATGAGCGCTGGGTGTTCTGGGCCCTTGTGTTTAACTGCCAACTGTCTTGACGAAAAAAAAAATGGTACCAGTGAAGACATCCACTATTCTTGATGAAAAGAAGGCGCCATGTCAATAGACCAAATTAGGACCATTAGTCCAAATACATGCAGGTGTCAAAACTAAAGTGCAATGTGCAGAGGCACATTTAAACATGTGTTTAATGCAAATTATAAACATTTTTTTTCAGCATAATGTCTTTAAATTGATGATAGACTGCATGCCCCCCCCCCCCCCATCCCACAAAAAAAAGCTAAAATGTTCAGCTGAACAAATAAAACATTCTATTACACTCATTTTTACCCAGTTACAACGTGACTTCTGCAAATGTTTAGTCTAAAATAATACCTGTAACTGCGTTCGGTGGCTATTAGGAATTGGAAAGATACATCTGGAATCCATATGTTACAATGCATAGAAATAAAAAAATAAATATACATCAATTCAGTTGAATTCAGGACGAGGCTTATACTAAAATGATTCCAGGAACATTGCTTTATTTTATAGGATGTCCTGTGGCTTGTTAAATATTTAATTGTAAAATATACACCATAATAGGCCTCATGTATCAACATTGGGAGTTAAAAAAAAAAAGAGGAAGTGGTTGTCTTTAGAAACCAATATCAATCCAGCTTATATTTTTCCTTTCCCGATTGGGTGCTGATTAACTCTGTATTGTACAGCTGGTTGCCGCTCACACTAAAAACCTACACTCGCTGGCCACTTTATTAGGTACACCTTGCTGGTACCGGGTTCAATCCACTTTTGTCTTCAGAACTGCCTTATGCCGGCCATAGCTGGGTCAAAAATCGGGCGACTTTCGCACTGTTGGGTTAATTGGTCGGCCGTTTTTCGGGTTTTTTGCACAGTTTTTTTTTCGGTCATGTTGGAAAATTTGCGCCCCGATTTTGACGATTTTCCTGGCAATGATGGGCAAATCAGCCGATCGTTTTACTGATAAAAAATCTGCTCATGAGCCGTGACCTGCAAGGGACAGAAGTTATGGGGTGAACTTTATGATTTAGTCGAACGATTTTTTTTTACCGACCGAATGACCAATTTTTCATTTTTTGACCCATCTATGGCCTGCATTAGTTCTTCATGGCATAAATTCAACAAGGTGTTGGAAACATTTCTCAGAGATTTTGGTCCATATTGACATGGGTTACTGTTGCCTTTCTGTCATCTCGAACCAGTCTGCCCATTTTCCTCTGATCTCTGACATCAACAAGGCATTTTCGTCCGCACAACTGCTGCTCACTGGATATTTTCTCTTTTTTGGACCATTCTCTGTAAACCCTAGAGATGGTTGTGTGTTAAAATCCCAGTACATCAGCAGTTTTTGGAATACTCAGACCAGCCCATCTGGCACCCCAACAACCATGCCACTTTCAAAGCCACCTAAATCCCCTTTCTTCCCCATTCTGATGCTTATTTTGAACTTCAGCAAGTCGTCTTCACCACGTCTAGATGCCTAAATGCATTGAGTTGCTGCCATGTGATTGGCTGGTTTGCAATTTGTGTTACCAGGCAATTGAACAGGTGTACCTAATAAAGTGAGTGTATGTCTGCAATTTTTTAATAGCCTTTATGGTCTATAATCTGAGCCTGAGAGAAAGCAGAGTCTCAATGCCACAAAAAAGAAATTCCTGTTACATGAGATGTCTGTGATTTAACCTCAAGCTCTGTTAAGTACTCTGGGAAAAGTAGCGGACAGATTACAAAAGCAGGGAATAAGAATTTTTTGACAGGGATCTATATACAATGTATAACCAACTAATTAGGAGTAGTTGGTTATTTTTGAATAATATATAGACTTTTTATGGGTGTAATTATTATTAAACAGGAACTTCACTTGTCTTTATAAAAATAAAAGTCAGCATTCTACATGTACTTTTAAGAAAGACATACTTACCAGTCCATGGGATCCAGCACTGCCTTCTTAGTACCCACAGTCTTCACTTCTCATTAGGTTCCTGCATTTTGGGTTTTGGAGCCAATTGACTGTTTCTTGATAATTCATAGCGCATGCACAAAATCGGCCGGCTGGAGTCGGTTGGATCTATAGCCTCCTGGGATATGTAATGTGATCCCAGGACAATGCAGGTGGGGGGAGGTGGACCTAGTGTAAAGTCATTGTTGCCTAGGCAAGAGGTAAGGAAGCGGGAGATAGTACCTGCTGAAAAGGTACTTGCTACCCAAAAAAAAAAATTCCAAATGTGTAACAGGGAGGGGGAAGGGATAGAAGAAGTTATGGAGAAATTGTGAGTTGAAATCCATGTTAATGTGTATTATGTATTTATTACTGTGTACCTGTGTTAACTATTTAATGCATCATTCAAGCAATACAAATGGAAATTGCTATGTAGGTTTTTATAAAATGACAATAAAGGCTTCTTATTATCATCTTGATTATGGTTATTATTTGCTCTACTGCATTATTATTATTATTATACAGGATTTATATAGCGCCAACAGTTTGACCAGCACTTTACAATATAAGGGAGACAGTACAATTACAATACATTTCAGTACAGAAGGAATGTGAGGGCCCGGCTCGTTGAGCTTACAATCTAAAGGAAGGGGGAGGTGATACAAAGATGATAGCTGCGGGGGATAATCTAGTGGAGGTGACTCAAGTACAGTTCTTAGGTGGAGGTGGGGTAGGCTTCCCTTAATAAGTGAGTTTTCAAAGATCGCCTAAAGGCAGACAGGGTGGGGGCTGACCGGACATACTGTGGTAGGGAGTTTCAGAGGATGGGAGATGCTCTGGAGAAGTCCTGGAGGTGAGCATGGGAGGAGGTGATGAAAAAGCTAGAGAGGAAGATATCTTGGGAGGCGCGGAGTGGGAGATTTTGGGCAATATCTGCGGATGCGGTTGGCGATATAGCTAGGGGCAGTGTTGTGGATGGCTTTGTAAGCTGTGGTTAGTATTTTGAATTTATGAAATAGATACTTGTATTTTTGGCAGATTCTAAAATGTAGCAATTATATATATTGCTACTCTATGCTTTTTTGATGAGGAGTTATCCTTTAAGCCTCTCACATCTTCCTGAACTGTTAGTATTATAGTGTCCTGCACCAACTAAATGACAGAAGAAAGACCAAGCCCCACCGTTCATTATCCCCTGTACAGTGAGAGGACACTTCTACTGGATGATGGGATGGAAGGTGCATTGGGCTTTGATTTAGGGGAAGTTGAGCCTTTACTAGCAAAGTGAAACCAGGAGCAGAATCAGAATCAGAAAGACATACATAAGAGGGTTTGCAGGTTAGAGATAACAACAAGAACCTTAATGTGTATCTAAAGTCATGTGTTTTCTGTTTTAGAGTAAAAGATGGTTACAGCCTTTGTCAGGTATTTATTGCTGTCTGATTCATCTTAACTATTTGTCAAGGTGACCACTGTCACTTAGGGCTCATGTACACTGCAGCTGCTAAACTGACGTTCAGGAGCTGTTCAGTGATTTTTTTCAGCAGCCTCTGAACTCTCCCTAATGTTTTCCTATGTGTCCATGTAAACTATGTCATTTACAGTCTTTTACAGGCAGTTGAGTTTACAGTTGTTTTTTTGAACGCACCAAACTTTTGTCCAGGAGTAGATTTTACTGGTGTTTCAAACGCCAAATGCTTGTAAATACATGTATTACGCTTGTAAACGCGGTTAACCGTGTTTGCGTTTATAAGCATTTTTTAACTGTTCCATATCTAGATGCTGTCCAGAGCCTTTTTTCATCATCAGAAATGCACGCAAAGCGTTTTCCATGTATTAAAATGGACCCAGTACACCAGCACAGTCAGTTCCAGGTTTCGTGTGAAGGAAAAAATGGTAGAACGTGCTGCATTATGCTCATGATGGGATCCATAGTGAATACAACCAGAAAAGACAGGACTGATGTTTTTTAACCTTCGTTTTCAGCAGTTTCCAGAAGAGTTTTCCAAACGCCTCAAGTACATGAGCTGTTACCTGTAGGTACTGTAAATATCTCCTAAACGCGCACCATTTAGAAGATATTTACCAGTGTAGAGCACCAGCGCATGTGCTCGTAAGGAACAACATACTCATGCCATTCCTTCAGAGTAGTGTGCCATAGAAAGTGACTCCTGCGCGCATGCATGGGAGTGGCGTCATTGCGGCTCGGCCATTCAAGCCGCTGGAGTCTGTGAACCCGAGAGGAAGATTGGGTAAAGATGGAAGCCTCAACAGCAGTGACAGCGTGCCTCTGGAGGGCTTCATTTTAAGGTAAGTTTCACATAATGTGCTAGCATGCTATGCATACTAGCACATTGTGATATTACCTTGCAGGGGAAAACTTTTTTTTCTTTTTTTTGAGAGTTTACTACCACTTTAAAGTGGAAGTTCAGTCAAAACCTAACCAAGGCTAGACATACTCCCACCCCGTTCTTAGCCTATTCTATCTAATGCTGTAAAGAAAAGATCTGTATACTTAACTGTTCTGAAGCTGCTCCGATAACTGACATGACATCTCCAGTGACTCCAATACAGTGATCAGTGTTAATAATATACTGTCACTGTACTAATGACACTGGCTGGGAAGGGATTAACATCTACGGCAATCAAAGGGTTAACTGTGGGGTTAATTTACTAAAACTGGAGAGTGAAAAATCTGGTGTAGCTGTGCATGGTAGCCAATCAGCTTCTATCTTCAGCTTGTTCAGTTAAGCTTTGAGAATAAAACCTGAAAACTGATTGGTTTTTATGCACAGTTGCACCAGAATTTGCATGCTCTGGTTTTAGTAAATCAACCCCTGTATGCCTAACAATGTGTTATGTGTGCTGCTTGTACTAAGATATGTGACCGTTTTATCTCCATGCTTTGCAGGGAGAAAAAATAGCCATATCTCTACTCTATGTACAGAGCCCTGTGTTTTTAGTAAACACAGGGCTCTGTACTGTGATTCGCTTAAGTCGATCAGCAGGTCCTGGTCACAAATCGTTGGCAGAGCAGCTGCCCAGCATCAGTATATCTACATGGGGAGGTCTGCTACTGGTTAAAGGTTTAAGTAGAATAGGCTTAGAATGAAGGCGGGAGTAGGTTTAGCTTTAGCTAGTTTTTGACTGAACTTCCACTGTAAAATGGGGACACCTGTTGTGGTGACAGCTGTCTAAGAGAGGATTTCTATTACTTTGAAGAGGTCTCCTCTTACTTCTTATGTCTCAAAAAAGGAATTGAAGGAACATGAAAAGGACAGTAAAAAATTGACAGGGGTTTAATTATTTCTTACTCTATGCAAACGTAAAAAGTTGTGATTTTTAGATATACTTCTGATAACACTCAGTCCTCATGCACACTGGACATTTTTACAGCTGCTGTTTTTGGCTTTTGATGTTTTTTTCTACAGCTAGTATACCCACCAGCATGTTATCCTATGTGGCCATGCACACATAGACTGTAATCAGCGTTTTTTGGCTTGGACGTTTGTTGGCTGGAAAAAAAACCCAGGACTAGAGGGTTTCTAGAGGAGTTTTTTAGCTGTAAAAATGCTCTAACACTGAAATACATGGCAAAATGCGGTGAAGCAATAAAAAGAGGCAATCAGTTCATGTGCTGACAAGAAGCATGCTGATAGAAGGAGAAAACGTAGTGACCGAAAGATGAGCTCATTGCTGTACTGCTTCTCCTTTCACTTTCCACTCACAGGCTAGTGGTCCAGGATGACCTGGTTCAGAAAAGTGGGTTGAATGAAGCTGGCTATCAGACTGTGGACACCTAGCAGTGAAAGAGGTATTGTGGGGAAAATTTTGCTGATCCTCGCTTAACATTGTAGCAAATACTGTTTTTGCTATTTTATCTTTTAATGGGCCATTCGTTTTTATCCAGTTATCTTTGGCTGGAGTTCTGTTTTGAGCTGTGCTGGATCTGAGGCTTTGTTAGTCTACTGTAGGTAGTAAATAGAATCCCTGCATTAGAGAACTTCTAAACGTTGTCAAGCGTATTCCCTTATCAGAGCGAGCAGCAGTGAAGTCCCAGGGCTTGCTGGCTTCCAGATTGCAATCTCACCCAGGAGGAACTATACAGCTTCCTCAGCATCACCTATAGGTCCAGCTGGACAGCCTTGTTATTTATTGTACAAATCGGAGATGTTAAGACTACAGCTTAACCATGAATTATTGAGTCTGTGCTTTTATTGATGGCTTCCATATGGGAACGTGCTCCCTCTTCTCATGCTTCGTATAAATTCTCTATCAAATATGGTCCGAATTTAACTTTTAAAAACATACGAGGAGGATTGAAAGGCCGGGGGGGATTTTTATTGTACGCAGTGAAACTGAAAAGGAATAGAATGCAGAACCCCGCTGGTCGATTAGGCAGCCAGCGAGACCTCATGGCGATGATAGGGGATTATTAGGGAAAAGTGTGTTAATAACCAGCTCGCTGAAAAGACGGCTGCGGATGTTCGCGACCTTTTCTTGTACTTGCAATTAATCCAACATATGTTTTATTTAGAAGGGTCAATGGTTTATCATCGTCTTTATAGAAGAAGAACAGAAATAATTATGGTAAAAAATGGCGTAGACATAATCACGCAAAATGAATTTCTGAAAAAGATGAAAGAGCTACTTTGCACAGCAAGTGAGCCAAGCAACCAATGAGAGTCCTTGTTTTCTTTTGAACTCTGCTCTGCAGAAATAACAGAGAGACATAAAGTGTTACTAAACCCAGGACCCTGCATTCACTCTATCTGGTCTCCCACAGTGCACACAACATCAAAATGCAGTTATTCTAGTAAATATATACTGCTAAATACCTTTTCCCATCAGCAGTTAGAGCAGTCTTGCGACTTCTATCAGTGTCCAGCTGAGCACTGGTTACAGGTTGTTGGAGTTTTCATTCTCCTGTAGAAGGATGCAGGACCCCTGACCTCTGACATTGGAATATAGTTGCTCACCTCTGCAGCTTTGGCACTTTTCTAAAGAGGCTTCCTACAAGATTTTAGAGCGTGTCTGTGGGAATTTATGCTCATTAAAGTGTTACTAAACCCAGGACCCAACATTCATTATATCCACTCTCCCACAGTGCACACAACATGGAAATGCAAATATTTTAGTAAATATAAACTACTAAATACCTTTTCTCATCAGCAATATATAGCAGTCTTGTGACTTCTTTCAGTGTCCAGCTGTGCACTGGTTACACCTTGTAGGAGGAGTTCTCATTCTCCTGTAGCAGGATGCAGGACCCCTGACCTCTTTTTGGACAGTGCTGATTGGCCCTGTGCTGATCACATGCACTCTCCCAAGGAAAAAAACTCTCTTGCAGTACACACCAAACGGAGCATGTGCAGCTTGCCCCTAGGTTCTGTTCTATCAGGAGATATTTGGGAGACACTGGAAGAAGGGGAGGATCAGATAAGACAGGATCAAACATCATTTTTACACAATGTGGAGGATATACCCCTTAGGTTCCACAGTGAGTATAAGAAGCATGCTTTACTGCATAAACAGACTGATTTTACTGTTGTGGGTTTAGTAACACTTTAAGCCAAATCACAGACATCCCTTGCAAATAGAAGTTTAAAGGGTTAGTTCACCTTTCCCAGAAAGCTGCCTGTGCAGATAAGGGGTGTCTGTAGATAATAACAAACTGTGCAGCTCTGACTGAAGTTGAAGAATGGCCTTGTTATAGGTGTAGGCAATTTACATACTTCCTGAAGCCTGATGGGAAAACTCCCAGGATGGTGCTAGGTTAGGCCTAGTAATTTCTGCTCACCTCCACCATCACAGGAGTGAGCTCTCTGACCCTGAGTTCAGAGATATTGTATGAGGGGAGAGAAAGAGCATGTGAGGGGCTCTGATTCAGAGAAAAATCTCACTCCTGTGATGGTGGAGGTGAGCAGCAATGACTAGGCCAACTTAACAACATTCTAACAACGTCTTGGGAGTATTCCAGTCAGACTTCATGAGGTACATAAATGGCCTACACCTATAGTAAAGATATTATTCAACTTTAGTCAGAGACACAGTTTGTTATTATGCACAGACACCCCTTATCTGCATAGGCAGGTTTCCGGTAAGGTGAACTGACACTTTAATCTCTTGGTGAGTTAGGTGGCCCCATTCACAAAGGGCGATTAGCTGCATTCCCCGTGCAGAGTCGTCTTTTCCTAGCACAAGGATGCACGGGTGTTACATGCTTCCCCATGCCAGCATCCCATTGTTCTCTATTGGGCCATGCGGCTGCAGAGACACAGCTGCTGTGTCCTAATATGACATGAGGGTTGCATGCGGGTCCCAACAGACAACTATGAAATGCACGCAACACCTGTGCATTCCCATGCCAGGAGAAGGCGGCCCTGCACGGGGGACACACGATCGCCCCTAGTGAATGGGGCCTTACTTTCAAAGGCTCTTGGGATACCAAGACTGTGCTTCTTCCTTATCACAATACTGAGGGCCGGTTCAAACTATAGAAACGCAGTCCAGATGCGTTCCGTATGCATTTCAGCATGCGCATTTTTTATGCATTCCGGTGTGTTTTTGATGCCTTTTTGACGCGCTCCAGTGCATTTTTTATGCATTCCAGTTAATTTTTCCCCCTCTTTTTTCTATTTAAATAGGGATATGTGCATCCCAGTGCATTTTTGATGCATTTTGGTCCATTCCAGTGCATTCCGGTGCATTTTTGCTGGGTTTTACCACATTCCAGTACAGTTCTGTGCAGAAAAAAATGCAGCATGTTCTACTTTTTTTTCTGCAACCCGAACGCACTGGAACTGCAAGCACTGATGTGAACTATGACATTAACAACCATATAATCTACTTTCTTCGCATTTTGGATGCAGAAAAAAAAACAACTGAGATGCATGTAGTGTGAACTGGCCCTGAGACCCTGATTTGGTGGTTATACTAAAGGCAGGCCTTCACTATGCATATGGAGGAAATGCTGGCGTTTATTAATGGTACCTATGATAAACATAAGATGTTGTGGCCGGTCTGGTTTCATTTCTCCTCCTCTACATGTCTCTGTGATATGTGTGCCCCTGCTGTTCTCTAGTGGAGCCCCTGGTCCCCCCGACTCAATCTCATTTTGGCTTGTCCGCTGGTTGGACCCTGTGCTGCACGCTGTGCTGTGTGCGGCAGGGTTGCTTCCATGAGACACGCATGGGCAGCTATCCCATTGCTGCTTACTGCTGTCCCCATTCCCCATCCCCTTCTTTTTTCTTTCTTCTCCTTCGATACCCTTTCCACTGAACCCTTCTTTTCTTTTTCCTTGTTTCCTCCCCCCCCCTCTTTTTTTTTTCCCCCCATCTTGGTTGTGTGGAACTCTTTCATACTGGTTCATGCATCATGCCAGGGAATACTCCCCTGACAATCTGTTATGTTTTACCTCCGTAATATGGGTTATCGCTCCTTCCCTCTTACTGTTATATTGCACTATTTTCATTTACCCACATGGATCATAACCACCTCTCTGATGTTTTTCTTTTGTTTATATACTTGTACTTTTTTTTTTTATACTTCCTATGCTCTGTTTGTTAAATTTACGTAAAATAATAAAGACAAATTTGCCTTTAAAGGCAGGCCTTCCTTAGCAGTCAGTTTTAGAAAATGCTAGGAAAGCCTACATTGGCCTACAAAGAAGATAAGGATGTGCAAAAAAAAGGTGTGCTAAAATCTTATACTAATGAATATAGTTTGCTTACAGGGATTTTTTTTTTTAAAGAACCGCCTACTTAAAAAATTGTAAGTAAAAGTATTTAAAATGCTTTAACGGTTTCAAGGGTTTCTCTTTCCATAAATTACTTTTTTATTCACTTGCAATGTGCCTCTGAAAATGCTAGAAAATGTGCTTATTCGATTTCCTAGCACAGCCCATTTTTGCACGTGTTAGCCCTTTCCTCTACTGGCGGTGCCAATTACTGTCTGTGCTGGCCTAGCTCCTTTGCCCCCCCACCACCTTTCTATATAACCTTGTAGCCTCCAGGGGAGAAGCAAAGGGGAATGCTATAAAGTGCCAAGTAACAATTTTGAGTCAGTTGAGGTTGCTGACATGGCAGTGGCCAACAGCAGCCTCGGGGCTACTGAATGTCTACACAAGGGAGGCTTCTACAGGTAAACGCCATTTATAAAATACATTAAATGCCCAGGAAGATTGTTGTCAAAATGAATGGCATGGCGATAGGTCCCCTGTAAACAATGCTGATGTTTCTTTTTACCTACTTTGTAACAATACCTCTTTTTAAAGTGTTACTAAACCCACAACAGTAAAAACAGTCTGTATTTGCAGCAAATGTATGCTTGTTACATAGTTAGTCTGGCTGAAAAAAGACAAAAGTCCATCCAGTTCAACCATTAAAAAAAAAAAAAAAGTTATAATCCTATACCCACAGTTGACCCAGAGGAAGGCAAACCCAGCAAAGCATGATTCAATTTCCTCCTGCTGGCAAAAAAAATCCTTTCTGATCCCCCGAAAGGTAATCAGATATTCCCTGCATCAACTTTACCTATAAATGTTATATTCACTGTGGAACCAAAGGGATTAATTCTCCACACTAAGTAAAAAAAAAGCTGTTTGATCCTGACATCTCTGATCCTCCCCTTCTTCCAGTGTCCCCCTCTTATCTCCTGATAAAGACATATCATGTGGAGTCACTCTGCACATGCTCAGTTTAGTGTATATAGCTAGGGAGGTTGTTTTTTTTGGAGGGGAGAGTGCATGTGATCAGCACAAGGCCAATCAGCACTGTCCAGACAGAGGTCAGGGGTTCTGCATCCTCCTAGAGCAGAAAGAAAACTCCTCATACAAGCTTTAACCAGTACTCTGCTGGACTCTGATAGAAATCACAAGACTGCTCCAACTGCTGATGAGAAAAGGTATTTAGCAGTTTATATTTACTAAAATAATTGCATTCCATGTTGTGTGTACTGTGGGAGACCAGATATAGTGAATGCAGGGTCCTGGGTTTAGTACACACACAATACCCCATGCCAAATGAATATTCATTCATGTTGCAGCAGAAAGCAGGGAATGTGCACCTGTGTGTATTCCTAGCTCTCAGACCCCACTGTCAAATCTACAAATTAACCATAGAGTCATTAACAGCAATCACATACAACCGAGCATCACGAGTGAAGTCAGCAGTACTTATTTCATTTTTTTTGTAAGGTTCTAAGGGTTGTTTTACATCTATGCGTTGCGGGAACACTGGCATTGCATCCTACACAAAGCATGGCAATGCACATTACATGCTTTTACGCATTTTGGAGCTATTCAATGCAAATAATACCCTACTGCACTAACGCCATGCTCATGTGTTTTAGAAGGTACCATAGTGCATTAAGTCAAATTTTTTTTAGCACAGCGGATGCATATCGTGTGCTGGCAGCACCTTGGTTCCTATTGGCTGCCTGAATGCAACGTACATTAACGCATAACATAAAGCATAAATGTAAATGGACCCTTAGAGATGTAACGACATTGTATAAATGTAAGCAATGTCTATGATGTAGCTCTCCCCTGTGATGACAATTTCCTAAATACAGGCCTACCAACACAATCCAATAAACCTGTCACTGGGACTTCATACATTTTCACTTAACCACATGTATATGCAATGCTAATTACCAGGCTCTGTTGCCAGAACTGCAGTTCATTTTAAGATAGAAAATACCTTAGAGGCCCCATGGTATGTAATCATTGGAAGCTTGGTCTTAGATAACTTTAAATAAAACAATCCGCTCTGTAGCGCAGTGAGGCAACACGGCTGTGTATCCACCGCTTTTGAAAACACAAGCGTTTACTACCTCAGCTGAATATAACAGGATTATGCTGGGGGAAAAATGAATTTGTGGCAGTGAAAAGTAAAATGTAATAACAGATTTGTGGAGATTGAATGTGAGGTATAAATAGAGGGTTTAAACCATTTAACAAGTTTTTTGCCTGCAGTTCTTTAAAAAGATTTAAAGTAATGCAGAGGAATGCAAAAAACAAAAAAACAATAGTATAGTCAGATATTTTAACTGGTCTTCTAGAGGCCTAAACTAGAAGTGAGGCCAGATTTGTAACTGGCTACGTAGGCCAGATTAGTAACAAGGCGGCGTACACCAGATTTGTAGCTAGGCCATAGAGGCCACACTAGTAAATGGACAATTTAGGCCACATTACTAACTAGGCTGCATTAATATCTAGGCCAGATTACAAATCAGGCCATCAGGTCTTCTACAGGCGTAAAGCAGAAGTGAGGCCAGATTTGTAACTGGCTACGTAGCCCAGATTAGTAACAGGGCGGCGTATACCAGATTAGTAGCTAGGCCACAGAGGCCACATTAGTAAATGGACAATTTAGGCTACATTACTAACTAGGCTGAATTAGTTTCTTGGTCAGATTACAAACCAGGCCATCAGGTCTTCTACAGGCGTAAAGTAGAAGTGAGGCCAGATTAGTAACTGTCTACTTAGACCAGATTAGTAACAAGGTGGCGTACACCAGATTAGTAGCTAGGCCATAGAGGCCACACTAGTAAATGGACAATTTAGGCCACATTACTAACTAGGCTGCATTAGTATCTAGGCCAGATTACAAACCAGGCCACCAGGTCTTCTACAGGCGTAAAGTAGAAGTGAGGCCAGATTTGTAATTGGCTACGTAGGCCAGATTAGTAACGAGGCAGAGTACACCAGATAAGTAGCTAGGCCATAGAGGCCACATTAATAAATGGATAATTTAGGCCACATTACTAACTAGGCTGCATTCGTTTCTTGGTCAGACTACAAACCAGGTCACCAGGTATTCTACAGCCATAAAGTAGAAGTGAGGCCACATAAGTAACTAAACAGTTTAGACCAAATTAGTAGCTAGGCCATATAGGCCACATTAGTAAATTTGCAATTTAGCTCAGATTACTAACTAGGCTTCATTATTATTATTACAGGTACTTATATAGCGCCATCAATTTATGCAGTGCGTTACATATATATTGTACATTCACATCAGTCCCTAACCCTCAAGGGGCGCACAATCTAAGGTCCCTAATTTACATTCACACATACATATACTAGGGCTAAGATTTGATAGGATCCATTTAACCTACCAGCATATCTTTGGAGTGTGGAAGAAAACCGGAGTATCCAGGGGAAACCCACGCAGGCACAGAGAGAACATGCAATCTCTAGGCAGGTGGTGCCATAGTTGGGATTCAAACCAACCCTAGTAGTTCATTAGTAACTAGGCCAGATTAAAAACCAGGCCACACAAGTGATGCATAGACCAGATTACAATAGGGGTGAATGAGACAGCATTCTGAGCTAGTCAAGGTTCTATTGCTTATGGGTTGTCAGTCTAACACTGTGAACATGCCTACAGGAGAGCATAGGACTGTCCTAATACTGCAGTGTTCCTCCACTGACCAACCAGTTTCCAGTTTGTCACCTAGCCAGTGAGTTACCATCCTGGCCAGTAAAAATGGGACTTGTGGCTAATGAAATAAATTGGAAAAAGTTGGCCCAGAAAAGTTGGCCCTACTGACCAAAGACTGGTCGATCAGGTTGTGGACCAGTATATACTTCTTAAAGAGCAGCTCCAGACAGGTTAACAAAAATTTAAAATCAGCAGCTACAAAAACAACAGAACTGGAAGAAAAACCTGTTTCCCCACCCCCTCAAGAAACAAAAACAAAACTATATATATATATACATATACATACAGTATATATATTCTAAAGATGGAAGAGAAAGGTGGGGGGAGAGAGACAAGTGGAACTTTCCCTTTTGGGTGTAGTTCCGATTTAACAGGAGAGTTCTCTCCAGAGTCCTAGACTTGACTGTACTGACCAGGAAGGATGCCTGGCTGAACAAAATGACAAGTTCTTCAAAAAGTAAAGTCAATTAAGATACATTCTTCACACAACCAACCATGACAGAATTTTCAAAACCAAAGGCTGTTGCTGAAAATCAGGGACATGTGGCAACTAAGATATGAGATTGCATGCATCTTAAGATGGCCACAGAAATTTGACTGGTCCAGCATGGACTGACTAAAATGTTGATCCATTGGTGGCTGTCCCTGTTCGATAAAAGTTGATCTTTAGATTGACTTTTGTCGAAAAGGGAATGTTGGAAACTTTTTGCCGATAAGCAGATGAAGCCAATCGGCTGGAGCCAGTGATCATTGTGTTCTGACAGCAGAGAGTCCCAAAGTCAGAATACAATGACATGGCAGGAGGGATTACTCTGTCTACCTTGTGTGGGTTTAGGAATCATCTAATCATCTATGGCTAGCTTGCAAAAGTCTCAAGTACTATACAATCATCTTAAAGTATATCTTAAGGAAAAACTTGTTTTTGTTCATTTTGGATAGAGTGGAGAGGGATTAGAACACCTTTTAGCTTTTTATTGTTGTCTGTGCCCCCTTTACGGAGATTCTTCCTCTCTTTTTGTCCTGTTTACCATTATCGTTGAAAGTGAATGTAAAGAAAACCCCAAATTTTGGGTTGTCCCCAGAATAGTAATAGGGGGCATATTTAATAATGAGGACACTAGTTCTGGTGACTTGGGGGACCCCAAATAATTCCCTAATTTGCAAGGATTTTCCCATTTTGGCTATGAGACAGGATGTGAAGGGAAATCTCCCCAATGGGACACAGATGGCAAAAAATAAAACAGATAGGGGTTATGCTCTACCCAAAATGAAAAAAAAAAGTTTAGCCTAAAGTTCTACTTTAACAAGGGCAAAAGCATCCCACACAAACCACAGACCTAGCAAACACGTTGCTGTACTTCAAAGTTTTTGAGCTCCCACTAAAGTGGGAAGTGGTGGACTAGAAGCACGGGGATGTTGGGCCTTATTTATAGTTTTTAAAAAAGCTGTTATTATCTATATCAGCCAAATGGATTCTTCATTTTATGTTTCTAGTGCTGTTTAAAAGACTGATGTAAAAACTGGCTGCTGTGCACAACTATGGCTCTTCCATCAGACCAATTCTACGATCAAGCCAGTCCTGGGGATTTTTAAGATGCAGCATTCCATTACCCTGAAATTCAAAGTGTCAGTGAACCACTGAATCCCAGCCCCCTGTTGATCACTCCAGCCCATGCAGTTGAAATATTACCGCTCTAATTTAATTACTATAGGCAATTTAATATCCTGATTTTGATTGGCTGCCAAGTAAATAACAACAGCCAATCATATTGCCAGTCCGTTTGCACTAAGTAGTCAACCATAAGTGCAGGCTTTGAATGGCTTTAATTTGCAGACCTCGGGCAATGCTATGTGGGCACTCTGCCAAATGCTGCCAGTTCCTACTGTGTCAGCAAGTTTCATGGACGAATGACAGCATACAGTGCATTTTGGAAATTGATTCAACGGTGAACTGTCTACATTGATAAGTACTGACAGTAGTAGAATAATGAAGCAGTTGGAATCACTTGCTGTGCCATCTCCATTCATATTTTGTCTTAAAGATTATACAGATTTTAGCTTCTGCTTAGAGTTGTGCAACATCCATAGACGTATTAGCATTGGTGATGATATATTATTCCCAGGCAATATAAATAGAAGCATTTAAAATGTAGGCTTAAAGTGTACTTCCACTTTGGGATAAAGCCTCTTTCATATTTGTCACATGTCCCTATTCACATAGCATTCAAAGGAAGAGACGTCTTCCATGGGAGGCGTCTCTTTCGTTGACTATTAATTATGGATGAAGTAGCCTTGGACTCAATATCACTCACTTCTTCTCAATATTCACATAACATTACTTAAAAAAAAATGACAGCTTACCTTTCTTTAGATCCTATTCTGGACCCTCCAGCTAGGAAAAATCCTAGGTAGTTATCTTTGTTTATGAGGGGCTGGGCAGCTGTGCTTGCAATAATTAATCCTGTCTGTACTGTGCAGTTAGATCTTTATTATCATTTGTAACTAGATTTGAACACTGTCTGTCAAAATAAAGGGATACAGGTATAGAGGCTGAGCTTCTTGCATTGTACATTAATGAGGACAGACTTGGGAGAGGCTCATTTAGAAAACCTTGTAAGTCAGCCATCCTCCTGAGAAACTCCTATAAGGTATGAGTTTTATATATTTAATTTAGGCATGCAGTGCAAATTGGAAAACATAACAAACATATAGAAGGGTTTTCTTAAATTGGACTGCTTAAAGCCTATCTTTAGCTTTGACCCCTCCTGTTTTGCCTACATGTCACCCCTGCACCTGTTTATTTTTTTAAATACCCAGATACATGCCTTAAATCCTGATGTCTTGATGTGTGATGTCCTGGGGTCCTTCCTTCTCTGCTTTGGCATTGGCTGTGGGTAATTGCATAGCACCCTCATTGAGCATATCTGCAGCATCCTCCACTGAACCCAGTCTAATCTGATAAAGGACCTTCAGGGATTGTGTCATTGATAACGTGAACCTACAGGGTATTACAAATAACCATTGCTGTCAATGATCCCAATGCCAGGGACAGTACTGGTAAAAAGATATTGCAGAGAAAGTTGCAATTAAAAAAAAGAAAATCTGCCCCTACAACGACACTGACATATCGACTTAAATCCCAATGAGAGGTGGACATGGGGGAGCTGGATGATGAGATGTGGGAAGAGGTGTTGATCTCAAGCAAACTGGTCTACCTAAAGTTGTCAGATTGCTTCACCCAGCTATATATACTACATAGAACCTATTTAACATCTATTCGGTTATCTAGATACAGACCACAATACAATCCACTCTGTCCTAGATGTGGGGTTTCCAATGGTACCTTTTTTCATCTCATATGGTCTTGTTCTCTCATTCAGGGATACTGGATTCAGGTGGTTCGATTCCTCCATGATAGAATGGGTTTCCCCCATAGAGTACTATGCCCTAAGCACTATCTACTGGGTCTTCTCCTTGACTCAGAAACTGACAAATTTCAGACTATTTTCTTACAGGAAACACTCTTTATTGCCAGATTACTAATTGCCCTGAAAAATATCGTAACATTTGGAATAAATGGCTGGACTCCACGTCCACCTGTGATCTGGAGGAGGACATATATTTGTAGTTTGTTTATTTTGAGCTTCCCTTGTTAAATGCGTTTATCCCTGTGGTAGTGGTGCCATGTTATGTGAACTTTGTTAGCTTTTATTTTACTTGCCTACGGCAAGCATTTTTCTTGTCTGTACACTTGTATTTTTTTGCCACTATACTGACTTGGGTGATTCCATCAGAGAACCGCTTCCTCGCTGATGGGACCCAGGAACAAGGTATTATAGCCGGGCATTACACCCAAGAAAAGACGAGACTAGCTTGATGCAAACTGAAACTACTTTATTGAACATAAATCCACTTAGTGTGCACCAAATGCTTTTACAAATCCAGGTTTTACATTGTAGAAGTAGCAGTGACATCATCACTGTGCTGCACAAGGCTGTGCAAAGAGCAGTGATGTAGCAGGCCCCACCCACTACAGGCTGACTGCAGAGCACTACAGGAGGAGGCGGAGACAAGACCAGTCATCCTTTACAAGGAAAGAGAGCAGCAGTGTCTGGTCTTTATTACAGGAAACTCAAGCACATGGCGAACTTTAGGTTACTGCACAAATCTTGAAAAAAGTGTATAAAGCACACAAAGACAAACAGGTATGAATACACATGTCTCTTATATTTACAGAATATTGCTTATTCTGCATTTCAGTTATAACATGATAAATATATCCAATGCTAGATCCACTTTAAATGCTTGTTAACATATGATTAATGTGCGAGAATACAGAAACAAGATGGAAGTAAAGTCTCATTTCTTTTCCTCTTATCACCTTGACAACTGGAAGAGAAAAACTCTGCAGTAAAATAACATGAACTCCCTGAACCATTTGCAGGATGAGGTGGAGTGGTCAGCCACAATCTCATCTCCTGACTGGCGAGAAGGACGCGCACTACTCCTATCCGTAGCTGTGTGGTGGGGAGAAAGCTCGAGGTGTTGGCGTTCCTGCCTCCCTCAAATCCACAGTGACACGCTCCGTTTCAAGATGCTGCTAATTATTGAGGAAACGGTATTCCCAGCTGACGCTACGTGCTGAGACTCTTTGATAGCCCTACTTAACATACAGAATAGATATTTCACAAGCCTTTTAACTGCCGTGCCACGGTACAGTTAAAAATCAAAGCGCAAGCATCATCCACTTAAGCTAATCAACTTTCATAAGATAAATGTACGGAAAAAAAAAAGAACCTGCAAAGAATGCATTTTTAATTATCCCGCAAGGTCATTTAGTTCTTCAAAGTTACAGAAGATGCGCTATGGGTTTTCAGATGGCCTTGACAATGCTTGTAAAGATGGGAGCAACGTTACGCTTCTGGAGGTTCTATGAAGACGTACAAGATGTAGGCTTCAAGGCACTGCAATGTACATTTTTAAAAATTCAGTCCACCTAAAAAACAGATTTCAGGTTCAATCTGATCTCAGCAGGCTTGATCACAAGCGCCTCCTTTACATGTGCAGTAGATTTTATTGCTCCTATGAAAAGCAATCTGTGGTGGCAGCAATTGATAGGCAGCCTGGAGTTGATATCAATGCTACCTGAATGTTTGTTTTAGGCCTGGTTCACACAATGCGTTCCAGTTGAGGGAATCAAATCAATTCCGCACCTGCAAACACCCGCAGCCAAATCTTACTGCTTTTGCAAGGCATGCAGGGCTGCCATTCATTCTGAATGGCACCCCACTGCATCTCAGCCCACAACATGATCGTGAGGAACCGCAGGGAAACCGCATGGTCAAAAAACCATGCGGTTTCCCTGCAGATGCATTTTGAAAAAGGTGCAAGCACCTTTTTTTGCAGTTCATGCAGCACAATAGCCGATTCAAATGAATGGGCTGCCATTCTCGAGCAAACATGGGTCGCATGGCCCGCACTAGTGTGAACCAGGTCTTAACCAGAGAAAGTCCACTGCAGTAGACCACAACCACAAGCATTATACAAGGTTGTGGCACAGTCCCATGCACTTGAATGGGCCACGTTTGGCAGCAGGTCCACCTGTAAAAAATGCAACATTTTACCATGCTACTAGCCATGTTGATTTGCAGTTCAATGGTCAGGAGACAGTAAAGATGCAGACCAAACACCTGTTTGTACCATCTTTCAGCCACATGTGTGAGCAAGGCCTCAAAAAGGCCTAAACTATTAAAGCCATGCACAAAAAGATGCAGGTACACAGTAAAGGACTAGTCATCGTCAATGCCTACAGGTCCTCTGTAGGTTATCTTTTCCTGATTAGTGACTCACCATGCCTGGCTCTGCATTGTTTCGCTGTGTGGAGGCAGGCATCTCTGAGAAGCAGGGCCGACACATACCAGAGATATCCATAATCAAGGCCAATGCTAACCACAGATTTGAGCCCCCCAGCTGAAAACCACTAAGAAGATTCACATTATAGCTAAAATCAATTATAGAGAATTACAGAAAATCATCAGGACAAAATGCTGTACTATTCACTCGCTATGGTATTCCAGGAACTTAATTAATGATATAATTTAGCCAGAGGGAATATAATAAAGTAGGGAAGATACCGCCCAGGGGAAAAAAATGTGCGTTAATTGTGCCTAATTACCAAAATGACAGCTTACAAGAAGTTCATTACTTATGTTCATTGCTCTGACTCATAATAAATGAATGTAGCTAAGAACACACAAAAAAAGAAAAGTTATTCTCTACCTCACTATAATAAAGTGACACCAAGGCTTTGAAAGGTTATCTGTACAAAATGATGTCTCTGGTGATGACCAAGTATTCATTTCATGGACAGTATCACTGGAATTGGCAGTTCCTTGTTTAAGCAAAAAATATTATCTGCTTCTGGTTATTTCAGGCCAGTCCCCGCCTTTCATGGGCCGCTAATAAGCAAAAATGGGAAACGTATTGCACTTCGAGATAGCACAGTGGCATAGTGGTTATGCTGTCATGGACTGGTGCCAGGAAAGGAAAATTGTATTTGATACAATCTTCATTCTCCTGGCCGCATACTACCACATGTATGCTGGCATGGACTGGTGCCAGGAAAGGAAAATTGTAAGTATTTGATACAATTTTCATTTTCCTGGCAGCATACAGCACATGTATGCTGACATGGATTCGTGCCAGGAAAGGAAAATTGTAAGTATTTGATACAATCTTCATTTTCCTGGCAGCATTCTACCACATGTATGCTGACATGGATTGGTGCCAGGAAAGGAAAATTCTAAGTATTTGATACAATTTTCATTTTCCTGGCAGCATACAGCACATGTATGCTGACATGGATTGGTGCCAGGAAAGGAAAATTACTGTAAGTATGTGAAAAAAATTTCTATTATTGTACTGTAACCATCTCTATGCAACAGATATCTAAAATCAGACCTAGCAGAATAAGGCCTCATACACGCACAGGCTGTTTTTGCAGCCACTTTTAAGGGCATCAGGCATTTTGGTTTTTTTTACTGCTTCCAAATGGCCCTCTATGTTATTCTATGTGTCCATGCACACAGACTTTTAGAAGCTTTTAGTAGCAGTAGCATTTACCAACAGAAAAAAAAAGAGGGCCAGTGTGTCCAGGAGTAGCAGCGTTTTGGCAGGAAAAAACACTTGGCATGGCTAAACACGTCTTAATGCTAGGAGCGTTTAGCGCTTGAGCATTAATTCATTTACATGGCCAGAATAAAATATTATTATAACCAATTAAGTGAATTAATGCCCAAGCGCTTCAGGTTTGTAAGTGCTTGTAAAAGCGTTGGATACTTTAAAAGCGTCAGGTGTGTTTTCTGCACAAACATTGCTGCCAGGAGGAGGGCTTCTAGGAGAGTTTTTTTTATCATCCTGTGTGCATGAGGCCTTAAATGGAGTTTGTTGTGCACTAATATATCTGTGGGATTTTGCTGTAGTACCATATATCCACCAGAGAGAAAAAGTCCTCTGTATCTCCAAGTGGTACTGATAGACACTGAAAGGGCCCACACGGGGAAAAACAATGTGAACATTTAAACCCCAAAACTCGTTTTTAATGGTGTCCCAGCTGGACTGAGAATAAAAAAGTAGCTCTGGCTGCAATGCTCACTTTCTCTGTCCACTTTAGTAATAGCTTTTGCCACAAGATGGCCTTAGTCTTCCAAGTTGAATGATGGCCCATGCATTGTGAGAGCAGGGTGTCATGGACCGCACCCCAGGGGGGACATTGCTATGTGGCCTGCATTCACAGTACAACGATGCAGAGAGTGGCCCAATTATCATCAATTTTTGCATTTCTGAAGACCACTCCACAGAAGGGGTGAAGGGAACCCTGTGTGTCGGTGTCATGCAACTGGCCAGAAGACATCTGGAAATGGTAAGTATATAAAAGCATAAAATACAGCTGAGGGTTGAGGGACAGAAGCCAAAGTTGGGTGTTAACTGCACACCACATTCCCTTCCTTGCTGCTCCAGGAGAGAAGAGAAGGAGCCCTCTGTAGCTCCAGATTGATCTAGTTTGTTCTTGGGAGGAGTGGAGAGGACAGTTTGGGTGATAAAGTACAACGTATGTAGGAGGTTTTGTTTCATCCAATCACTTTGCTGGGTATATGTAAGGGTTTACAACCATCTAAATTGTCACTCATGACAGTTCAATAAAGCTCTGCGAAAAAAAAAGCACACACTAGCGCTGCTGTGATCAGCCTTGTCTGCTGGTCTAGACTAGCAGCCGATGAGATTGACTTAGTCCCTATGACAGCCCACACTCCCAGCTAGATCTCATTGTGTCTCTGCCAGGCAGCCAAATGCAGGTTGGGACTCGAGATTTCCTTTCCAAAAATAAAGAACATGAAATGTACAATGCATCTTGCTGTGCAAACTGACATGACTAAGAAAACAGCTATGTGATTCCGGTTTGAGGAATCTCGCTCTTTCATTGCTAAGCTTCCAGGTGACATTAACAAAGGTTTCAATTTTCTATAAATAAAGCAGCAGAGTGTTTTTTTTTTATTTATTTATAGAGAGTTGCCTTATGATCTGACAAACAGGTGCTCAAATAATACAAAATTAAACATGAACATATGAAAGAATTTGCGGTACATACTGCCAAGCAGAAGGGAACACCCAAAATAATCTCTGATGAATGGAAAACAAAGGCACAGTTCACCTTCTGCAAAAATGGAACAAATGCACCCACATTCATACAATAAAAAATGAGTACGTTTGCATTTTTTACACACATTAAAATGCACATTTTTAGTCCTGAAGGTTAGTTAAAACTCCTCGTACAGCATTCATTTTCTGAAAGCAGAAATAAAAAGAGAATACAACAGTGGACGTTCCAATTTCAAGTGTTACATGATATTAGGGCAATAGCTTCTCAAACCCATATTTTCAGTAAAACATACACTAAATTTCATTTTATTGCACACAAACACAATATATTACCCACATGTTTTGGTACAATATAAAAGATAAGGTTGCGCCGAGCAAATAGATATCAAACATGTATAGCCTTAAAATGATGCACGCCTGTGAAACAGCCACAAACATTGGTACACAGAATGTTCTACAGATGAACAGTTTTGAGGTAATCAAAATGGTGGCCCTGGAATTATCTCACTCCAACGTTCGCGGCAATACCCAAAGTGTGTATGAAGAAGAGCTGAATTTTGTTTTATGTGTTTGGGTACTTTTTAAACTTTTTTTTTTTTCTTAGACCCCAATATCTCCCCTGACTGCCACTGAAGCTAATGGAGCACAGATCACGCTCCATTCACATACATGTGCCTCTAGTATGGGGCTCTCAAAATTTGTAGACTTAGGAACTACAGAATATCGGGGGGTGCCATGGAGAAGGTCTGTAGTTTATGCATGTATTTGCAAATGTGTTCTAACTAAACCCCTGTTTTTAACGCATACTGTTAGACAGATTAATTTGGTTTCTTTGCAGGATGGTTGGCAATCAGAGCTGGGAATTTTTCTCTTTTTCTTTGACATGCATCACCCTTCCATGTGCTCCATGATGTGAAGGCCAGTTATAGACTGGGGCAGTGACCATTTTTTGCACACAAAATGTTCTGTAGGTGACACTTTAAAAGCCCCTACAGATGAACAGTGTAGAGTTAATCATAATGGTGGCCCTGGAATTATCTCACTCCAACGTGCATGTCAATACCCAAAGTGTGTGTGAAGAAGAGCTGAATTTTGTTTTATGTGTTTGGGTACTTTTTAAACTTTTTTTTTTCTCTTAGACCCTGATGTCTCCCCTGACTGCCACTGAAGCTAATGGAGCACAGATCATGCTCCATTTGCATACATGTGATTCTACTATGGGGGCACTCAAAATTTATAGAGTTAGGAACTACAGAATATCGGGGTGCCGTGTAGCTTACGCATGTATTTGCAAATGTGTGCTAACTAAACCCCTGTTTATAAGGCATACTGTTAGACAGATTATTATTATTATTATTATACAGGATTTATATAGCGCCAACAGTATGCTCAGCACTTTATAATATAACGGGAGACAATACAGCAACAATACAGTTCAATACAAGAGGGATAGGAGGGCCCTGCTCCTGGGAGCTTACAATCTAGAAGGGAGGGGCTAGTGGTACAAAAGGTAGTAACTGTGGGGGATGGACTGGTTGGAAGAGTAGAAGATTCCAGTATTAGCTGAGGGCAGGATAGGCTTCTCTGAAGAGATAGGTTTTCAGAGATCACGTAAAAGTGAGCAGAGTAGGCGATAGTCTGATAAATTGGGGTAGAGAGTTCCAGAGGATGGGGGAAGCTCTGGAGAAGTCCTGGAGACCAGCATGGGAGGAGGAGACAAGGGAGCTAGAGAGAAGGACATCTTGCAAGGAGCGGAGAGTAAGGTTTGGGTGATATTTGGAGACAAGATTGGTGATGTAATTTGGGGCAGAGTTATAAATGGCTTTATACGTTATTGTCATTGTTAGTGTTCTGAATTTTATTCGTTGGGCAGTGGGAAGCCAGTGGAGGGATTAGCAGAGAGGGGTGGCAGATACAGAACGGTTAGTAAGGTGGATGAGTCTGGCAGCAGCATTCATGATAGACTGAAGAGGGGATAGCCTGCGATTAGGTAGGCCAATGAGGAGGGAGTTACAATAGTCAAGGCGAGAGATAACAAGGGAGTGAATAAGTTGCTTAGTGGTTTCCGAGGTTAGGAACGGGCGTATCTTGGAGATGTTGTGGAGGTGAAGTCTACAAGATTTGGACAGTGATTGGATTTGGGGCTGACAGGACAGATGGGAGTCTAGGATTACAGTACCCTGGCATGAGGGGAGGGACTGATGATTATGTTATTGATCTTGATGGAGAAGTCAGGGGAGGGGGCACGGGCTGGGGGGAATAGTATGAGCTCAGTTTTGGAAAGATTGAGTTTGAGGAAGTGGAGTGACATCCATGCCGATATGTTTAATTTGGTTTTTTGCAGGCTGGTTGGCAAGCTGAGCTGGGAATGTTTCTCTTTTTGTTTGACATGCGTCGCCCTTTCATGTGCTCCTCGCTGTGAAGGTCAATTATAGAGTGTGTGAAGAGGAGCTGAATTTTGTTTTATGTGTTTGGGTACTTTTTAAACTTTTTTTTTCTCTTAGACCCTAATATCTCCCCTAACTGCCACTGAAGCTAATGGAGCACAGGTCACGCTCCATTCGCTTCTTCCCCAGTCACAGGGGCCACTGCGGATCCGCACGAAAATCCGTGCAGACGCACCACCCGCACGGACAAATGCGGACCTGCGGGCGGGTGCCATTATTTCTAATGGCACGCTGCCCGCACTGGAAATCGCAACCGTAATGGAAACCAAGGTTCCCATGCTGGCTGCGTTTTCAGAAGAAGTGCAGGGACTTCTTCCCTGCGTGTCCCGGGGCATGGGAGTCCATTCAAATGGATGGGCTCTTGTGCCCACGCAAAATGCAGCCCGCATGGCCGCATATATGTGAACCAGGGGTAAAGGGCCGAGATGCGCCAGCACCAAGGGGTTAAAGTGGATGTACCTGATTACTAAAATCTCATTTAAGCTTTACCATATTATTTTAATTTCAAAATCCGTTTTTAATACTTCTAAATCTTCAGGTTTTATTAAAATAATACCAGCCATGAGGGTCCTTGTTCAGGCACTTCCTGTCAGAGGGTGACAACCCTCTAATTCTGTTATCCAATTGTGCTTCTGTGTTGTCACCCACGCTTCCAGTGCAGAGTTCAAGTAACTGTATTAACTCAAAATACAAAGGTAGGGTCCACTGTTGTCATCATTATGAAACCCACCCTGAGAAGCCCTTGATGGAGAGCATGTACAGTTGTGTTCAAAATAATAGCAGTCAGACATCACTAACCTGATCAATCACTGTTTTTGGTAGAAATGATATTTCTACATGGCAAATAATTTACTAGCAGGTGTAGTAGAGTAATAGAAATCCAACAGACCCAACAGTCATGACATGCATGCTGCTGATTCTGTGTCATTGAATCACTAATTGAAAGGGGCATGTTCAAAATAATAGCAGTGTGGAGTTCTATTAGTGAGGTCATTCATTCTTTGAAAAACAGGTGGAAATTATTGCCCTTATTTAAGGAAGGAAGGCAGCAAATGTTGTACATGCTGGTTACAGTGCATTTCTCTCTGAAATTCTGAGGAAAATGGGTCGTTCCAGACATTGTTCAGAAGAACAGCGTACCTTCATTAAAAAGTTGATTGGAGAGGGGAAAACATATAAAGAAGTGCAGAAAATGATAGGCTGCTCAGCTAAAATGATCGCAAATGCTTTAAAATGGCAACCAAAACATGGAAGAAAGCGAAAAACTACCATTCGAATGGATAGAAGAATAGCCAAAATGGCAAGGACTCAGCCAACAATCAGCTCCAGGAAGATGAAAGAAGGTCTAAAGTTACCTGTGAGTACTGTTACAATTAGAAGACGCCTATGTGAAGCCAAGCTATCTGCAAGAAGCCCCCGCAAAGTCCCACTGTTGAAAAAAAGACGTGCTGAAGAGGTTACAATTTGCCAAAGAGCACATTGACTGGCCTAAAGAGAAATGGCGCAACATTTTGTGGACTGATGAAAGTAAGATTGTTCTTTTTGGGTCTAGTGGCCGGAGACAGTTTGTCAGATGACCCCCAAACACTGAATTCAAGCCACAGTACACTGTGAAGACAGTGAAGCATGGTTGCGCAAGCATCATGATATGGGGATGTTTCTCATACTATGGTGTTGGGCCTATTTATCGCATACCAGGGATCATGGATCAGTTTGAATACATCAGAATACTTGAAGAGGTCATGCTGCCTTATGCTGAAGAGGAAATGCCCTTGAAATGGGTGTTCCAACAAGACAACGACCCCAAACACACCAGTAAACTTGCAACATCTTGGTTCCAGACCAACAAGATTGACGTTATGGAGTGGCCAGCCCAATCACCGGATCTTAATCCAATAGAAAACTTGTGGGGTGACATCAAAAATGCAGTTTCTGAGGCAAAACCAAGAAATAGAGAAGAACTGTGGAATGTAGTCCAATCATCCTGGGCTGGAATACCTGTTCACAGGTGCCAGAAGTTGGTTGACTCCATGCAACACAGATGTACAGCAGTTCTCAGAAACAGTGCTTATACAACTAAATATTCATTAAGTGATTCAAAGGAAAGCAAAATCTTCAAACATGTTTCAGTTTATATAGTGAATGTTTGAGTTTGTAAAGAAGAATACAGACACTGCTATATTTTTGAACAGTCTAATATTCACTTTTCTTCAATTTTTTTAAGAGGAACAACACAAATTTGATACATTTTTCTTCATGTTTTGATTTGGAATAGAATGTGTAGTGTTCCCAATGCATTTGTGTGTATGGAAATAAAAGCTATTAGAAGGATTTTGAGCTTTATTCACTTTTTTCAACACACTGCTATTATTCTGAACACAACTGTAGATATAAAGTGGCTGCAAGAGGCTGAAGAAGATCAGCAGCTATCAGATGTAACAATGATTTTAAAAATATTTGATTTTTTTTTCATTATTATTATGAAGATACCAAGTATTTACAATGCTTTAGCAAACTAAATGTCATCCAGTTAGGCTTTACTTTAACAATCTTAAAATCTACCCTGTCTCTAGAGTGAAGATCTGGTAAATCTTTTATGACCACAGTCACAATAGTCACAACGCTTGTAAGAACTGTTCCTCACTTGGGACAAAAAAAAGCAAGTGACAAAACATATCATGTCAGTGTGCTAAATGTGATATGATTGGCGATGCTACATTATTGTCTCCACCGCCAACAGTCTGGGGACAGAGGGGAGGAATAGGAAGCATATTGTACTAGTTCACTTGAGAATCCATGAAGTGCCACCACATTGCTTGTTGTTATTAACTTTTATAGAACAGAACTGAAATCATTCCATACTTTTTTGTTTATTTTGGCTTTAGCAGATCTGAACCCAATCACAAAAATCTTGTCTACCATGGTCCTAGTTCAGGCACTTCCTGGTATAGTGACAACTGGCTCCCCATTGTGCTCCTATGTTGTCACCCTATCCCTAGTGTAAAACCACAAGCAGCCAAGTGGACGCAGGCATGGCCCATCACTGTCACCATGAGTAAGCTGGCTCAGAGCAATGATGTGCATCCAATGATGGTGTGAGTACATGTAGACAAGGCCTGCAGGAGATCAGCAGCACTGAGATACAAAAAGGTATCTTATGGAAAAAAGGCAATGGTTCATGATACACAGTGCTTTAGCAAACTTAATGTCATTTAGTTAGGATTTAGATCTACATTAGTAATAAAATATTTACTTGTCCTATTTTTGTTTAAGGCTTCATTCATACCAGGCACATTGCCAAGAATTCGATTGTGTTTTCTGAGCTAGAATGCATAGCAAACGAAAATTCCACTATTAATGATTTGACATATTGCCACCAACACAGTGATCCTGCATAATGAACTATTGGCACATTGCCCAACATGTCAAAAAGCATCGCAGCACATTGCTGTACGTATCATTGTATGAAAGAGATGTTATCTGCAGTCCTGTATTTTTTCTTATAAAATACTGTTTTAACTTGTTTTCATCCATGTTTGCAGCTCAGTGCTGCTGACCTCCTTCAGTCTCTTTTCAGCCAATTCCAATAAAATCACCAAAGGGTTAGAGCCCCTGTTGGGTTTTTATTTCTATATGTGTCCCTACTATGGATGATTTCCCATCACTCTCTGCCAGGGCAGAAAGAAATTGGAAATCTCTTAAGTGGAGAAAGATAGTTTTAATAGAGTAGGGAAGGGATAGAACATTTGACAATGCTTTTATTACTGTCTGTGCCTTCCTGTACCAGTGACAACGGCGCTACCAATGTGTTGACTTGATGTCACACTTAGGGGTTAATTTGAAGTGCTCACATCAGTGAAAGTGTAATTTTATTTGTCCTGTGTGAATGAGGCAACAAAAATGAATGTAAGTAGGCTATACACTGGTTTTGGAATGTAAACTGATTTAAAACGGAATATACTGCATTTGGCCACTAGATGGAGATAAGTATCATAGGAATTTCCTATAATATTTAGCTCCATCTAGTGGCAGAATACAGTATTTTCTATTTAAAATCAAAGGTTTTACAATTAAACAGCACAGGATATAGCCTATGTACTATCACACATGTGTGAAAATATAACACAGTGCATAATTATGGTTAATACTTACATAGTTAGTCTGGCTGAAAAAAGACAAAAGTCCATCCTGTTCAACCATAGAAAAAAAAAGTTACTTAATACTGATATTACTGTTAATTGAGAATTCATATAGCTGATTTTTCTTAGCTATTGTTTATTAGTTTCACTATAATTAGTTAATATACTGCCATCTTGTAGGCATTTCTGTGACAACTTCCTTCTTAAATGCATTGTAGAATAACCATGGCTGCTAGTCTTTAGGCCACATGTAATCTATTTGCATCCAGGTACACATTACCATGTTCTGACCTCAAATACCATCCTTTCATTCATCTGTTACATCTAGTTGTCTGCTATAATCAAGCTGCATTCAATAAGAACCATCACGGATCATAAATCGGTGTTTGGTGAGTTCAGCTATCTGATAAAGACTGTCCGCAGTGATGGTATCTGCTTATACAGGCCAGACATAAAGGTCTCAGCAAGGGATAAGTTACTAATACAACAGTTGGAGTCAGAATAGCCTATTTACATTTGTTTTTCCCTATTTACACAGAACAAAAGGACTTGGACTTTCACTGGGCAAACAGTTTTGATATGTTTTTTTTTTTAAATCAGCCCATTAAAGTGCAGTTACACTTTAGCAGAAATTAATATTAAGACACATATAGAGGTTGACCTTCTTTTGAAAATGCTGATTGCTTGGCTCTCTCTAGCTTCAAGAAACCAGGAACAAACGTGCAAACCAAAGATGAGCTGCATACTTCTCCAGGATAGTGACCAGGGCTGGATCTAGCCTGTCCAATGTGGGGGTGCAGTAAAAACTGTCAGGGAGCAGAGGATAGGAGGTCAATGGGGCAAGGGACAGAGGTCAGTCTTGGGAGGGCAGAAGACAGGGCTCACTGCTGGCAGGGCAGAGGACAAGGGTCACTGCTGGCAGGGCAGAGGACAAGGGTCACTGCTGGCAGGGCAGAGGACAGGGGTCACTGCTGGCAGGGCAGAGGACAAGGGTCACTGCTGGCAGGGCAGAGGACAAGGGTCACTGCTGGCAGGGCAGATGACAGGGGTCACTGCAAGGAAGGGCAGAGGACAGGGGACAATTCCTTCTCCCATCCTTGCACTGCAGACAGCCTAAGCATAGGCAGCAGAGCTCCTCCTCCCCGCACGACCGATAACTCTGATCAGTATAGTGTCAGACTAGGACAATAAAGTATCAGATCAGGGTGGTATATTGTCAGATAAGGGCAGTATAGTGGCAGGTAAGGGTTGGCTTTGGGGGGGCACAACTAAAATCTGGGGGGGCATAGCCCAACCCAGCACCCCCCTAGATCCAGCCATGATAGTGACATTAAAATACTGAAGCCGATGGATAACCATAACAGCCAATCTGAACAAATCTGTGAAAACACAGCTGTGTTCATAGGTTCAAGTATGGACTTCTCCATGAAGCCACCTCAGTCCTGGCCAAACACCTTGAAAAAGAAGGGAAATTATGCCATTTGGCCAGAGCTGTCTATTTAACTTTTAATATGAAAAACATCTTATTTTTGATTTCCATCTTAAATGAATCGGACAGGAATTATATGTTGTCTATCTGAGCTTAGCATGTTATTTGATACCCTGGTAATATATCTATTCCTACCAAGTTGGATCATTTACCTGCAAATGTAAACAGTAATTTCCAGATTTCATGAAAAGACTAAGGCCTGTGAGACAGACTTTATTGTGATACGTTAATATATGAGGAAGTTATGTGGGAACACCACAATCCTCTATTGTACGTCTGCCACACACGGGGAAACCATCACTCACACTCATGCCTAAATGTTTTCTCCGGCACACAAAGACCTGTAATAAATGTGTTTAGGCACTGCCAAGCGATCACATTAAGTAATCTAGGCAAAACAACAAGGGTTAAATTAATGTGGAAGCATGTCTGTAATTTAGAGATGGAAACAAGCCAGACCTGAACATTTCTAATTGGGTGTAGAGTATACAGTATTTCAAGAGCCTGTCTTAGCACAGCAGAACATGATAAGTAACACATAATATGATATTTACACATATATATATATATATATATATATATATAAAAACAGAAAAAAAAATCACTTGTGCGTTCAATAGAGGAGCGTTTTGGTAGAAAAAGATGCATGTAAAAGCTTGTTAACACTTAGTGACCATTCACATAAATGCGGATTGGGTGTGATTTGAATCACATCCAATCTGCATGACATGTGAAAACCTTCCTGTGGTGCCTGTTTACATATGTTCCATGCACTGGCAGTGCGGATTCAGTGCGGTTTTAAAATGAGTCATGTCCGATTTCTGAGCAGTGCAGTCCGGTTCAGGTGCGGATTAAAGGTTATTGACTTCTATGGGAACTGTTTCTAAACTGTATATGTGTGAACAAGATAAGATCCTGAGCTAATCCTGTCCTGAACCTGATGTAAACCTGACATGAACCTGTGAACAATTACTGTATGAATTAGCTGTGAAAACAGAAACTTAACCTCCTGCGCTCAGAGACCCAGATCAGAATTCAGCAGGTAGAATCATATATGAAAGTTCATCCAATAGCCGATCAACTGTTGTGCAGCTCTACTCAAGGCTGGGGAATGCATATGTACACACTGATTTATCCTGAGCATGTTTTTATGGTTATGTTTATTTGTATTTGCTCTGCGGTTTTGTGACACTGTTGCCCCACCCCCATGATGTGAATGTCCCACGCATATGGGAAAGCTCACACATGGCCTTGTGCTATAGAGGAGGCTATTCCCAGTATGACTAGCTCTGAGGAAGAAGGGATCCCCCTTCAAAACGCGTCAGCTTCATCCTGAGAATTTCCCCTCTCGATGGAACCTGCACATGCCTGCAATTCCAGTGCGCTGATGTTGGATTTTATATACTTTTATTATTGCTACTTTTGTGTGTTTATACCTCAATTCAATAAATTCACCCTTTACTTACTGAGGTAATGCGCAAGGTTGGTGCGCTTTTGTTTTTGTTCTTTGTTACATCAATTAGCTGTGAAACCTGAGCTTAAATCCGCACCACACATGTGTGAATCAGCTCTTTGTGCTGGTTCATATATATGCGGATTGAATGCAGTTTGAACTGCATCCAATCTTTGTGACATGTGAAGAAACATTGCTTCCTATGGTGCCTGTTCGGTCCGGTGCACTTGTGGTGCGGATTCAGTGCGGTTTTAAGGAGTCCTGTATGCTTTCTGAGCAGTGCAGTCCGGTTCAGGAGCGGAATACAGGCTATTGACTTCTATGGGAACCGTTTCTAAACTGCGTTTGTGTGCAAAAGATAAGATCCTGAACTAATCCTGTCCTGAACCTGACGTAAACCTGACATGAACCGCTGAACAACTTCTGTATCAATTACCTGTGAAACCTGAGCTTCAATCCCCACCACACATGTGAGAATCAGCTCTAAGCGATTTTAGCACTGGAGCGTTTTTTTTTTTTATTTCAATGGCCAAAATAAGTTAATATTCTGGCCAATGAAATAAATAAACACGCAACTGTTTGACGCACCTAAACGAGTTTGAAAAACCGCAGCTTAGGAGCATTTTTGCAGCTGCTTTTTTCTTGCCAGGATAAAGGCGTTCAGCAGAGCCCCAGTGTGCATGAAGCCTTAAACACAAGGTAAAATAAATGATAAGAAAATGATAATAAATATAGGTAAGGTGATGTCACTGGGTCTTCTTTGTTGAGGATACCAAATGCGGCAGGAATGTGCATCTGCACACTGCTGGAGTATTGTCTTGTGAGATTTAGATTGTAAGCTCTCAGGAGCAGAGTCCTCCTAACCCTTTTGTCTTGTAATGTATTTTAACTGTACCATCTCCCTTTATATTATAAAGTGCTGTGCAAACTGTTGGTATTTTATAATTCCTGTATTAAAATAATAAATGTTTAGGATGCAAAGATTTCCCATTATCCCTTGGATAAGTCAAGGACACTTACAAAAAGCAGCCGGGAGCAAAGGTGTGAGGATTTTTGGATGTTTTCCTTTTTATTGCTTACACCTAAAAAATGTTTAAATTGTGATCTCCTAGATAAATGGACCCAACATTTTCACATAATGTCTGCATCAAGAATACTGTGTAGCAGTAGATGTGAGCCATCCCTGCTATAGCAGGAGTGTTGATGCTCTATGGTAGCCTGCACGTCTCAGCAGAGATCTCACCCACCAGTATCCATCCAAGAACAAAAAAAACAAACGGAAATACAGAATTGTCTGTCTCATTATTCAGTTGCATAGGGGCAGTTAGAGTTCATAGCGGAACCCTTGAAATGACTTTCCAGACCACAGCACAAGAGTCCTTAGAAGTGTTCTGTACAAAGTGGTTTCCTCTTCCTTAACTCTAGAGCTGCCAACCAAAGGGTGTAGTTCCGTGCACCTGATCCTGTGGTCTGAAAGGTGGTTTTGTTCTCCGAGAAATGGTGCTCCACCCAATTCCGGAGCTAAAACTCACTGCACAAAAATTACATTTTTACTGTTAAACACAAGAATGTGATATAACACATACTGGAACTGAATTGATTTTTGCAATCACATTTTTGCAGTCAGCGCAAGCAACAAAGTTATCCCTTTAAATCTGGTTTTCAAAATGAAATCTGGACTTAAACATTTATTTTTTAAAGTTTATGTTAACTAACATTTTAGTTTATTTTAATCATTTTATTTTTATTTATTGTTTAATTTATTTTTGTTTATTTTATCTTTATAAATAAATAGCATTGAAAGTTTTTTATTTCATATCTGATTGATAAGTAAAAAAAAAACTGTTCATCTTGGCAGATATGTAGTGAGCTGATAACTTCTCATGGTTTTCTATCAATTATATGGTTCTTTCTGGACTACAGAGCCACATCCCTCTATGTTATGAAGAATAGTAGAGGGGAGGGATTTTGTAGTCCTATATTGTCCTGATACAGATGAGTGAGTGTTGTCATCCTAGGTCATCCTAGAAGTGTGTACAGATGAAAGAAATGCTTGGAAAAGAAACCGAACGCAGACACCACTTCCAAGCAATGGTGAGATACAATATATTACATTTTTGTTTGAAGGTTGAAATACGCTTTAAAGTAAATCTAAAGGCTGAGTGATGAGGGGTTAGAACCCCTGTCAAGTGTTGCTGTTAAGGAGATTCCCTCTGTCTAATTGTCCTGATCACCAATTTGATATTTATAAACGTGCTCATGCGCTATTGGATGTGCAATAATAATAAGTATGCAAAAACAAAATAAACTCTTGCAGCAGTCCTGTAATTGTGTTGCGTGCCAAAATACATATAAACTAAAAACCAAACAGACCGCGCATACATATAATCATGTGCATATATATACACAGCATAAAATGCTATTAATAAAAACGTCCCAAACTAGTGAAACAAGTGCATGTGCTTGTACTCGACTTAATTGCAGTGTCTTGATTCATCAATCATCTCAAAGTGCTCCACTGTGCTTGCCAAGGTTCCCCACAGGGACTAGAACTCACCCTTTGCCAATGACCATCTATCTCTAGAGTGGTTTGTAATGCTTTAGGGACAGTCCCCAATGAGCTACTTGTCTCCAGATCTCTTTTCTCAAGGGTAGAGGTGCTCTTTAAGGGTTCCTATACACTGCTAGATGCTCTTGTCACCCCCTAAAAAACATACAAGAGATCCCTGTGCTCAAATCCATACAGCTAGTGCTTGTAGCTCTCCCCATTGTGTCTTTTCCCCTATGCTAGCATTGTGTCCACAGTAGCACTTGCGTAGGCAGGGCAGAGTAGGACTGGCCATAGAGGGATTACTTTGACGCAGTTGGCCAGCTTAAGCATGTATTGCAATATGTGTGAACCAAATATCCCTATTTATTGCATAGTTTGCTTGAAAGGGTATATACCAGTGTGCAGAGGGTCCTTCAGAACCCCTAAAAAACATTACGCAGTAGATCTCTATTCAGAGGGTATCTGACAGGTGGCTGAAGGATACATTTTGAGTTGTCACCTCTGTTGCCATGGCTGTGTTTTTTTTTGTAGTGATTTTTATAGTACTAATATGGAGCTATGTGTTTTGTTTGAAAAAGAAGGCTCCCCCTATTGATATGCTAATGAACCCGTGGGACTAGTTTATGAGCTCAGCCCAGGAAGCTTGCTACAGGATATGATGTAGCAGGAAATAGGGGGAGGGATATAGGGTTTGGAAGCCCAGTGCTCTGAAACAAAGGAGCAACAGGTGTTTTGAAACTTCGGAGGGGACAAATGTTTGGTGCTGGAGAAAGAAGGAAGCATAAGAAGATTCCATCACAAGGAAAACCAAGAGAAGCAACTGATTAGTATACTCTTATGTACATTGTCCATGCTAATTTGCTGGGAAAAATAGATTGTGCATGTGCATATTGTAGTCATATTTTGTTATACTTTGCATGCTATGACTTGCTTTTCCTGCAGTTGTATGTGCAGCCTTTTCTGTTTAATAAAACACATTAATACACTATAGAGTTTTAAGCTTTCTTGGCTAATACTGCGAAAAAACCTTAATAGACACCAAGCAAAACATCACCAGAACAGGAAAAAGGGCAAATCTTCCAATGAAGACACTTGTTGAATTGAAAACTGTCTATGAGTGGATATCCCATACATTGGAAAGATATCCTCTCACTTCCTGTTGAGTTTTCAGGGCAGGAAAAGAGGGAAATCTCCTTACTGAGACACGGATGGTGGAAAATGGATGAAGATGTACAAAAGATGGGGGGGGGGGGGGGTTGAAAGGTTTTAAAAAACAATTCCACAAAAAATATTAATCAAAATGATCAGAGTGGCTTCTGCCCACCGTTTATTCATAAATGCTTTACTTATTGAAACATTCAAGACATTCCTTGATTGTCCTGTTTACATTTGAGACTGTTGTCAGAGGAACGGGAGGCTCTCAGATGTAAACAATAGTACGTTCTACATTTGTGATCACTGTAATTGCCCATCACAGCGATTACAAAGTACAGAACTTCTTGGATTGGCTTTGTGCATTTTGCCTTTGATCTGCTCTGTTAGATAGGTCCCGTCTGGACAGGAGCAGTGCAGGGGCTGGTGGCCGTTTATAAATGGCCACCCTGCTCCTTGCTTGTGCGTGTTCCCTGAGAGCGCGCAGCACCGCGATCCGGTGCCCATTGTCCACATTGTGACACAGTGGAACACCGATCGTTGTACGGGACCTCTGTGTGAGGTCCTGATCATGTGATCACTGATTGGCCAATCAGTGATCACATGAAGAGTAGTAAGCAAGATGTCACTTCTGACATCATTGCTTACTACGTGTAAAATCAGTGAATGATCACAGAGGTCATATGGTACAAGGCTATTCACAACAGCTCAAATTATGTAAAGAAAACAAAACCTCAGCGCTCAGGACTTCCTATTTACCACACAAATCCCCGTGGAATGCTGCTGTGCACAGGTACAAAAGACCAAAAAAACTTTTAACAATGAAAACCAGCGCAAACCCACATGGTCAATTACATTACTCAGCTTTAAAAAAACATTACTGTGCTGATAAAGATATATATAATAAATTATATATAAATAAATTGATATATAAAAAAATATATAAACATTAGAATCATAAGTCCAGTGACAAAAAAATCAAGTGACAAAAAAATCAAAAAAATCCCAAAAAATATATATATATAATTACAGTCCCGTGACAAAAATAAAACAAATTAAATTATAATTTTCATTTGGTTCTTCCGTGTTACTGATCCCTTCACCATGCACCAGTGCAGAAATCAACATTAGCCGCACTCACCAGATATTGGTGAGTCACACGCCTTTCAGGATTATTAAGGGCTCCTGGACCCCCTTTACTTTTTGTGAGACCTCCAAGTGCTGTTTCCTCTTATGTCTAGGTACCTCTTCTGCTTACTCCTCTCACCGAATCCCCCAAGGAAAATCAGGAAGAAGAAAAGACCATAGCGTGATACCGTAGTAATTTCTCCTCAAAATAATCTCTCCAGACCACTCACATTCTTTTGCGGGATATAGCCCGCCTTTTATTCAAAACAACAGTGATTTTCTTCCAAAATGATCCACTTTTCATGTACACCGATTTTTGTAAGAGACCCCACAGTTTAGTGTGCAGCAGGATGGCAGACCTCAGCTACAGACTCATCTACTAAGCTAAGATGGCCCCTTGGAACGCACCGCTCGGCGTGCGCTCCACTCACCGGAAATGACGTCAGATGACGGACCAGGCAACCGGAAGTGCGTCAACGCGTTTCGCCCCACCCACAGGGCGTTATCCTGTGGGTGGGGCGAAACGCGTTGTCTAATGTTTATATATTTTTTTATATATCAATTTATTTATATATAATTTATTATATATATCTTTATCAGCACAGTAATGTTTTTTTAAAGCTGAGTAATGTAATTGACCATGTGGGTTTGCGCTGGTTTTCATTGTTAAAAGTATTCACAACAGCCTTGTACCATGTGACAAGCTGTGACCAAGCACAGCTCACACAGTATTTCTCAATGGCTGCAAGAATGCAGCTAGAGAGAAGGAGAAATTATTACTTTTACAGCCTTTAAGAGTGTAAAAGCAATCAGTGTAAAAAAAAAAAAAAAATCTTCCTCACCCCCCACAAGTAGTACAGTGTCACTATGGTGACACTGTACTGCTAAGGTGACAGTATGTAAAAAAAAACAACCCAAAAATAACAATATAAAAAAAAATAAAAATGTAAAATAAAATTATAAAAAATTATATATATATTTTTTGTTTTACTAAAAATATAACTGAATAAATGTTGGCCAACATTTATGAAGAAAGATTATTTATTTGCAAAATTTTATAAGAAAAACACTTTTTTTCAAATTTTTTGGACTTTTTCATTTATATAGCAAAAAAAATTAAAATCCTAGTGGTGAATAAATACCACCAAAATAAAATTTTATCTGTCTCAAAAAAATGGTAAAAAATGTATATGGGTACAGTGTTGCATGAGCGTGCAATTGTCATTCAAAGTGTGTTAGCGCTGAAAGCTGAAAATTGTCCTGGACAGGAAGGGGGTGAAAGTGTCCGGACTTGAAATGGTTAATAACATGGCCACTGTGCACGTGCCAGGTGCGCACACACAAACTGGAGTCACAGTGTCATTCTAAAACAGCACACCACGGCCATTGCACTGCCCTTTTTTAAAACATATGGTGGTAGCAAAGTTGTTAAATAAAATACCATTGTGGACTTTTATATGCGGAGTGCCACATCTGTTCCTTATTCTATCAGCAACAAAAAAAGCTTCTAAACCTTCTGCACTTTGTACATTTTGGTTGGTGTACAACTTTAGAAAGCAAAAGCTTGGATTGGTCACCAGGAACTGGAGCAGTGCCATGGATTCTGCAGGTTCACAAACATCTCTTCACCCTCCTTGCATAGAGTATAACAGGGATGGGTGGATCACACGATCGTGCTTTAATTTATACATCTCCTAGCTGGTAAAGCAACTATTATATATGCGTTTCAACAGTGAATTGAGTTGTTTGGCTGGAGTTTAAGAACAACAAATAGCTGTCTGCAGAACCGTATGCATATAGCCTTTAAACTCTTCGTTTGTTATATAGTAATCTTTTAATTGTACGGAGTTGTAAGGGATTAATTAGGTCCTCCAGTGTCTCTAATTGCAAACAGCAGCTTCTCAGGCAGTGCTTCTGTTTTAAATAATTTAAACTGCCCAGCTCTCAGTTTACCGTTTTCCTCAGATGTCAAATGGTAATGAAGGTGGATTTTGCATGGAAGTTACATGCTGTCTTCAACCTGCTGGAGGCAGGAAATAAGAAAAAAAATAAAAGGAATCATTCATTTCAGGAGGCATGTGACAAGCGCATATATATTTAATTAAAAAAAAAATAATGACGATTATAAGCGCCGAGGCTCGGACGGCCGCCAGCAGGTCGAAATTGGTGAAATATCTCTAATTAGCACTTAATTAACCAATGAACCCATATTTAACTGTCACCAGGGGGCCACTATATTGTTGGGTGGATATTATTACTAGTATTTCATCTTAAAAACTAGGCCAGGACTGGAAAGTAAACACATTTTGCTTTGTGGTTAGCGGGAATGAAAGTCCACAACTGGAATTTTAATTAGGCTATGAATATACATAGTTGAGTTAATTAGTAGGAACTTGGTTGCAGTATAAAAGAAATGATATAATTCAATATGGTCTTCCTGAAGAAACATTAGATGCTTGGCTGAGTCTCACTCTGGGCTCCCCCCGCCATTGTTTCCCCTCTTCCCTAGTGGTCCTCCAAGTAGTATTATTGTTATTAGGTTACTATTTTTTTTTCAATATTTAACTTTTTCAATACTTCCATTTTTTCAGCAGTCTTTAGGCCAATCACAACATGACATGATCCTCTTCCTCTATAAATCATCTCCAGCAAGAGGCAGTCCTCAATGATGCAGCAAGTGGAGCTGATGTGGTAGCGTCGGCGCTGCTATTTGCATTATAATATATGAATCCAGGAGCTGTGGTGAAGCTCAGGGGTTGGCTCCATGACACCCTGCATTCACAAGATGCCCTCAGTCTCCTGCGCAGTGTCATTCAATCTGGACGACTGAGGACATCTACAGGATGATTGTTTTTAAACCCTTGCTGGGGGACTAATGCTCACTCATTTACTTGTTGCCACTGCAGAAAACACATTTCTGTATATAGACTTTTCAACAAAGGGGCGTGCTTTTACTAGTTTTTGGAGGAAAAGAATTGCCCAGAGTTGGGCGTTGATATGCTGTTCATTGACATGGAACAAGCATGCTAAAATTTAGGGTCAGAATTCCGTATCTCTACACTTTTTACAGGTCATTGAGCCAGAAACAAGTGCAATCAAACCATGAGAATGACAGCCACGGAACTAACACCTTCAAAATCAGTGATGGGTCAGCGATGGTAGCAACAGATAGTTCTCTCATAACAGGTATACCTTAATTCTAAATTCCAAGCAGATGTAGAAAACACCACGTAGTCCAGTTATGTATGCAATAAAAGTGAAAAGCCCAACTCTGGGTATAATGAAAAACAGCCCTAAAATAGAAAAAAAAGGAAAGAAAAAAAATAGCCCTTTCTGCAATATGCCTCTCTGTCTCTACAACTGTAGAGATTCGCCAATCTCTTGTGCTGCTCCTAGTCTTCTCGATTTAATGATATCTAGCAATTTTTAACTCCTTTAATGAGTCATGGACTCAACCTGGGCCCTTAGTTCTGTCGGATATAGCAGAGCTCATAGGTCATTATATGAGTACATTTTACAGGAGTTAGGACCATCAACCCCTAGAGGTAGGCAGAAGTGGTAGAATACCCCACTAGTCATGTGACTGCGGAAAGGGAAAAGAGTATATACTGCAAATGATAAGGTTTTTTGCAGCTGGAGAAAAGGTATATATTAAAAACGATAGGGTGAGCTTTATGTAAAACCTGGAGTTGGACATTAAATCTTTCCATGCAACTAGACAAGTACTTGAATATGTTTTTCGTTTTAGCTACCTGTAACTCCCAATGCAGAAGAAGCTAAACTGCGAGAAGGATCTGAACTCTTAGCCAATCTTGGTTCTATTGGTACTACCAGTCTAACACTGTGAATGTGCTTACAGGAGAACAGCACTACTGGATGACAGTTTGCTTTACACAGTACAATAAGCAGGCAGTTGGTGGATTCTTGACCAAGCTGCATAGTTAACTGCAAGTAAATATTCAAAGAGTTCCAGGACCCGGCTATATTAGAGAAGCTGCAAAGATGACCAAGAATTAAGAGTGATACCTGATTGGCACTGGTGTCTGGATCATAATACTGGCTGAACAAGATTACAAATCATTTAGCAGGTAAAACAAGAAGTACATTAATAGTTTAAAAGTTTGCCTGAAATGAAGCCTTAAGTTTTGTTTTTTTACCCAATAAATGTAGCCGTTCTGGAATTTTTGATGCTTAGGAGAACTTTTCTAAGCATTGGAAAGCTCTTCTTTGTCTACAGGAGATAAAGTTTGAAAGCTATGCCAAGTTACGAAATATTTAAAAACAAATAAATTCTGTCTTCCAGCATGATCCAATTTATCAGGGAGTCATGTGTGAAATATTATCAAGCAATAAATTTATGCTAAGCATGTTTTTCCGTGCTTTTCTCTCAATAACAAACTATTTAAAGGAGCTCTAAACTACTAAACTGTTTTAGTGAGAAGTATGAAGCATAATAGAACCTTACTATAGCACAAGGTATCTACATGTCTCACTTTCATCACAAAACTCAAAAACAAGGGTTGTTTTTAATATTTTAGTGGGGTGGGTGGTATACATAATTTAATAAAGAAGTCTAGCCTGCCCCGTTTACAAAAAGCATGCAACACTTTGTCCTGTCTTTCTAGGTTGTGTTCTTTCTAGATAACGTGGTTAACAGCACCTCCATCCCCACCCTGCCACTGTCTGACCATACATCTAGCAATTGTTTAATTAGCTGTGATTGACAGAGCTTGTCTCAGGTACCAGACAAGTGCCATCATTGGGTATGCAGGGGGAGGAGGTATGCGAGTTCCCCTGTTCCATCCCATCTTTTCAATGGTTGCTAGAGAGCAGGCAGCTAGGCCATGGTCCAATCAAAAAATCAGTGGTAAGTAATACAACACACTTTATCTATGTTTCAAATCCTATGCAACTGACAGGAGGTGGAGTCAATTGCACAGATAAGATTGTGTGATGGCACTAATTGGAAAAAATGAACAGAAAGTATAAAAAATAATTATTTACTAAATCCTAGAGCTATGGTAAAGAGTGTATATGTTATATATGGCCCATCATAATTATCTTTGACTTTGCTGACATTTTTGTAATAATTCTCTTATTAGGTCCCAGAATGGTAACAGTTTTCCCATTTGGGTCCTTAAGTTAAAAGGTTTAAAGCTGGATTCCAGGATAAGCAAATGTTGTTTAAATACAGAAAGCATGTACATTCTTACTCACATCTTGGTGTGCTTTGTGAAATTCTTATAGATCTGTCCAGTAACCCAGTGTAAAATTTTACCTCTATGCAGACCAGTCACTGCTGCTTTCTCTCCTTGTACAGAGTGAATGGTCTTGTCTCCACCCCTTCCTGTAGTTTTCTGCAGTTAGCCCGTAGTGGGTGGACCTGATGGGCCCCTCCCACAGCTCTGCCTGCCATGTAAAGCACAGTTATGACATCATCGCTACGTTTACAAAGAAATTGCTGTGTTTGTAAGGTATTTGGCACACACAAAGTGGACTATTTAGGCTCCTTTGTGGGGAATATATTCAACTAAAAGTTTTGTTTCCAGATTTCAGCTTTAGGAATTCCTGGCATAGAAGAAAAAGTTACTCTGCAGGACCAGAACATTACTACAAAGGCAGCTCTGGTAAACCCTTGTACCTTACAATACAGATTTGGAAAATATATTAATTGCTCTTTTATGTAAACTGACTTGTACTTTCAGTTTACAGGCTCTTTGATGACATGTTTCGCGGCTGGAAACAGACTTGATCTCAGAATTACCTGCCACTGTTCTTCAGTTTCTCCTTTTGTCATAGCTCTGGCTGCCTTTCTCTGTGACACCTTACAGCTATAACAACCAACCTGTCAGCACTGTTTGAGAGCGTTAACATTCATACAGGCCTTACAGGATGTCACACCAGTGAACGTGTTGTCAGTCAGCCTCACGGTGTCTTTGAAGTTTGCTGGTTCCCTCTGTAGATGTCACACCTAATACATAGCCACATGGAAAGAAGTGATTATTATATATAGATATGTATCAAGATTTGTCTGGGAAAATGACTATAAGCAGACAGTGCCAGGAAACCATACTGAAAGTGCATCTATACTGAAGATCACACAAGTCAGCTGTCGGCAAGAGTTGGATGCAGCTACCTAGAACACCCTGTATATACCTTACCCTGTCTTCGGAGGGCGCTGAGAGTCCCAAACCCCAGTTGATGCAAGTACAGATGTTAGTATGTGCACTTGAGCTCAGACCCGCCTCTCCTGTAACCCTGTTGATTGATCACTATGTTGAGTCCCTCCCTAACCTATTAGGAAGGGGAATAGGCCAAGCTCAAATTTATAAACTTTGAATTACCAGTGTGTTGGTATTACTCAATTTACCAAGGTTAAATTTTTGTTTGTGCACTTGACCATAACTTGGCATATGGGGTGTCAGCGGGGTGGTTTTATCCATAAAAATAACGTAATGCATAAATGTGAATCTGACCCTAAAGCAGTTGTAGACCCAACCACTAGGAGCCGATTCACATCAGCCTGGTGTGCTGCGGTGCATTAAACACTTGTGCGTGAACATGCGCTGCGTTAGGGCAGCTCACTAATTTTAATGGACTGCCAAACGGACCGACACACAACTAACAACACAATACACAATGGACTAAAAACTGTGCACATAGCATCTCCATTAGCATATCCGTTGGCAAAAGTGTGTTTGGAGGTTGTGCAGAATAAATGGCACTATGTTGCGCCAATGCACGTAACGTGTTATTGTGCATTACTACAATGTGATTCTGCAAATGGGCCCTAAAATCTAATGTACGCTCTAACATGTTAATGTAATTTCAAAAAGGCATTTTCAATATTTTCAAATCTGTAGCTTTCAGTAAAATAATGCCTAGTTATTCCACCATGAAGGTGGTCGTTGTTCAGACACTTTCTACTATAAGGAGACAACGCTCTGTCCCTAACTATGCCCTTGTGTTGTCACCCAGTCATATGGGCTCTCCATAGAGACTACAAGTGGCTGTTTCAACCCAACATAGGCTTCCTATAGAAAGTACAAGTAGTTTCAACACACATGATGTACTCATGGCCCACATTGACACCATCAGGAAACCCAACTCTAAAAAATGAGATGCAGCCATCACTTGAAGGCTTGTATACTGGAAGTGGCTGCAAAAGGGCTATGGAAAGTTAAGTGGAACTTCAAAGAGAAGTTCCACATTTCCGCCTCCCCCCTCCCTCAACTTTTGGACACTTTTTATTTTTTTTCAAGGGGGGGTTTACCTCGTTTTGACAGGTACCCGCTCACACTTCCGCCCTCATCTGAGTGGAAGCTTGATCCCCCTCCTCTCTGCCTGCAGCCTCTTGGAGCATATCACAGGTCCCAAGAGGCTGCAGGACCATTCACAGGGTGCAGCGCGACTCGTGCATTCACTCTGGGGCATAGGCTGTGGAGTCACAGCTGACTTCCAACAGTCAGCATAGCGACTCAGGGGGGCCAAAGACCAGGGAAGAGTTGGCCCGAGTGAGGACAGTGCTGGATTCCTGGGCAGGTGAGTGTTCTTTTATTACAAGTCAGCAGCTACAGTATGTGTAGCTGCTGACTTGTCATTTTTTTTTTTTTGCGGGGGGGGGGGGGCTGAAGAACCTCTTTAGTTCCATAGGTTTGTAATGAAGACTTAAAAAGTAAGAAAAGAAGTAAAGGAAAAAGAAATATTAGTTGCTTATGATACGGTGCTTAAGCACACTAAATGTCATCTACTTTAACGTCTTGGGGATTTTTGTTAATTACTGCTCTGTGTTTAGATAATGAATATTTTCGGATAGACCCTGCAGCTAATCTGACTCCAGTATGCAGCGTTTACACCTGGCTGTAAACAACACAAAAAAATCGTGTTAACTGAATCTAGGTCACTGTAGAGGAACGTGAACATCACACATCTCTAAACACTTTTTTTTGGCAGCAGACCGGCAAGTGTGCTGAAGCCTGCAGACCAAAAGCCACAGCTGCAGCGAAAGCCAAACAAGATGTCTACCCACAGGCCTTTCTGCTCCGTACACCTATGCAAATATTGTGGTTTCTGAAAGACAAGCACAAGAAAAATAAAGTTCCCACGCTCCTGCCTTTTACTTCTGGCGAAGGATGGCGGCTGAATAATATCCACACCCAGATATCCTTTAATTGCACACTCGCAAACCAGTAAACTGCAACTTTCAAAGGCCGACACCTCACACAACTCCTCCGCGTTTTATTGACTGGTGCAAAGTAGGCTAACCTTGGCTATGGGGCAGCATTTCTTTATTACATTAGGATCATGGAGCTGCTAATGAAGGAAAAGTAAATTAGTGTAAAGAACTGAGTCACCCCAGTTATTTGTCATAGTCACCTGAGATTTGGATCCCCCTACGCCTTACATCTACAAGCTCTGAACATGCACCATGCCTGTTATTTATCAGCTGCTACCTGGTTGCTGAGAAGGCAAACTATATACACGTTTAGTCCTCATTCATGCTGGCACTATCAAACCTATGTTTATATGCGTTTAGAGGACATTTCTAAATACATATAAATGCATGTAACTATTTTTCAATGGTGCCATTGACACTGTGCATTTTCCTGCGTTTAGGTGTGGTCAGTTTAGCTGTGTGAGAAAATTGGTTTCTGTGAATCCAGGATCCCAATAGACACTCTAGATCAGGGGTATTGAATTAAAATTCACCAAGGTCTAGGCAGTAAAATTTTCATGCATCAGAGGTCCAAATCTCATGTAGGCATTACCGTCCTCTGCCCCCCTCCATGTTACTGTCCTCAACCAATCAACATTACAGTTCTTAGACCCCCACTTTAATGTCCTCAGCCTCCACATGCCACAGTCGTTAGCCCCCCATATTACTGCCCTCAGTGCCCCCCCCCATTTTAATTATCTCAGCACCCCCATATCACAGCTTCTAGTCTCTCACATTTCAGGCCTCAGCTCCCCCATTTTAATTTTAATGTCCTCAGTTCCCCCACATTACTGTTCTCAGCCCCCCCAACATTACTGTTCTAAGCACCCCCACATTCAGTCCTCGGCTCCTTTTCACATCACCCCCCCTTTACACTAATGTCCTTAGCCTCTTTATCTTCGCCCCCACTACCTTGCACAGACAGTGATTGATTGCTAGAACTGACCTTCATCTAAGCAACCAATCACCTGCTTGTTAACCTCAGGCAGCACCTGCCCTCCATCCAGAACTGTCCTGTCTCCCACTGTCAGCTCTGTGAGGATTACCGTGAGACGGCTGGGTGAAGAAAAGGCTCCTAAATGGCGGGACCGCATGGGTCCGGATGGGACAGTGACTTGGTCCCATCCAGACCCCGGTCTGCCATTTAGTGATGCCTGCTCTAGATGTATCTAAGTGCAGGTAAATGTGATTAACCGCTGCTTGAAAGTAAGAGCATCTAAACACAGGAAAAGGATAAAGTTGTTTGTACTTCTCAGATGACTTCTCCTGCCTTTAGAAAAGCTAAACACAGGAGCGCCAGCGTGAATGAGAACTAAAGTCCAACTCCAGGATGAAAAAAAAAAAGCTTTGTAGTTCGCCCTCTCCCCAACCATGCGAGGGTTAGTATATATGAATCCTTACCTGATTAGCTGACCAAAAAACACAAAAGACTTTGCACAGGATTGTGACCTGGGATAAGAAAACAACTGCTGCAAAAGTGACTGCATAGTTCAATCTCAGTCCCGTGAAGACCAAGATTGAGCTCTGCAGTCCCATTTTTATCATGATTATCAGACGATGTTTTCCCAGAAATTGTATATGGCGTTATATCCTTTCATAGTGTACTTCGCAACACGGCGAATAAAAGGCAACTTCAGTCACAGAGGCACCAGCTAAGCGGTCAACAATGATTTGCCCTCTATGACGCTCAGTAAGTTCTTATATGACTCCGTATTAGCAGGAGCGCACACAGTGAATGGTGAAATAGAGGCTTCCCACTTGTTAGCATCATATAGTGGAAGCAAAAGAATGTTTCATCACTTCCGCTTTCAATGCGAAACATGTTGTCTCTTTCACACCTGCAAATCTTGTAGTGTTTCCATATTTTAACCACTTGCCCTCCAGAGAATTTACCTCCCTTCCTGACCAGGCCATTTTTTCCAATACGGCGCTGCATTACTTTAACTGACAATTGTGCGGTCATGCAACGCTGTCCATAAATGAAATGTATGTCCTTTTTTTCCACAAATAGAGCTTTATTTTGGTGGTATTTGATCGTCTCTGCGTTTTTATTGGTTGTGCTATAAACAAAAAAATAACTGATAATTTGGGAAAAAAACAATATTCTTGACCTATTGATATAAAACATATCCAGTAAAAAAAAAGGAAAAAATTTAATTTCATCATAAATTTAGGCCAAAATGTGTTCTGCTACATGTCTTTGCTAAAAACAAAATCCCAATATTAATATATTAATTGGTTTATGTGAAAGTTGTAGCGTCTACAAATGGCGGTATATATAGCGGGACTGCGGGAATGCAGCGGGCATTCTGACACTGAAGGGGGCGGAACTGACTAACTGCCACTAACATCCTAATGACACTAATACAGTGATCAGTGCTAATAAAAAGGCACTAATGGCACTGGGCTGAAAGGGTTAACATCTGGGTTGCTCAAAGGGTTAACTGTGTGCTGTTTTACATCATGTGCTGTGTGTGCATTTTACTAAGGAAACATGCTGCTGCTCTAGGTCTTTCCCCTGTCAGTGGCGCTGGTGGGGAATCTCCAGCCGGGACCGGGTGATTGACATCTGTAGCCGCCAATGGTGACGTGCGCGCACCCTACCCGGAAATGCAAATCACGCAAATATACGTGACTTTGCGCAGCTGTGCTGCCCTGTAACAATACCATTTTTTGTCTTTATTTTTTATTTAAGTAATGCAGCCATCACTTCTAAGCTGAATTATTATCAACGCTTACTTTTGGGTTTAATACCACTTTAAATCTGAACTCCAGTTATAGATCTTGCAGTCACATTGGCTCAGTTTGGAGTAATATATGTATATAAATATATATATATATATATTCCATACCTGTGGGATCACTGTGGAAGTCATTACTACTCTGGTGATTGGAGCTGTCTCACTGAATCTCATGCCAAGTGGCTGCCCTGCTGCATAGTGAATAAAGTGGGTCGCCTGCCCAGCACAGGCACCATTCACAGACACCTTGTATTTTTCACAATGAATGCAAGGCATTCTCTGACTGGATGAGGTGGAGAGGTAGAGGCAGCGATTTAAACCTTTATTTTAATGTATATATCTTTAGGTTTCATTATGCATCTCTTGAATTTCCACAGTTGTAACAAGATCCCACACTATGTCAGAGGAATTCCCATTTGTTTAGTAGAAACATTCACAATGTGAGGTGCCTGGGCAAGGTACGGTTATCCTCCCAGAGAGTCTGGAATGGTTCTTGTCTGGACATGACAATATTACTATAGAACCAGCTCAACAATTCCCAAATCCATATAAAAGAGAGAAGGAATAATTACACTAAACACCCACACTATGAGATAATGTACCAGAGTTATTATTAGAATGTAGATTCATGGCAAAAACATGTTAATATCATTAAACAAAGGAAGAGCCGACAGACTAGAATATCGCTCAGATCCTTAAAGTATACAGTATATAAACCCAATCTTATTTTTAAATTGGCCGTTCAGGGACTGCCTGTTTTAGGGTGACAACATTTCGTCCCAATCTGTTAACTGTGCTCCTGCGTTGTCACCTTGTCACACTGGCTTCTGATGGACATTACAAGTGAACATCAAGCTATGCTACAAACTGGGGAAAAAAGGGATGGAGATGCATGAAGTGTATGGGACGGAAACTGTGAGCAGAAAATGTGTTTTTGACTGGTTCAAGCACTTTCGTGACAAGAAGGAAACGACTGAGGATGAGCCACGTTCAGGTCGCCTGTTGACAAACAGAACCCCAGACACAATCGAGCGAGTGCGACAAATGCTGCCACAAGATTGGAAACTGGCACTACGAATGATGGCGAAGGAATTGAGAATTGGCAAGAACACGGTGCACACCGTCGTCTGCGAAGATTTAGGTAAGCGGAAAATATGTTCCCGGTTTGTGCCGCACAAGCTGACACACGAACAGAAAGCAAAACGGAAAGAAACCCCCGGAGACTTCATTATCATGTGTGACCAGGATCCATCCTTTCCATGAACCATCGTCACAGGGGATGAGACCTGGTGCTACCAGTTCTTTGCGGAATCCAAGCGGCAATCGATAGAATGGCGTTCACCATCTTCCCCGTGACCAAAAAAGAGTCCTGCGAGTCAAACTGCCGTATTCTACAAGGACGTTTTGAAATGGTTATTACGACACATCCACCATGTTCTGCCAGAGTTGCACAGGATTGGACAGTGGATGTTGCTGCACGATAACACGCCTGCGCACTGTGCGATCCATGTGCGCCAATTCTTGGCTCAGTGCGGCATACCTGTTCTTGAACATCGCCATACTCCCCTGATCTGACACCTGCGGACTTCTTTCTGTTTCCCCACCTGAAGAGCATCATAAAAGGTGCAAGTTTTGAGGAGAATCCAAGAATGTCTGACTGCGGTTCTGTGATCGATTCCTAAAGAGGCCTTTGCTGACAGTTTACAGAAGCTTTATGAATGTTGCCAAAAGTGTGTTGTTCAGGATGGTGATAATTTTGAAGGCCAATAAAGGTAATTTGTTTGTATCTTCTGTTTTGTTTGTTTTTTGATACCATTCACCAAACATTTTAGACAAACGTCATACATTAACTGGTTCCCTTCTGGCCTGTTGTACAATGTTCTATTCTTGGTGCGCATGCGGGCCCCAGGGGCAATCAGTGGTGAGCTGTGACCCTCGGACAGTTCAGTTTAAAGAGCCAATTATGTTGGCTCTTTACCATGTATTCAGCTGTGTCCATTCACAGCTGATCACATTTAGACAAATACCGGTTATCAGCATTTCCTTTCCTCATCTCTGGCACTGTCTGAGGAAAGGAAAGCCGATAACCGTCTTTCCTATTACAGGGGACATTTACACTGATAATCAGGCCACTAATCATCAGTGCCCTGATTATCCGTGCAGCAGATCAGTGCTCATCAGTGCAGCCTCATCAGTGCAGCATATCAGTGCCCATCAGTACCCAATAGTGCAGTCCCATCAGTGCAGAATATCAGTGCTCATCAGTGCCGTCTTATCAGTGCAGCCTCATCAGTGCAGCATATCAGTGCTCATCAGTGCAGCCTCATCAGTGCAGCATATCAGTGCCCATCAGTACCCAACAGTGAAGTCCCATCAGTGCAGAATATCAGTGCTCATCAGTGCCGTCTTATCAGTGCAGCATATCAGTGCCCATCAGTACCCAACAGTGCAGTCCCATCAGTGCAGAATATCAGTGCCCATCAGTGCCGTCTTATTAGTGCAGCCTCATCAGTGCAGTATATCAGTGCCCATCAGTACCCAACAGTGCAGTCCCATCAGTGCAGAATATCAGTGCCCATCAGCACCGTCTTATCGGTGCAGCCTCATCAGTGCAGCATATCAGAGCCCATCAGTACCCAACAGTGCATTCCCATCAGTGCAGCATATCAGTGCCCATCAGTGCCATCTTATCAATGCAGCCTCATCAGTGCCACCACATCAGTGCCCATCAGTGCAGTCTCATCAGTGCCAATCTATGCAGCCTATCAGTGCCCATCAGTACAACCTCATCAGCGCACATCAGTGAAGAAGAAAATTGACTTATTTGCAAACTTTGATAACAGAAACGAACAAAATGTTTTTTTTTTTTTAAATTGTTGGTTTTTTTTGTTTGTTTAGCAAAAAACCCAGGGTTGATTAAATTCCACCAAAAGAAATCTCTATTTGTGTGAAAAAAATGATAAAAATTTCATTTGGGTACAATGTTGCATGACCTTATAATTGTCATTCCAACTGCAACAGCACTGAAAGCTTAAAATTGGCCTGGGAGGAAGGGGGTGAAAGTGCCCGGTACTGAAGTGGTAAAACAGGCATGGCCCACTGTCACCATCAGGAAACCCACCCTGAGGAATACCATGCAGTCATCAATGGAGTGCACTTAAGCTGGCCATACAGTATACAATTTGCTTGAGATTTATGGTTTAGATTTACCAAAAACCATATAATAGGAGGTCAAAACTAACAACGCTTTTAATTGTATACAATTAGGCAGGCTCTTGTACTACATAGTTGAAGGTAAATCTAAAGAAAATTGGGCAGAAATTGAACAGAAAATTGTATAGTGTATGGCCAGTCTAATGCTGAAAAATGCTATAGGATATCAGCAACAATGAGATGCAAGAAAGGATGAAAGTAAGACCAAAAACAGATGGAAACAGTATATTATTTTACAAAGGGCAATTGTTTATGATGTACAGTGCTGTGGGAAGGTCATTCATTTAGGGTTTATATCTACTCTAATGCAAAAAATATCCAATCAATATATTCTTGTTTTGCCCACATTGCTATTTATAATTCCAAATATATATTTATTTTATATACTTATCACAGGTACTTATACAGTGCTGTCAATTTACGCAGCGCTTTACATATACATTGTACATTCACATCATTTCCTGCCCTCAAGGATTTTACAAAGGTTAGTTTAAAAGATAGTCATCATTTTTAATAGATACACATTATTAGTGTTGAAATGTCCATTGTAGTTTCCATTAGAAGCACAAGTGATAGGGTGACATCGCAGGAGCACAACAGGGAGACAGGAACAGAGCGTTGTCACCTGATAACAGGAAGTGCCTGAACAAGCACCTTCATGGCAAGATCACCAGGTAATAAAATGAAAGCTGTAGATTGATAAACGCCAAAAATGAGTTTTGAAAACTTATATATGATTTCAGTGAGGGAGATTACATATACTTTAAGCTCGTCCTATTTAAAGCAGTCCTTCGCCCATTTTACAAATTCCTTAGTATTATTTTTCATACTCTCCTTTGAGAGAATTGTGCGTACGGTTTTTTCTCTTTTCTTTTTTTGTTAAAAACTTTTTGATCATCACTCCCTCTATTTCTGCATTTCTTGCCTAGGTGAGAATGACGTAGCTGGTAGCACCCAATGTCTGCAGATCCCTTGGATATGAACGGCATGTCTCCTGATAGTGCTGCGTGCACATGTGCAACCGGTGTTCTACCAGCAGAATCATATTATTTACATGTTCCCGTTACCATGTCAACATGTAAACAATATAATTCTTTGGGTAGAGAGCTGGGTGCACATGTGCCGCCAATCCCAAGCATGCGCACAAGTGCTCTACGTACAGAATACTATTATTTACATGTTGTTATGGCATTGGTAATGTATAGATAAGGCTATGACAACATGATTTCCTGTGTGCGTATGCGCAGGACGGGCAATGCACATGTGCACCCTGAGCTCTATCTAGCAAACCATATTATTCACATGTTGACATGGTATCATCAACATGTAAATATGATATCATGGGTAAAGCGTTCCCCATGGTGCTCCCCAATAATGTTGTCAGCATCATATTAATTACATATTGCCAATACTATGACAATCTGTAAATACTATGATTCTGACAGTTTTATGTTCTGGTATGTGCACCTATCGCTCTAGTTGGGGAATAATATTGTTTACACATTGCCATGGTGTCGACAAAGAATGAACAAAACAATTCCCCAGCTAAAGTGTTGGGTGCACATGGGGTTTGAAAACAAGGGTACCCCTAGTAAAGATGGTGGCTCAGGACAGAAGAGGCCCTCAGAAAGTTGGCTGGAATGAAAGAAAAACATTATTCTGCAAGAAAAGGTAAGGCTGGCCATAGATTATTCAGTTTTCTTTCCTTCAGCCACGGTTTTAAGGAAAGAAAATTACTCGAGTCCCCCTTCAACATTCTCAGTGCTGATGGGGAATCCTCCCGCTGCGCTATTGTGTTCTGACAGCAGGAGGTTTCTCTGCTGTAAGAATACAGTTATCACTACTGGCGGTCAAATCCACCGGCAGTGATCATCTGCAAAAAATCTGTCAGGCTGGATGTACTGAAATCGATCGATAGATTGACTTCAGTATAACCAGCATGAGCATAGATGGATCGAAATTCGGCTGGTTTCTGCTGAATTGGCCAAACTTTGATCCAACTATGGATGGTTTTTACATGTTACGGTTAACACATGAACACGTATTTACATTTTTAATTGTCCTTTTGTAAAAAATTTTCAGGACTGGACTGATGTTTCTCCTTAAATGTTCACCAAAACAACTTTAAAAACCCTTTAAACCTGGAGAAGGAAGGTCAGCCAGCTATGTGTCTCCTGATCCATGACCTTTCCGTCCCACGCTCTAACCTGCTGCCTTTGTATGACTCTCTGAAGTCTTCAGCCGCAGTTTCAAAACAACATTAATAATTAGTATGCGGTACAGAGGCATCACCAGAAGTGTTTGGCTGGGATCGGGGCACTTGGCCACGGACAATAAAAACACGTCTGTTCTCCTGCGTCAGATGCCAGATAGTAAGAGCTGAGAATTGATTTCACACGTGAAAGCCAAAATACGCGCAGGACACGGTTTGCCACGTCAACTGATTTAACACGTTTGATACTGAATATTTTTAGTTGATTCTACAGACACAGCAAATGTCATTCTAATACCGATAGTAACCATATAACTGTAGAAAAGAAGATTATAAAAGTTTCAAGCTCACAAGAGTACATTACAGGGGGTCAGAAGCGAGAAACCAATTTTAAGGGTACAGCCACATAGATGGCTGCTGGCAAATTCTCGCCAACGGAGACAGCTGTGTGTGAACTGAAGTAGTGGTGGTCAGATTTAAACTCTGTACAAATCAACAATTGGTGCAACCACTGCTCATCCAGGCATTTATATGTGACGGGCCTATAATTGGCCCTGGACGAACACCATTTGCCTCCAATGATGGCGTCTCTAGCCGTACATGAACTGGCTGTAGCTAATTGGACAGTTTGTAAGCATCCATTGCCCACAGTGCTGCTTAGTCCAGAGGCAGTGTTCAGCTGCCTCTGAGTGCAGAAGCCTATCCGCCCTCATTTGTATGTCACCCAATTCCATCTGCTCTCAACCCCCCATCCATACCAGCTAGTTAATAGTTTTTAACTTTAATGTAGTGATGATATAAAACTGAACTCCAGTAAAAGTCTCTAAACACATATGTGAACCCTCCTATCTGCCAAACGATTGGTAATTCTGTCCAGCCACTTTTATAATTTACACACATCTGCCAGACAGCACAGCCTGGAGGGTGAAACCCCTATCTCTGTTAGGACTCATGTACACTGCAGCTGATAAACTCACGTTTAAGAGCTGTTCAGCGTTTTTTTCAGCAGTCCCTGAACTCTCCCTAATGTTTTCCTATGTGTCCGTGTACACATCTTCGTTTACAGTCGTTTACAGGCAGTTAAGTTTACAGTTGTTTTTTTTAACACAACAAACTTGCGTTCAGACCTCGATGTTATCAGCGTTTCAAATGCAAAACACTTGTAAACGTGGCTAAATGCGGCAAATCACGTTTATAAGCGTTTGGCAGTTGAGTTTACAGTTATTTTTTTGAACTCAGAAAACTTGCGTTCAGGAGTAGATTTTATCAGCATTTCGAACGCAAAACACTTGTAAACGTGTGTAAACTCGGCTAAACGCGGCTAACCGCGTTTATAGGCGTTAGCGGTTGAAATTGTTTTTTAACTCTTCAAATTCCAGATGTTGTCCAGAGCCTTTTTTCATCATGAAAAATGCATGTAAAGCGTTTTCCCGGTACTCAAATGGACCTAGAACACCATACTTTGAGGTTTTGCATAAAAAAAAAATATGTTAGACACTGCTGCAAAAATTTCTGCACAGAAATGAGCTGGAACACATCCAAACACCACAACAAAAAAAGAAAAAAGACAGCTAATCTCAACAAATACTGCTCTCTCTGCTTCTGCTCTCTCTATTGCTCCCAAAATGTCTGAAATAGTTAATTTTTTTACTGTTTTTCAGTGCATTCTGGGCATTTTGGAAGGTCTCCTGAGGTTATCTTTAAAAAACGCTTCCAAACGCAAACGCTCATAAACGCGCATAAATGAGGTATGTAAACGTGGCTAAGCAGACATTTTTTTAACCTACGTTTTTGAGCAGTCAGTTTCCATCGTCCAGAAGTGTCCCGTGTACATGGGGCGTTAGAGATAAGCAATACTATGGTGTCACATCACTGCCCACAGCCTGCTAATTGGACAATGAAGAAGCAGCAACACACTGGAGTTGATTTACTAAACCAGAGAGTGCAAAATCGGCACAGAAACCAATCAGCTTCCAATTTTTTTTTTTGTCAAAGCTTAATAGAACAAGCTGACGTTAGAAGCTGATTGGCTGCGCCAGAATTTGCACTCTCCAGTTTTAGTAAATCTCCCCCACGGATATTACATCATCCTGCTGTTCTCCTGTCAGCCTAATTGACTCCTAATGCTACCCTCCCTCTCCCAATCTGCTGTACAAGGGAGGAGGCTGATGAACGCATGCAAAATCGCACGATTTCCTGCAACATACACAAACGCATTGTGATTTTGCAGACATGCAGTGAAGGTAATAATTCTTAATGACACCCCCATGCATTTTGCTAATGCATACCACAGTACCATGTATTTTGGTGCAACAGAAATTCCCGTTTTTATGGAATGTTTGCTAGAAATGTAAGGAAAGTCTATTCCTAGCTATGCTTACACCTGCACCTGTCCCTTTTCTAAATCCTGTTCTAACCACCATCTGAATGGAAGATTCTTATACTTACCTATTCTCAGGGCGCTCCGGTCCAGTCATGTGACCAGCTATCCGGCAGCTGCAGGGGAGAGGAGAGATCACCGACAACAGCTACAATGCCTGTGGGGTGATGTCATCCTTAGGCTTGCTATGGGGCATCCATTGTTGGCTGTCCCTCCTCTCCCGTGAAGCTGCCGTTGGGAGCCGATTACGTGATCGGACCGGAGTGCCCAGAGAATAGGTAAGTATATGTACCTTTGTTCTACAGGGTATGTATTATATGAGTTAGAAGGAAGGTGGCAGCAGTTTGGGTTAGGAATCGCCTTTCCTTCCACTATAAGGGTGTATAGCAGTGTGCAGAGTATGTATTCAGACTGTTTATGCATTTTGCTGCAACACAATTTTTAAAAATGTGTCAGGCACTTCTTTTGCACAATTCTCGTTTTTAAAGCAGCTCAGTGAAATTAATAGGCTGCACTAAACACGATGCGTGGAAACGCACAAAACAGCGTGTGCACTCCGCCGCACCTGCATGGTGTGCACAGAGCATTAATGTTGTTTTTTAACTTTCTTGCAGTAGTACTTAGAATCCTGGTGTGATAGAAACATGGGGGATCTCTCTTTTTCAAAATTAATGTTGCTTGGCTCTCATATTGATCCTTTGAATCTTGGCACAACTGTACACATATAGACTTCTAAATCTGCCTGTCTTGTTATTCATAGTTCCAGGTCAGCAGCTCACAAAGCACATAATCCAGAGACAGCCAAGCAATAAGTATTTTCAAAGGTCCGAAATGGCAGCCTCTGTGTTTCTCTAATGACTGGTGTACTATGAACTGCCATTGCACACTGCTGCCAGTTTAACATGTTTCAGCCACTGGGAGCAGGGTAATGAGATGTTTACTCCAAAGACATGCTGGTAGGTGAATTGGTCCTGTCTAATTTGGCCCTAGTATGTATATGTGTGTAAGTTAGGGACCTTAGATTGTACACCCCTTGAGGGTTAGGGACTGATGTGAATGTACAATATATATGTAAAGCGCTGTGTAAACTGATGGTGCTATATAAGTACCTGAAATAAATAAATAAATGTTTAGACATTACAAGAAGAAGAGATCACAGGGAGGACCTGCACTGATAGCAGGGCTATGCTGACCATGAGGCCAACTGAAGCAGCTCCCTCAGGCTACACATACAGTACAGTGGGGCAAAAAAGTATTTAGTCAGCCACCAATTGTGCAAGTTCTCCCACTTAAAAAGATGAGAGAGGCCTGTAATTGGCATCATAGGTAGACCTCAACTATGAGAGACAAAATGAGAAAAAAATCCAGACAATCACATTGGCTGATTTGGAAAGAATTTATTTGCAAATTGTGGTGGAAAATAAGTATTTGGTCACCTACAAACAAGCAAGATTTCTGGCTCTCACAGACCTGTACCTTCTTCTTTAAGGGGCTCCTCTGTCCTGCACTCATTACCTGTATCAATGGCACCTGTTTGAACTTGTTATCAGTATAAAGACACCTGTCCACAACCTCAAACAGTCACACTCCAAACCCCACTATGGTGAAGACGAAAGAGCTGTCGAAAGGACACCAGAAACAAAATTATAGACCTGCACCAGGCTGGGAAGACTGAATCTGCAATAGGCAAGCAGCTTGGTGTGAACAAATCAACTGTGGGACCAATAATTAGAAAATGGAAGACATACAAGACCACTGATAATCTCCCTCGATCTGGGGCTCCACGCAAGATCTCACCCCGTGGGGTCAAAATTATCACAAGAACGGTGAGCAGAAATCCCAGGACCACACGGGGGGACCTAGTGAATGTCCTGCAGAGAGCCGGGACCAACATAACAAAGGCTACCATCAGTAACACACTACACCACCAGGGAATCCGATCCTGCAGTGCCAGACGTGTCCCCCTGCTTAAGCCATTAAATGTCCAGGCCCGTCTGAAGTTTGCTAGAGAGCATTTGGATGATCCAGAAGAGGATTGGGAGAATGTCATATGGTCAGATGAAACCAAAATAGAACTGTTTGGTAGAAACACAACTCATCATGTTTGGAGGAGAGAGAATGCTGAGATGCATCCAAAGAACACCATACCTACTGTGAAGCATGGGGGTGGCTACATCATGCTTTGGGGCTGTTTCTCCGCAAAGGGACCAGGACGACTGGTCCATGTACAGGACAGAATGAATGGGGCCATGTATCGTGAGATTTTGAGTGCAAACCTCCTTCCATCAGCAAGGGCATTGAAGATGAAACTTGGCTGGGTCTTCCAACATGACAATGATCCCAAACATCATACCCGGGCAACGAAGGAGTGGCTTCGCAAGAAGCATTTCAAGGTCCTGGAGTGGCCTAGCCAGTCTCCAGATCTCAACCCCATAGAAAACCTTTGCAGGGAGTTGAAAGTCCGTGTTGCCCAGCGACAGCCCCAAAACATCACTGCTCTAGAGGAGATCTGAAAGGAGGAATGGGCCAACATACCAGCAACAGTGTGTGCCAACCTTGTGAAGACTTACAGGAAACGTTTGACCTCTGTCATTGCCAACAAAGGATATATAACAAAGTATTGAGATGAACTTTTGATATTGACCAAATACTTATTTTCCACCATAATTTGCAAATAAATTCTTTCCAAATCAGCCAATGTGATTGTCTGGATTTTTTTTCTCATTTTGTCTCTCATAGTTGAGGTCTACCTATGATGCCAATTACAGGCCTCTCTCATCTTTTTAAGTGGGAGAATTTACACAATTGGTGGCTGACTAAATACTTTTTTGCCCCACTGTATATGTGAATTCGGATGCGTTTTGAACTGCACTGGACTGCATGACATGTGAAATGAAACATTTTTCTGTGTAGTCCATTTACATTCATTGCGCTGCAATTTTAAAAAGGGTTCTATGCGACTTTTTGTGTGGTTCGGGTGCAATTTCCAATCTGATACACTTTAACAATTTTGCATTGGAATCACACTGCATGAACGAAATCGCACCGCACAGACCTTTAACATCGCACCGCATCCCAGCCCGCATATATGTGCACCCAGGCTTATGGAAACATGAACGGGAGTGGCAATGAGGTTCGAATGTCCATACCAGATCTGAACATTCTATTCCTTTAGTGCAGTGGTCTCCAAACTGTGGCCCTTTGCTTGCTTTTATCTGGTCCTTTGGACACTATTTAGTTCACTGACACCAATGAAAGGCATAATTCCTCCTAATGACACCAATGATGAGCAAATTCATACCAATGCAATAAATGATGGGGCATAGTTCCCCCTAATGACACCAACAATGAGGCCCAATGACACCAATGAAGGGGCACGATACCTCCCAATTACACCAATGATGAGGCACAATTCCTCCCATTGTCACACAATGATAGTGGGTTGTTTACTCCCACTGATGCTGGGACATTTTGTATTCCCGTTGGCCATAGTCCGGCCCCCCTAAAGACAGTAAACTGTTCCTTTGTTTAGAACGTTTGGAGACCCCTGCTTTAGTGAATCAAATCTCAAAGTCCACTGAGCAGGCAGGTAACATCGGAGACATCAACAGCAATTCAGTGGTTTCACAAGAGTTGCTGAGCAGAATCAGAAGTATTTCAACAGGTGAAACGATTCTCATATATGACTTCAACAGAAGCTCTGCTTTCAATGGTCATGATGCAAAAGGAGCCTCTCTGTTCTTCATCTTCAGGAGCTATCATTCGGCATTGAGAAAAGTTAGGTGAAATAAGTGGTGACAGGTCGTAGTACAGCAGTCACAGAGGGGACGGGAAGACCTGTCATGTGTCTTTAAAAACAGTGACTGATCCGCTTATCTGGTCACCTTTATATTTAAAATGTGTCATTGGCTTTGCTTGCGGCCATTGATTTTATCGGTCCTAACAAAAGTACAGCAGCACGATATTAAGTGGTGATAAATCTTCCTTGATGTAAAGTCTTGTGTCAAATCAAATAACAAGCGATAACGCTGTCACCTATTGTTTACTAACAATTGTTCACACTAGTTACTGCTATCTTCTTCCTGCAGACACCCAGCTCACTTATCAAGGCCAGAGACCTACGATTATCTATGTACCATGGCACATTTGTTGGGCTTCAGTACTTCAAGGGAAACTAGAGTCTCTTTAAGGTTTCTTTTTTAGATAAACAAGTGAGAGTTCTGATAAATGTGAATCATCTCAGATTTCCCCTGATTTATCAAGCTGCAATATCATTTAAAGGATAACTTCACCTTCAGTAATGTTACATGTTACACCTGTATTTAGGGTATAACATGTTACCAACACCTGCCTGCACCCCCCACCCCCTGCTGTGACAGTGGGTAAGGGATCTGCTCCCTGCACCCACTGTCACAATTAAAAAAGAGGCCACACAGGCCTCTACCCACAGGGTCTTGTCATTCATTTACAGAGTTCTGTGAATTAATGAACAAAACTACCTTCTTCCATTGAAGCAGACAGCTTGTAGTTCTCAATAAACTGTAAGAAGAGCTGGCGAGAGCTTTTGTAGTTCACTGGTCTTCCTGCTCTCCAGGAGCCCATACAGGCAGACAACTATATTGAGATTCTGCAGGAGAATGACATTGTACCCGCAATCTGCTGATTGCGGGTGCAATCCTCTACAGGCTCCAGAGAAAAAAAAATGAATGCACATTTTTATGTGCATTTATTTTATTTTTTTTAAAGGCAGCCAGAATTTCATAGAAAGAGGCCATCAATGACAGCCTGCTATACTTTTCTCATGACAGGTGTACTTTAAGTGCTACAGCATCTTGATGAATTAGGCCCCATGTGTGCAAAGTTTCCATTTCTGATTTGCAATTATATATATATATATATATATATATATATATATATATATATTAGGCTTGGCTTTCTGCTGAGCACAATATCTTTTAAAGAGACCCTGTCACAAACTTAAAAAGATTCAGGTAAATGCTCAGAAAAATCAAGCATTCTAAATGCTTACTTGCAGTGTTTTACTTTCCATAAATTATTCTTTATTCATGTGCTGGAAAGTTTGAGTACTCCAGGAGGAGCAGAGTCAAATTCCTAGCAAAGCCCCTTTCCCTCCTTGCACGCCACGGCTCTCTCCTCATCTGTCTTATTACTCTCTGTGCTGGTCCAGCTCCATTTTCACTTCCTTCAGCTCCCTACATTTTCAGTATATACTCAACAGCTTTAGGATAAATTAGAAGGCTGATTGCAAGCCAAGCCTTCTTGTCCGTTAGTACCTGACCTCACAAATGCTCTTTAGGCCCTCAAATTCTTGTAGAAAATCTTCACTGAAGAGTGGAGACTGTTATAGCCACAAAGGAAGCAGGGCAGCTTGACATTATATGCATTTGTTGTATCTACTACTGAAAAAAATCTGCATCTTTATTTTGTATTAGTGAATCAGTAGCTTGCATGACTACACAAGGTATAATAAAATAATTTCGTTAATGAATTTCAATAAATTCAATACATTTCAACTAAAATCCAGTCATACGAAATACATACTGAGGACAAATAATATCTTCCCAGGACTTCTGTATTTCATTTTAATAACACCAGCGATGACTAGCCCATCTTACTTTGTAAAATATTAACTGTTACCTTTGCATAAGTTCTGAGAAGGTCTAATCTTGAGCTTTAGAGACTTCAGACCATGTGCTTACTACCCAGCCCATCAAAATATCCACCATCTAATTATGCAACCACTTCACAGATACAATATTTACACCTCATGCTTCACCACTGCAGTCTACAGAACACATAACATGATGACAGTGTATTTCTAATAAAGATGGAGGGCTACAAAAGGCTGCAGTCTAGCCCAGGAGCCTCCTGAAAGCCTTCCTAATCTGGTAATAGGAACCTTATATACCGGTAAATTGTAATTAAACTGAAGCCACTGCATTTTTGTAGCTTTGGATATAGAAAGTAAGGTTTACAACTTATGTCAGGTTCTTGTTGTATTAATCCTTGCTATCTGTCCTGGTGAGCAGAGTGCAAACCTTTCAAAGGGACATCCCTTTTGGTAACAGCTGTCTAAGGTGGGCTTTCTCCAAACTTGGGAGAGATTTCTGCTAAGAGTGGAATGGGGTCAATGTTTCCTGGGCAACTTCTGTTTTTCGCAAATAGAGGTTAGCTTTTAATGGGTCCAAAGACTTTCAGCTTTGATAACACAGCAATGCATATTTATCTTTATAGCAGTTTGAATGTTGCCACTGGTCCATATTAAAGAAATCGCTGATCCAGGATCCCATGGAGGCCCATCATCTAGCCAAGTGCCAGCATCTGGTCATGTGATCTTAGCCAATGAGATATAGGGACTGATGCTAACTGGCCTGTTACTATAAGTTCTTCCAGCTAAGGTCATGCAACAGTTTGGTGTGGCACTCGGAGACGTGGCTGACTGTGATGGAAGACTGGAGAAATGCTTTCTTCATCCAAAATGCTTCATCTCTTATTTTTTCAGCTGTCAAGGCCAATTGAACATTTACTTTAAATCTTCTAAATGCATTCTAGGTGCAAAGCAAAAGGTGTGCAAAGCCTTCAGTAGGTTTTCTTTACAGCTTACACTTCCTGCTGACGGGAGAGCTGTAACCGTGGAGCAAGGGGCATGTCAGACCTTTGCAGAGAGACTACTGGATCCACACAGAGAGTAAGGCAAGTCATAAATGATTTAATATTATTTCCTTCAACCACTGTTTGCGGGAATGAAAGTTGCTCGATTCCCCCATCAACATAGTCAGTGTTGATGGGGGATGCCTCCTGCTGGCAGTAATCGTATGAAAAAAAATCCAACAGGTTGGTTGTACCCGAGTTGATCGAGTGATTGACTTGGGTACAACCAGCTTGCCAATACATGGGTTGGTCCCTGCTGAACGGCTGAGATTCAATCCATCTATGGCTGGCTTAAGGGTTCTTCTCTGCAGCATGCTGGCAGGGGACACGCTTCTCTATTCAGGCTGTGGTTACTTCCTAAATAAAACTAACTGCAAGACCTTGCACATCTTTGCTACACTTATAATGTAATCAGTGGGTATAAATTGAAGGTTCAGCTCGTCTTTAAGGAAATAACTAAAGCTTTTTGGGTAAAATATATTCCATTACTAAGACAAATTGATCCAGTGGCTTCAATAATTTCTGAGCCACTGAACTGGAGCCAGTATGCAGATCAGGATTTCTGACATTAGATACTGCTTGAAAATACTAAAGACAATGGTTCATTCAACTGCCAAGCAATATCAATTCAGAATGGTAATAACAAGTCCCCACATAGAGTATTTTTCAGCCCCCTTTCCTTCCTATGACCAGCTTTTGGAGAGATACATGTAAAGTTATTAAGATGCAATTCAAACAAGATATCAGTTCTCACTTGTTCTGCAATTTGTGAAAAATGAACCGAGTCAACCAGACTGTCAAATTGCGCATGATATAAACATACAGTGATAAATGAATGAGCCTGACGTTTACATCTGGAAGCCAGGTCTAATGGTTTGTTTTCTTAAGGAGAGGGAGAGTTTTGTCTACAAGTGATATGATGTATGAAGACAATATAAACCACACAAAATCTCCTAAACACTATATTATCAGAGACCCACATTTAAACAGATACAAAGCTGTAACTCTACCGTTCTACTCTATCAGTTCCACCTGTTATGGCTTAACCATAAAGCTATCAGAGGTTTACCTGCCTTTTGTATATCTTGGTGCCCACAAAACAGAGATATGGGAAAGTGTGAAGTTATTAACACCTTACCTATCCCACCACAGTTACCTTCTACCTGTCTAGGTAAGCTGCCTCCAATTAAGACACGAGGAGGCAGATGCAAATTTTAAGTTCAGTAAACCAGAGCAACCCTTCCGAAATCACTCACCATAGGCTATTGCACTAAAAGCTCAATTCGGGATTTTTTATGTTTTTTATTTAATAATACGATTGGGCCTATTTCCTAATAAAAAGCATGCATCCCCAACCAACCCATCAGTATCCAAGCTGTGTGAGTTTGAGGCTTTTTGCTTCTGACTGGGTATACAAAAGCTACCATTCTCTCTCTCTTTGTGATATGTACTATGAATGCACAGGTTCTCTAATATTGAAGTTGTGGCATAAAAATGTGGTGCATCTCTGTAATACATGCACATCTACCCATTTTTTGTCTCTAAAAATACTGCCAGTAATGAAAAATACCTGCTGATCTGACAAAAATCCAGGAAGCTACTAACTCCCTTTTTGGGCTGACAATCCAAGCAGCGCTGTCAGCTCTATATTCTAGAAGAGACAACTCCACCTACCTCTGTTCCTCTTTGTCCCTCTCCGCATGCGTTCATTGATTTTTTTCCCCCAGCAAGCCAATGCTGGTGCGACTCACAGAAAAGTGCCCACACACTGTATGTAGGTAAAAGGCTCTTGGGATACATAGTTCTGGGGGGGGGGGTCTATGTCACCAGGAACTGAGGTTTTCATACTACAGAACAAGTTAAAAGGAAAAAAAAAATGCTGGGACAAGTACTAAGCAGAGAGAGGGAGGTTGGTGGTTAAATTAGGGCAATGTTTGGACATACCCTTAATTTTTGTCCTGTGTCCCACAGAGATAGAGCCTAGGGCAGACATAGCAACTACACAGTCACAGAAAGTTTGACAAAGAGTAGTAATAGTAGTTGGCCACAGTTTATATAAGCACAGTTAAAGGGTTAGTCTATCAAAACACAGCCACCCCTGAACTAGCCTTACAGATGCTATATCTAATTTTGAAAGAGCTTGCCATTATACGCTTAAGTGCCTACTACCCTGTTTCCCCCAAAATAAGACCTACCCCAAAAATAAGACCTAGTACTATTTTTGGGAATTGCTGAAGTATAAGACCTATCCCAAAAATAAGACCTAGTTGTGATCAGCTGTTCCACCACCTCTGGCACTGGCCCTGTGTACACCAATATCTACTGTCTCCTATAAGCACAGAAGCACGGCTTTTGTGTTTCCAAGTGACAATCCCTCTTTTAAGTAACAGCACCATCCACTCCCACAGAACCCCCCTACCTCTGTACTCACTGTGGGACAGGGAAGGAACAGATATCTGAGGGTGCAGTGTGTTTAGGGGTGGGGCAGGGCATCTCATCCTGCAGCCTAATGCATGTGGTGAGTGCGCTTGGTGCACTGTGTGGGAAGATAGCACCGAAGCTCACTTCTGCATCTCCTGTCTGCAACTCATCTCTGCACCCTGTCTGAAACTCACCTGTCAATTCACCTCTGCAACACCTGACTGCAGCTCACAACTGCCATCTGTCATCAGCCGACCCTCTCTATAGTAACCCTCATCCACAACTGCCTGCAGCTCACCTCTGCACCCCCTGTCCATACCTGTACATTAAAAAAATAAGACCTACCCCAAAAATAAGACCTAGTGTGTTTTTTTGAGCCAAAAAATATATAAGATAGTGTCTTATTTTCGGGGAAACACGGTATGTGTTTCCCTGGAGTAGCCCTTTAAATTTTCCTATATGTCTACATCCAACCCCACCAGAGCTAGTGAGGGCTTGTTCAGTGGAGGGTCACCAGAAGCTTTGTTTACTGTATCCTACTTTCTGCTTAGATAGCTAAGAATAGAACACAAGGCCGTCTCCAAGCAGGATCTTGGAGTATACTAGATACAATGCCTTTTGTGCTAATTGTGGAGGTTCTGCACTGTTTTGACAGGTGGCTCTTGTTTTTTGAGAGCAGCGGAGCACTGCCGCTGTGAATATTTCCCATTTGCCCGCATATAGACTTTACAGTAAAACTGTCATACCTGCTCTCTCCACGAGAAAGAAATGATCTTGTACAGAAACCAATAATAGCTGAATTAGGAATATAACAAAGATTTAAACAAGGGACAGAAGGGCATCTGCTCTGAGATCCACGAGGAAAATAAAGAGTCTTACATGTAGAAGAGCTTGGATTGTGAAGCTATATAGGGGTGTATATCTTCGATTCCTAGTGTCCTGAGAAACCAGGAGATTTGGTGTTGTACAGAGAAAATCATCAGCTTTCAAGCAAAGCTATGCTTGGCCCATTAAGGGTTTGTTTAACCCCCATTCCTGAGCAATATGTACAAATGGATCAGCATGAGACTTACTTTATGTGTCATCTCTGGGCCAATCAACATTGACTCAGGGAAAGTCTACAGCCCCATGAAACCTAAAACACCAACAACTCATAGCTTACACAGGGCATTCCTTTTACTGCTGGAGGTTGAACAGAGTGATTGGAAATGGAAAAAAGACAAATATATTCTGGTGGGAAGTTCTGCATTAGAGTGAACCTGTTGCTTTTCACTGCATGCATACATCCCAGAGTTTTTGAAATTTAAAGAATATGCAAACCCAACATTTCATATTCTTGATATGTGCCTGCTGTACCATGTACTTGTATGAAAAGGTATCCTAATCTCTTTGTATTGCTTACTTTGTGTGAAATCTTGGGTGTTTCTGCCAATCCCTCTGCTTTCCTATTAAAAACTGACCACACTAAGCCGGAGAACACATCGTGATCAGTTCTCTATCTATGCTGGGAAGTCCTCCAATGATCAGACTTGTCCTGACACAGCTCCCACCTGCACAGCCATTCACTGGGAAGATCAGTGTGCTGCTGTTTCTCCACCCTAAGCATCTGAGAACAGAGGGAATGTTGCACCTAAAAAAAAGGGAAAAATGGTATTTATAATTTTTTTTATATCTGTACACAAATGTTTCACCTTTCATCTCTAGTTTAAAGTGGTAGGGAACTCTATTGTGACATTTTTACCTACAAGTAAGCTTATAATAAGGGTTGCCAGTAGGTAGATTGAATATCTCCTAAATGTGCACCGTTTAGGAGCTATTGCAGCGAGTAGCAGCTAGTGACGTCACCGGCGCATACGCTCTGAAGGAACGGCATACCTGTGCTGTGCCTTCAGAGCTCTGTGTCGTGCCAGGGGCTTCAGCGCATGCGTGGGAGTGACATCAACGCGGCTCAGCCAGTCAGAAGCCCGCAAACCTAGAAGGTAGTTCAGGTGAAGATGGAATCCCTGTCAGTGGTTACAGGGCGCTGCCTGGAGGTATCCATTCCAAGGTGCTGTAAGTCTGACATAATGTGCTAGGAGGAAGTGCATACTAGCACATTATGGCTTAAACCTGCAGGGGAGACCCTTTTTTTTCTGTTAACTTTACTGCCATTTTAAACTGAATGGGTTGTTTTACAAGGTGAGGGTTTACAATCACATTAAGACATCACGTGTTAAAATGCCTCCATTTGATGCCTACGTAACAGGGTGAAAATGCAGGAGCACAACTAGGAGACAGAGCATTTGATTGCTGAATCCCACGGTCTTATTTTAATGAAAACTACAAATTTACAAATATTGAACACTACTTTTGAAATTTAATGGACAATGGTAAAGCTAACATGGGCTATTAGTGATTGGTTTAAAAATAATTTAAATTCTACACGAGGGTAAAAACATATTTAGTACATCTCTCCAATACATGCAAATTCAATTTTTTTTAAAATGTTGCAAGTACAGAAAAATACCTGCCGATATGCCAGAATTCTAATGTACTCCTAACTTCCTGTTAGGGCTGACAACACAGTGTTTTTTCTGAATGTCAACCAGCATTGTTGGCCCTGTCTGCTGGACTACAGAACGACACCTACCTCTGTCCAACTCCACATGCATATATTAAAGTATTATTAAAGACAATTTAGAAAAAAAAACAAACATGTCATACTTACACTACCATCTCTATGTAATGGTTTTGCACAGAGCAGCCCTGATTTCCTCTTCTTGGGTCCCCCACTGGCCCCTCTCTCCTGCTGAGTTCCCCCAGAGCAAGCAGCTTGCTATGGGGGCACTCAAACAAGCTCGCGCCTGACTTGGCCCCGCCTACCACTCTCTCTTCATTGGCTCAATAGCTGAGATTGATAGCAGTGTGAGCCAATGGCTCCCATTGCTGTCTCAGCCAATGAGGAGGGAGAGTCCCCAGAGAGACGAGGATCTCGTGCATATTGCTGGATCGCAATGGGACTCAGGTAAGTACTGGGGGGGTTGCTGCTCACAGAAGGTTTTTTTACCTTTCATTTCCCAAGTGCTCTTTCCCTACACACAGTGTGTGGTCAGGCTCTTAAGAGTAAAGCAGCAGATTTGATTTGCTGAGAAAGTAATTAAAGTGGTTGTAAAAGCTCAAGGGTTTATACCTTCATGCATTATGTATAGAATACATGAAGGTAAAAAACCTTTAGCTTTTACAACCACTTTAATTACTTTCTCAACAAAACAAATCTGCTGTTTTACTCTTAAGAGCCTGACCACACACTGTGTGTAGGGAAAGAGCACTTGGGAGATGTAGTTCTGGGGGTGTGCATACTTCAATAGGAATTTAGCTCCTAGCAACTGCTTATGCAATATATTTAATAGACTGGTGAGGATGACACAGGAAGTAATAAAATCTGTTTCTTGCTGCTACAGAAACAAAGTAAAAGAAAAAAAAATGAATGCTGGGACATGAACTAGAAAAGAGAAGGAATTTGTGCAATGCCTGGATATACATTTGCCTCTTATTACCACACTGACCCATCACAGGCAGCAGTGCAACATTCCAGAATGTTCCTTATATAGGCTATATATATGTATCTGTCATGCTTATCACACAGCCTGGAGACCAGGGGATGATGAAAGGCTTGGATACTGGTGGAGGCTGGAAGTAAAATCCATTAAATATTTTTATGAGTCAAGATTCCAGGCAAAAAAGTGAAGACAAACAGAAGAAGCCCACCAGACAGGAAGCATAGAAATTCCCAGTAACACAAACAAAAGAATATAATCCAAACATTCAACAGGGATTTTTCTTTGTTTATACATGTAAAAAAACGGCAATGCATTTTTTTTACTTCCTTTTCTATAAAAAAAAAATCAGGGGAAGCTTGGTTCTCTATTTGATGCAATTTACTATATCCAAATTATGTTACACAACTTTTTTTTTTCTTTCAGGACAACAGTAAAAATTAAAAAAAACTTGGATGAGAAACAAAGGAAAGAAGCAAAACACCAAATAAATAAATACAAATCACAGAACAAATTTGGCAGAAGAACAAAAGATATGATATTTTGTTTTTGATGTATTCATGGATACTTTAATATCAGTCTGGAGTTTAGTTATATAAGACAGTAAGTCTGATACTTGATGTCAGCTGGTGCTTGTGGAACACTTGAAAACTAATTAAGAATGAATAAAGATCTATGCCTGTGATTTGCTAGCTAGTTTTGTCACTGTCGCTCTGAAGGACAGTAATTAGCATCAGATGGTGATATTATGACAATAATCAGAATTTAGCAATCTTGCCCCTGTCTGAACCAGACAATAATGTCTCGGTAAAATGATGCATAATTGGAGTTGACCATGATGATTTAGCATTTTAATAAAATGTAATAAAATAAATGTTAACACAACTGTTTATTAAATTTTACCTCAAATGTATTTTTTTTTTAAATTTTGGGTAACGTGGGGAAGGGTTAGACCTTCTATCAAGTTTGTATTTTAGTTTTTAGTAATTGAAAACCAAATTAAGAGTTGTGCCCAGAATAAGAGGTAAGGGGAACTCTTTTAATCGAGACACCTGTACCAGGGGAAACTAAGAGAGAAATTCCTCTTGCTTTGGGAGATTTCCAATAACTTCTTGTTGCGTCTCTAAAACAGGAAGTGGAAAGGGAAAGCTCACAAATGGGAAAAAGAAAAAAGAAAATAGAGGGGGTTTCAACTCTTCCCTATACTATCAAAAATAAATAAATAAAAAATAAATAAAAAATTGGCTATACACAAACATAAAACCAATGTAAATATTTTGACAATTCTTAATAGTCCAATAATTATGATGTAATCAGTCTATGAGTCACACTTATGCCGGCCACAGATAATGTGATTTTCTTTTCCGTAACCAATGGTTTCAGGAAAGAAAACCACTCAATTTCTTCATCAACGCAATCAGTGTTGAAGAGAGAATCCCTCCTGCTCAGGGAACTTGTGTTCTCCCAGGAGGGGGTGTAGGGGGGAGCCATCCTCACAGTGATCATTGCCGGCGGCTATAGCCACTGGTAGTAATCGCATGAAAAATCCAACAGACTGGTTATACCCAATTCGTACAACAATCAAATTGGGTACAATCAGCTTGTCCATAGATGATTTGAATCTCGGCCAGTCTCTGCTGAACCAGCCAAGATTCAAACCATCTATGGCCAGCTTTACCTGTACAGGCTTGTTGAAGATCTTGGCATGTACAAACACTTACTTTTTGGTGGGAGGTGGGGCTGCAGGCTGTTTGTAGCCAAAGAAGAGAACCTGAGTTGTATAGCCAAGCTTCTCTCCCCATCGGATGATATTTGTCCACACCCCTTAAACACCCACATTTTGGCCTTAGCCACATCTTGTCACCATTGCCCATTTCTTGGATACCCCAGGCGATTGCAAACTTAACCACACCCCTGTAACCTTGAATGCTACCATTAGGCAAAGTTCATGTCCTTAAAGCCTTGGCTTTAGGTCCTATGAAGAAGTTTAG